>NC_056750.1:600966956-601293048 GCF_019279795.1 Protopterus annectens | reverse complement strand
GACTGTGAGGCGACAACTTTTCATAATACGCAGGCTCCTCCCTGTAGTATGCCCAATCATGATATACTGATAGATTCTGCTCCATGAGACTTGCAACATCTGAACAGCCCCACACAAACCAGAACAATAAAGTAAGAAAAAAGTATTCTAAGAAACCAGCCAACATGGAAATGGAGAAAGGAGTTTGTCAATAGGGATGACTGCAATTAGGGATACAGACAATAGGAAGAAGCGGCTGGAATTTATTGGACAAAAAGTGAGAAAAGGACTAAGGTACTGGGAACAACTAACTTGAGGTAAAGGTACTACAATGGAAAGAGACCAAGAATTTATTGGGAGTGCAGGGTAGAGTCTGTCTCCCTATCAAGGATTGGTATCAGAGTATAGGCAAAGAGAAAAAAATAGGGGGATCCGAAGCAAGAGACCAGCACTGATACAGTTCTTAGCAGAATCTAGAACAGAAGCTGCTGTTAGAAAAATAAATTAGTACAGCATATAAAATACTGCACCACAACTAAACAAAGAGGTTAGAAAGGATTTGGAAGAGAGACTGGATAAACAATTAAAACTAGCAAAGCTGACGGAGCAATCCTCACTCTGCAGTACAGAGAGCATCAATTTTGTAATGCACTGTAAAAGTATAAAAAACACCAAATAACTATATCAATAAAAGATTGGAAATCAAAACTTTTGAAGAACAGTCTTAAAAACACTTATGGAAAGAGGAACAGAGAGAGCCATGGAAATCCAATTAGAATGAGTACAGAAAAATAAGCTTAGTTTGTCTCAGAAAGACAAAGCTGAACCAATTTCCTGATGGACTTAATTTTGTATAAAATCGAACCAGAGCAGATAAAGGACATCCAAAGAATATAGGAACTTTCCCCTGAATTTTAAGAGGGAAGAAAAATAGGAAAGTTAGCGGTCTGATTCTGGGACAGTTCATTAGCCACTTAACATATAAAACCTGGCATAGAGAAACCCTATCCATATACAAGATGGAATAGACATTGGAGGCTTGCAAATCTGAAAAGCAGATGTCAAAAGCAACTAACAGCAGAGTTTTCCCAAATACAAAACTTCACAAAGCAGCATGATCAAAAGGGGAAAAGGTAAGCTTTTCCAGCATGTAGCACAAATTGCAAGGAGGAGGAATAGTCTTTCTTGGTGGTCCAATATCAAGGACATCATTAAAAACCGGCTTCTCCTTGAGTTGAAAAGGCAGTGCCCAATCCAAAAGCAAAGAAGCAGAAATAGCTGGAAGATGAGCTTTAAAAGAAGAAAGTGCCAACCCAGCATTCATCAATTGACACAAGTAATTCAAAAACTTAGTAATAGCTATCAGAGAAGAGCTCTTAATAAAGCACGACTACATTTCTTAAATTTGGCAACATAAGATTCGGGGATCGGATGAGTCAAGGAGCCTTTGTTCTGTCAAAGTCGATCCAGAGATGTAACTTGAGAGGATTGCCCCTGGCCAAATTAAACAGAAGGGGGAACTGATGTTGTCTGGGCCAAACTGGAGTCAATTTATGGCTTGCTCTTCATGATCTTGAGGAGGATTTCTGGAATCAAAAACTGTATGGGAGGCATACAGAAAAACTAGTGTTGCAAGTCCTACTTACCTGCAACAGTAGATTCTCTAAATTCCTCACTGTTTTAGGAGCATTTTGGATCAGTTGCAAAGGTAACCCATTACTAGCCCACTTTAAAAAGCTCAGACTACCCTCTCTCTCTCCATGGGATAGCAGATTGTCACTGCTGAAGGCTTCTGTTTGAGGGTATGGTCAGCCAAAGTGAGCATTAAAATTTTTCCACTTCCACAAAGATGAGAAAAGCAATTTAAGCCATATTCATCAAGCAACAGTAAAAATTTGCAGCCAATCACAAAACCATATAAAAACAAATCCAATAGTAGCCAAACCAAAGAGGTTGAAACCCACTTCATCCATACACAATCAAGGTGTAGTGCTGCCACTGAGGAAGTGAGGAATTTGAGGTAAGCAGAATTACACAACTATGCTACATTCATCTCTCCCACTGCAATGACATTTTGAGTAAGCTCTCAAAGCTAATCCTAGCTGGGAGGTGGAAGGATAGGATCAGGAACCCTGGAGAATGGTCCTAGCAAATCCAGCTCTGGACCTTGAAAATGTTTGTAGTGTACAAAAGGTAAGTTATCCAGCAAAAAGGATAGGACCGTGGTAGAGTGAGCCTTAACCTTGCCTGGAATAGGACTTACCATTGTCAAGAGTAAAACAAAACAGCGGAGGACAACCATTGTGCAAGAGTTTTTTTTTTTTTTTTACACACAGGTTGACCTTTCTTAAATCCTGTACATGAAATGACTGTTCAGCATGCCTAGGATTTGTTTCACATTTGTTATCGGGATAGTCTGACTGGATACATGTCCATTTTCAGTGAAGGCCCAGGGAAAAAAGCTCCAAAAGCAATACTAATACAATAATAATAAAAATAGAGCGAAAAAAAGAATGTAGGTACATTATTTCAGAAGGTTTAACACAGTAGGAACACAATAGCACATGCTAAAGGTTAAACAAAGAAAATATAGATACATCATTTCACACTGTTTAGTACAATAGGAAAACGCTACAACATGCTATAGGTTTCAACTCCGTTAAAGTTTTTTTTGAGGCATTTTTTAAATAGGGGTAGAGACTATTCTTGGGTAAGAGCTGCAGGAAGTAGGTTCCAAATTTTACCGAGATAGAATTTGCAAACAGGGAATCTCCTGCTGTGTTGTTGGATTTTAGGGTTAGGACCAATAGTTTGCTTGAGGAACGAAGTGGTCTGAGAGCATTAAGTGGGCTGATAACGTTTTTGAGAGTCGGGGTATTATCAGGCTGGTTTGAGTACTTTGTGTGCTACAATAAGCTGGTTGAACTGCAAAAAGGAAGGAAGTTCCAGCCATTCAAGTTGAACTAGGTTGTTGCAATGGTGAGTCCTATATGCCTTACCAGTAACTAATCTAGCTATATGGTAGTAAAAGGAGGAGGATAGTTTGTTGGTTAGTTTTTGAGAGGTTGGTAAATACTGGTGAGGCATAGAGGAGAGTGGAGAAGATAGCTCTATGCGATTGCAACCCTACAAAAAAAGGGGTGAGGAAAGGTTTGACCTTGTAAAGGGAGTGTAGTTTTTTGTTAATGGAATTAACAGTGTGGTTAAGATGCACGTCAAATTTGAGGTGGTCTATTAATACTCCTAGGAGCTTAGTTTGGCCATCTGGGGAGATAACGGTGCCATTGTTCGACTGAAGAATGGATGAGAAGACCTGTTAGTAGGGGAGAAAAGTAGCAGCTTGATTTTGTTAGGATTCAGGAGCAGTTGTTGATTAGCCAGTTTTCAATGTTATTAAAGGTATTCTGGGTTAGGGAAAGGAGATTTGTTTGAAGAGGCAAAGCATATCAAGGTAGAATCATCTGCATACTGGATACAGTGTGCATTTGGGATGGTAGTGTGAAGGTCGTTTATGAAGACAGAGAAAAGGAGTCCTAGTATAGAGCCCTGAGGGACTCTTAGGGTGACTGGGAGATGGGACGACAGCTTATCCTGCCACAGAACAGCCTGCTGTCTACTACTTAGGACTGAAATTATTGTACTGTGTGGTCTAAAAAGACATATTTCAGGGTACTGAGCCGTAGTTGATGGTTAACCATATCAAAAGCTTTAGAAACGTCCAGAAAAAGTGCTGATGACAGTTTGTTGCCGTTTTGATTAAACTGTATTCCAAACCACAAACCAGTAAGTACAAAAATGAGGCAAGTAAGCAAAAGAAAACCACAGGTAGGTACAAATCCACACAGCTGTTTATTAAGGATTAAGCACATTCATCAGGAACCCTACTTCATCAGGAACCCTACTTCATCAGGAACCCTACTTCATAAGAATAGTGAAAACAAAGCACCAAGTGTAAATACCCTCCCCAGCACTAAATTAGCCCAATAGTGGATGCTAATGCATCTAAAACCTTTTGCCTAGCTAGGTATATAGACACCAAAGTTAAGGGTATCTTGGATAAAAGAAAGTGGGTCATTAAGGACTCATGGAACTTTCTTAGTAAAATGAAACCTGAAATGTACGAAGATGGGTTGATTACGGTCACCATGGAGATCAGGGACCTGTTTTCCATGATACCGCATGAAGAAGGGTTGGAGTGGTTTTATGAATATTTATATAACAATTCAGATCTGGGGCACGGTACAATACTGACTAAGAACTTGCATGTAACTAGTACTAGAGAATAACCTTAGTTTTGAAGGTCACATTTTTTAGACAAGGAGTGGCCATGGGAGCAAGATGTGTGGCAGCATTCACCAATATAGTGCTGGCCCACTAGGAGGACCAATTTATTATGAATTCCAACTTTAGAGAATCCTGGGCCCTATATGGCCGCTACATGGATGATCTAGTCCTTCTGTGGAAAGGTGGTGAGGAAAGTTTAGAGGAATTTGTGACATGCATTAATATCACTACTGATTTTTTTAAAAAACTCAGTGAGTTGTTGTTGTCTCTTTCTGCTTTTCCTGGTTAGGGGTCGCCACAGCGCAACTCCGGTCCGCTAATGATTGGTAGTTGATTTATACATGCCAAGTTACCAGCCCTGACGCACAACCTTCAACGAAGGTATGCCCATTCACGCATGTCTCCATGCGGAAGACGCTCCTAGAATCGCACCGGACAGCGTCTTACTGTGAGGCGACAACAGTGAGTAAGGATGACAATAAACTTAACTTTTTGGATGCGACTATTCTAAAGGACAATAGAAGAAAGGTGTTCATCTCACAACTACATAGGAAACCCACCTATTCAAACACTATTTTACTTTGGAACCTGGCACCCTGAACATCAGAAAAAGGCATTAGTCATGGGGCAATTTGTCAGGATTGCCAGAATGACCTCAGAGGGTGATGACTTTCACAGGAATGTGAGACAGTGAAGGGGATGTGAACAAGAAGAAGGTACCCCCTGGAATTTGTCAACACAATAGAAAATGAGGTTAAACTCAAAAGGCAAACAGGTACACTATTTCAGCTTTAATGTAATGCGTTTGAGACAGTTTTAAAGCTCTAGTGAGGACAGACCGGATAAGTTTTCAAGGGCCCTTACCATCCCTTTTCCACTTAATTTCTATGATGATATTTAGAAATAGAGAAATTTTGGACTATTTACCTTGGATGGGGAGGTAAACAAGATTATAGGAGATAAACCAGTAGTGTAAGAAAGACATGTTTTAAGAGCTTGTTAGAAAGAAGTAGGAAGGTACACAGACTGTGGTTGCTTTAAAATGTGGTAGGTGCACACAATGTTCCCTTATTCTGGATAGGGGCAGTATTTTTATCAAGAACTTTGGGGTTATATACCCCAAGAGGAAATACTATTTTTTTCAAAAGGAGTGGATTACATTGCCAAGTGTGACTCCTGAGACGGATCTTATGTGGGAAAAACTAAAAGGGCCCTTAAAGGGCGTACGAACACCTACATGAAAATTAAACAGAAAAATAGGAATTCTATGTATAATCATGTTGAGAAATTTCCCACACAAATTCAAGTTCTGTGCTATTGACCACGATGATGTAGGGCCCCTGGGTGGTCCAGTGGAAGACTACTTAGAATGTTTAGAACTCAAGTGGCAAATCAAACAATGCTAGCGCAAGGCCTGGCCTTAATGAGAGGGTCAGTATTATGGTGTTACTGAAACTTAAATAAATGTATTTTATGTGATTTTTATGGTTGTTGTGATGTCAAGTCATTTTATGCTTAAGTGTTTACGTGCAATGTTAACATTTTTTTTTTAATTGTTAACTTTTACAGGATGTTTAATTTTTTGCTGGGGGAGGGTATCTAAACTTAGTTCTTTATGTACTCACTATTCTGATGAAATCAGCGTTCCTGATGAAAGTACTTAATCATTAAATAACTGTGTGGATTTATACGCATCTGTGGTTTTCGTTTGGTTACCTGCCTCATGTTTATACTTCTTTGTTGTTTCGATTAAGGTTGATGACATTAGTGAAAGATGAGAGCTGATGTTTAACTATGGTGTGGGTCTGAAGCCGTGCTGAGAGTCTGCCAACAGTATTTGGTTGAGGTAGTACATTAGTTGTTTGTGGATGTACTTTTTCTAAGATTTTTGCTAGTGGTGAAAGAATAGCTATGGGTCTAAAGTTGAACAGTTCTATGCAACTACCTCCTTTATGTAGGGGTATTACATGTGATATTTTCCATATTGATGGAATGGTTGCCTCTGAGATGGATCTATTAATGGAGGATAGAGACTGGGAGTGAGATGGCATCTGTGGCTAATTGTAGGTACTCAGCAGGGAGGTGGTCAGCTGCTAGAGTAATGGGTTTAGTGTTTTGAGAAGGGCACGGATGAGGGTAGCAAGGGTAGGTTGGAAGCTAAAGGAGAGGAGTCTTGGGAAGATTTGAGCTGTCTGTAGTACTGTTTGGGTTAAAGCAGGGGAAGTAAGGTGGGGGAGGTTTGGGTGGGTAGGATTGAGTTGAGTGGCTAGTGCCTGGACAGTTTCAGTAAAGAAGCAATTGAGTGCGTTAGCAATTGCCTTTGGAGTTTTGTCAAGGGCTGCTGATGGGGTGGAAGTGGTGCTACGGCCTGGATGGAGGAGCTTTGTTTATTCCAGGCCAGAACTTTTGAGGTTTATTTTGATGCTTTTGTTGCAAGTGGGTACAGCAGTATTTTTTGTCCAATATGACGGATTTTTTAGTGTCATTCCTTAGTTGACAGTATCTGATGCGATCCATTTGGGTCTTTAGTAGCATGCCAAGTGATCCATGCCTTGTTTCTAGGAGTTATTTTGTTTTTTATAAGTCTAATTAGCCATGGGGCAGTTCTAGTTTTTGCATGGATGGTGCGGATAGCGCCATGTGATTTAAGGATAGTGAGGAACTTGGTATTAAAGAAGGCCAAGATAGTACCAGAGCTGAGTGCATCTAAGCTATGTTGACTCGCTTATTGCATGGTTTGGATCAGAACAGTACACAGACACGGATAGCTTAATTCAAGGCAAATTTAGAAACAACTTTAGGTATGAATGATGGATTGGTACTCAACAACCCTGCCCTTGTGTAAAAAAATTAAATAAATAAGTAAGTAATCAATCAGGCAAGGCTGGCCCACTACCAGAGCTTGCAGCTTAAAGACTCTCCTTCCAGATATCAGAATAATGACCAAAAGTCTTTCATGTAATGAACTGTAAATCAGCCAGAGAGGCAAGTTAAAAACAAAAGGTCAATTTTACAAGAATAAAAGTAGAGCTCTCAGGGATGAAGAATCTGCGTTTGAGGGGATCTCAAAATGCAACACTCCTTTCATAAACTTGACCACAAGAAAGATGAGAGGGGGATCCCATGGGCAGACAAGCCGCGATGGCCACAAGATGTACTTTGGTAGATGCACCTTGACAGAATCATCTCGAACCAAGCAGATCACTCAAGTATTTCAAAACCAGGGAGGTTAAAACCTTTCAGGACTTCTGTTAATGGTTAAACACCCATCTAAATAAACCTCTTCCACTTGCACATAAGACTATTTGAAGGTTTTCTTGCTTCCTTAAACACTTTCTTAAACAAACCTTCATAGAGGAAGTGCTAAAAGGTATCAGAAATAGAATTATCCAGGCTGTCAGTTGCAACTCCTCCAAGCTGCGTTTTCCCATTCACCCCTGATGCTGTGTGAACAGATCACTGTAAAGAAACTCAGGGTAACTGCCCTTGGCTAATTCAATTAAAAGGGAGAACCAATTTAGCTTGGGCCAAAAGGGGGCTACCAAAATGATAACCAGTAATTCTATCAATGGTTAGATTTACTGGGAATCACTAGAAAGGGTGAAATGCATACAGTAACATTCCTGACCATGGGAATGACAGTGCCAGTCTTCCAAACATGGCTCCAAGGACTTCAAAACAGATTCTTTTCAGTTGTCTGGAGCTTCCACTCGAGAGTCTGTCCAGGATTTGCTTAATACGCCACTGTTTTGCTATGACGGAACACAGGATGCTGTACAGCCAGATCATACGCCATCACAACCAAATGGCAAAGTATGACTTTGTATCCCTTTGCTTCTTCGAGTGTTCACCACAGTAGTGCCATCTATGACAACTAGAAAAAAAGACCCAAAGTCCATAAGTGTGAAAAACTGAAGGCATGAATCACTGCAAACATCTTTTATGTTTGTACGTTGAAGTGCAGTGCTTGTTGGGTACTTGGGAGACATCAACTCTTACAGACACTGGTCTCCACACAATCTGAAGAGCCCATCTGGGCAGACTGGATCTGAAGAAAGATTCCTGAATTCAAGGAGATTTGATCACAAATGCCAGTACAGGTACATGGAAATCAAAGGGATGAAGGTACAGGGCCCAACAATTCTTTAACAGCCATTGATTTTTTTCTTATGTGTAGTCTGGCTAGAGGTATTCTGAAGATCATCGATGCCATGACACCTAGAATTTTGTGGAACTTTCTTGCAAAGACCATGTTTTGGAGAGAAATTCAAAAAAATAACCCAGCAAGTCAAAATGCTGTCTTCTGGGAGGAAAGCCATCACTTTTACTGTGTCCATCCAACACCCCAGGAAAACAATTTTTTGTGAAGGACTTTTGAAGATTCAATTTGAAGTGCAGGTAGAAAGAGGGATGAGATCTTGGCCAAGGTCTCCAAGCTCCTAGATACAGCATCTGTGGAAACCAAGTCACCTCAATAAGGAAACGTGGATACCTAGGATTCTGCAATAAGTAACCAGTGAGACCAGACACTTTGTAAAACACTTGCAGTACAGCAGACAGCTCAAAAGTAATACAGAAAAATGATAATGTTAGCCAAAACAGTAACTCTCAATTTCCTGAAAGTGGGAGCAATAGGAATACGATGCACATCTGAGATCTACAGTCACCATGAAACAGTGGTCTGGAAGCATGCCTAGGCCTCACTAAGGTGAACATTTTGAATTTCGAACTTTTACGAAATTGTTTAGAAATCTAGAATGGGTCTCCTCCCTCTTGATACCAAAAATAATGGCAATGCTTCTATGGCCCCTGCTTCAACCATGTGACATAGCACTGGGGAAAACAGGTCTGTCTGGTCTAGGGGGTGTAGGGGGAATTCTCCTGAAAGGAGGAAGAACACCTTTATCCACTACCAGGAGTATGCTATCAGAATTAATTTTCCGAAAGCATTTAACTGAGAGAGAGAGAGAGAGCGGCTACGGTGGTGCATCGGTTAGCGTTGCCACCTCACAGCAAGAGGTTTTCCGATTAAATCCTTGGCTGGGGTGCCTTCTGTGCGAAGTCTGCATGTCCTCCCTGTGGTCTTGTGGGTTTCCACCAGGTGCTCCAGTTTCCTCCCACATCCCAAAGAAATGCTGTAGGTGGATTGGCTACTCTAAATTGGCCCTAGGCATGAGTGTGCGCCCCTTCTGTGGAAGGTTGGGCGCCAAGCTGGCAACTCAACACCGTAAGACTCCACTGCAAATCATGAGCGGACAGGTGATCCACTGTGGCAACCCCTAACCGGGAAAAAGCCGAAAGAAGAAAATGATTTATCAGAGTATTTCAGGCCAGGCTGCAGGGTTTAGAGACAGCCTGGGGTGAGGAGGAAGAACATGGTGCTTGAGGAGCAGTGGGGGTGCTCTGTGGCTCAGCGTGGTCATTCCTTTCCATCCTTTTCTGGAAACAAATCCCTCATTTAGTTTCGAAAAATTATCCTCCTATCATTTCCTTTTGGCTCCCTGACGCTTGTTTGGCTGGGATTAGTTTGTTCTTTCTCCTCTTTGAAGGAAAAATAACTTGCTTGGCAAGAATTTAAGTTAATGAAACATCCCAAACAGCTAGTACATTAATTTGCCTGTCATCCCCACTATATGAGAATCTGTGTAACAGAGGGCTCGAACACCAAAATGCATTCAACATTTCGACTTTTAAAAACAGAAAAATTCTAATTACATAACAAAATATGCAGTCTTAACACAGCAGGAGCAGCATTCCTCAAGACACAGAAAATTCATCCAAACTACACACACACACACCAAAATAAATCTTCACATTCTGAAGGCTAAATTACTAAAATAGAGAGACCCCTTTACAAAGGAGATCTAACCATTTCCCCTCTTATCAAAAGGACATTGGATTAGATAAAGTCAAGGATTTCCACTCCATCAAGCACCTGGGAAAATCACAGCCAAGTCAGCAGTCAAGAAAGAAAAGAGACTCATCACATCAGAGATCACCCTATATTTTCTTAGGGCCTTTTGGGGGACTACTGGAATAGATACTGGTGTCTTGCAGACAGTTTTATAAGGGATGCCACAGAATTAGGAGTCTTGTCATTTAAGGCAATGCACCCTGTTTAACTCTAGGGTAGTGCCAGACTAATCCCATGCAAAAATGTTACTAAATTTAGAAAGTATCTGAGGAAAAATGGATACTTCCATTTGGAAAGTGAAACTTTAGACCAAAGTGTGACTAGACTGTTAATTAGGAAAACATTAGTGTCCTCATGTTCCGCATCATTCTCTAACAGAAAAGTTTCTAGCCAAACTAGCACTGTACAAACATCATAAAAAAAATTAGTATTAAGTACAGCCCCACACAACTAAACTCTGAACTGTACCACAATCACAACACTTTGAAATGTGTTCAGAATTCTTTTACAACTGACAGAAGTTAAAAGTCCAGTACAGAATCCAAAACGCCAGTGTGCACTAGTTGCATTAAAACAGTCAAAACTCAGAATAAAACCTCCACAGTATGTTAATTTGCAGTACAAACATGATCTAATGTTACATACACAGGACAGTCATACATGTAGTAAATGATTTATACATGCTTAATGTATTCAAAGTTCAACAATATTTCCTGTCAAAAATAAAGCAGATTAACAGTAAATAAGCCTCTAGTGTCCAACAGCACTTACTAGAGAAATAAAGAAAGCTTCCTCAAACAGTAAAAACATGTCAAAGATACAAGCCAAACAAACAATGCTACTAGAAACTCCCACAATATTTACTGTAAACAAGGACTTTTTTTTTAAACAAAAATATAAGGAATAAATATAAGCCCAATTTGGGGACCCTTTCTTATCTAAGCAGTATACCAGAAAAATCAGCACTGGGATCCTACGAAGAGTTTAACCTTCTTGCTTGGATGCCAGAAAGACTGAAAACTCACTTGTGACAGCTGAAGGCTTCCATTTTAGGATATGCTTAGCCAATCAGCTGTCACAGAAAGAGAGGGAGGGAAGTCTGCACTTTTAAAAGCTGGTCAGTACTGTGTTACCTTGGCAGATTACCTAAAATGCCACTGCAGCAGCAAGAATGATGACCAGTCAATCTGAGGTGGGAGACTACAGGAGGAGTCTAAATGCATCCTTCGACAGTTGCACTTTTTCAGCGAGTCAGTGGTAGCTTCACTGGACTCTCCCGATACCTAAAGCTGCTATGGAGCAGTTGGATGGAGAAGTGCAATTAGTCTCCAACCACTGGGGCACCTGAAAAGGAGGTGGAGCCAAGATAGGAGAGCCTCTAGGTGAAAAGATACTTGGGAGGGCCTGTGTTATGGTTCTTAAAGGAATCCAATTGTCTCACCAATACCTGAAAAGTTGACCCCCATCTCCAAATTATCCAAAACCCTCACTCGAGTCAAATGCTCCAAGGCCCCCTTTGGAGTCCTGGAATAATGGACCACAGGTACTTGCAAGCTCAAGGTTTTGGAAGCTCAACTAAAGGGATCAGACCAGAGGAGTGAGGGGCCAAATAACCTCAATGAGGTAGTGGGAGTGGACTCGACTAGATCCGCACGCACACCAATTTGGCAAGGGAACAGGGGGGGGTTAACGGGATGAAAAACACACATGGGTCTATCGTTCGGTTAAGAAAGTAATTTTCACATCCTATGCTATTTTCGTCCGATTCAACATACGGGACAGATTCCCAAGCTGCCTTTCTGGCTGATATCAAGGAAGAAGATTCCACAAGTATGGTGGAGTAAGACCTGGATTACACATCCAACTTACCAGTATGCAAAGTGGACTAAGACAATGGGTAGCCTCTTGGAAAAACTTGAGATAGCCACTGCTCCAACTGAATGCCTTGGTTTGGACTACAAATTTTAAACCCATCTTAGATTGCCTATAAAATTTGCCTACACTGACAGCCATCTAGACTACGGTAACCATCTCATCAGCTGTGCAAAGTCTAGACTTTTGTGAAGGCAATAAAAAGTTGATTTTCTTAATTATTTTGTATGATGAAAATAAAGTTGGAGCTCACAGTGAACATCTAGCATGTGCAGTATGAAGTCTTGGTTTGAAAATCTGGGAAAGAACACAAACCTACTTAGTTTAACTTTATTAAAACTTAACTTAATTTTAACTTAACTAACTTAATTTAACTTAATTTTGGATGCTGCCTTTGGAAGGAAAGATGCATTACTTTGGAGAAACATCCGACCATTAAGGAAAACCAAATAAAAAGGCTTACATCAGAGTGCTTATAATTCTGAAATTCGTCTAGCAAAAATTATGGCGACAAAAAAAGTTTTCCAACAAACACTTGAACTAATTGTGCCCACAGGTTCAAAGGGAGGCTTGAGTCAGATCTTGAGAGCATGTTAGTAAATATCCCCATAGAGGAACTGGATCTCCAGTGGGAGGATGCAAGAAAAACATTAGAGATGTATTATTTTCTTAGAACAGCATCGGAGATGTTTAGAGAGACCACAGAAGTATTGTTTTGACCAATATGATAATTGAACATTACTGCCATTTGAACTTTGATGTTAGAATAACTTTTAGTTATGTACTCACCATAACTTTAGATGTTTGGGATCCATCTCGCCTACATTCTGTACTGATGGGCTCGGAGCCGATCCCTCGGCTCCAACTCGGCACGCTTATGCCATAGAGTGAGGCCTCTTATTGGCTGAGCTATCTTTATCCCAGGATGCACCACCACTAATCCCCCAGATCTTGTTTGTCCGCTTTCATGCACACATGCACAACTTGTTTATATTTTATATAACATTGTTAGATGTTTCAAGATGAAACAACAGGATTTGGACCTTCTGATATCCTCTGATCTCCAAGGAAGGGGGAAGGAGGGTGGGTTATTAGGAATGTAGGCGAGATGGATCCCAAACATCTAAAGTTATGGTGAGTACATAACTAAAAGATGTTATGTGATCCTATCTCGCCTACATTCTGTACTGATGGGACAGCGTCCCTAGCACCTAAATCCCGGGTGGCTCATTGGAAAACACTCCTGAGCACTGTGAAACCAAATGAAGCTCGTCCTCTAGATGCCACATCTAATTTGTAGTGGGAAATAAAGGTGTGCGGGGAAGACCATGTAGCCAAGAGCACAAATGTCACTAATAGCAAGTTTAGAATGAAATGCTATCGAAGTAGCCATAGCCCTTGTAGAATGAGCTTTGACAGAGGCGGTAAGCTCTTTGTTAGAATAAAAATAAGCTTGAGTAATACAGTCCCTGATCCATTTGGCAATAGTGAACTTTGTGACAGCTTTGCCCAATTTATTGTCTGCAAAGGATACAAACAACTGATCTGTTTTCCTTGTTTGTTTGGTCCTGTCTAAATAAAAACGTAACTGTCTGTGGACATCTAGTGTGTGGAATATGAACTCCGCTTTGTTAGAGTATTTTGGGAAAAAAACTGGAAGCTCTAACGATTGCTCAGAAACTAGAACAAACTTTAGGGACAAAGGAAGGATTTGGCCTGAGGGATACTCTGTCTTTGTGAAAAACCAAGTACGGGGGTTTTACTGACAAAGCCTGAAGCTCTGAAACTCTTCTGGCAGAAGTAATCGCCACCAGAAAAGCTGTCTTCCATGATAGAAACTTTAGATCACATGTAGCTGCCGGTTCAAAGGGGAAAGAAGTCAAGGCGCGTAACACTATATCGAGATCCCATGGAGGTGCAGGATGAGAAATCGGAGGTCTTAATAGAGCAGCACCTTTCAAGAAGGTCTTACACAATCTGTTGCTCATTAAAGGTGGGTCTATGGATTCGTGAAAATTAGAAATTGCTGCCAATTGTACCTTGATGGTAGAAACTGAAGAACCTTGATTGAAAAGAGAAGTTAAGAATTTTAGTACTTCTGCCACGGGAATAGAAATGGGGTCCAGGCCCCAGAGTTGAGCCCAAATAGCAAATCTTTTCCATTTGCTAGAATACAGTTTCTTTGTAGCAGACTTATGGGCCGAAGATAACATGTGCACAACATCTGGATCCAATGTATGACTCCTGACTATAGTCTGAAGAGGAGGAGCCAAGCCGTCAACTTTAGGGTGTGTAGGGACTGGTGGAATAGTCCCGACTGATGAACCAGTAGGTCTGGGATCTGATCCAGGAACCATGGACCTTCCAGAGCACATTTCCGAAGATAGGGAAACCATACTTGACGAGGCCAGTAAGGAGCAATTAAGATCATTTTGCTCCCCAAGAGAGATGCCTTTTGAATCACCCTGGGAAGGAGAGGAACTGGAGGGAAGGCATAAAGCAAGCCGGTGGGCCAAGGACGGACTAGTGCGTCCATGGGGCTCTTCCCCGGAGCCGGGATTAGGGAGAAGAATTCTTTGCACTTCGCATTCAGAGGAGTCGCGAAGAGGTCGCAACACGGAACTCCCCATTTGCTGAAAATCTGACTTGCAACTGTCATATTCAGAGACCATTTGTGAGGGGAGAGGATGGTTCTGCTCAATCTGTCGGCTATCACATTGGACTTGCCCGGTATGTGAGTAGCCACTAGGAAGCGTTTGGTCGAGACTGCCCATTCCCAAACTCTCATGGCTTCTCTGCAAAGAGGATAGGATCTGGTCCCTCCCTGTTTGTTCAGGTACCAGACAACTGACATGTTGTCTGAGTGAACAGCAATTACGCCCTGAGGGAGATAATCGTGAAGGGCTTGAAGGGACAGGAGTACTGCCCTCATTTCTAAGATGTTGATATGAAGTAAAGTCTCTTCCGGGTGCCATTTGCCTTGGACTGACCTGCCCAGGGAATGCCCCCCCCACCCCATCTGGGAGGCGTCCGTGGTCAAAGTGGCCGGAGGAGGTAGAACAAAGGGCCGTCCCTGATCCAGATTGGAGGGCACTAGCCACCAGCGAAGGTCCCGTTTGCAAGATTCCATGATCCATATGAGGTGACCGAGTGGGAGTTCCTGAAAGGACCACTGAGCTGAAAGAAGCCACTGGAGAATTCTCATGTGCAACCTTGCCAAGGGGACTAGAAGAACCGTGGCGGACATGGATCCCAATAGCTGCAGGACCATCCTGGCTGGAGCTTTGGACCTGGGAAGTAAGGCTCGAACTTGAGTCTGTATGGTTTGTATTCTGTCTGTCGGTAGATAGACCCGCATTCGGTTTGAGTCTATTATTCGTTGAGATGGCAGCAACACAGACTTTGGCCAATTGAAGGTGATTCCAAGGGAACTGCCCAGTGATATAGTGGCTTGAAGGCTCTGCAGTAGTAGATGCCTGGAGGTGGCAGTTAGGAGCCAGTCGTCTAGATACGGAAACACCTGGAATCCTAGACTTCAGGTGAGCAGTCACGACTGCCAAACACTTGGTGAACACCCTGGGGGCTGTGGTGAGACCAAAGGGCAGCACACGGAACTGAAAATGACTGCCTCCTAGGCTGAAGCGCAGATGTCTCCTGGACGCTTGATGTATCATGATGTGGTAATAAGCGTCCTTGAGATCTATGGAGCACATCCAAACACCCTTCTCCAGCAATGGGAGAATGGTTTGTAGGGTGACCATTCGGAACTTGGACTTTGACTGAACGGTTTAGGATGCTGAGGTCCAAAATGGGCCTCAAGTCCCCGGTCTTTTTTGGCACCAAAAATAATCTTGAGTAAGTCCCTAATCCGATCTGGTCTGCGGGGACCGGTTGGATGACTCTTTTTTGCAGCAGCTTTGAAACTTCTGAGGCTGCAGTATCCCGCTGACTGGGTGGCGGGTCAGGGATTTTTTTGGACTGAGGGGGGGGAATGAGAGAATGGGATGGAGTAACCTCCGGCGATGATTCGAAGCACCCATCGGTCCTGGGCGATACCTTCCCAGGCTTTTAGGTGCTTCGAGAAACGACCCCCGACTGGCTCCGGAGCTGCACAGCCGGGCAATCCCTCACGGACTATGAAAGGCTGAAGAGCCACGAAAGGACTCGCGGTCTCCAGTGTTGCGAGGGCCTCTGCCGCCTCTGGGACGGCGTCTTCCGGAAGAATTTCCCCCTCCCCTGCCTCTGGAAGGGGAATCCTCCTGCTGAGAGGGGTAAGGCTTCTGAGATCTACGGAACCACATTTTCCCTCCTCTTTTAGCCTTGGGATAAGGCTGAAAGGGAGTGGAAAATCGTGCCCCTACGGCAGTCAGACTCTTACCCTCCTGTTCACAGCGGGTTAGTGTCCTTTACCTTGGGTCCAAACAGGGAGGACCCATCAAAGGGGGCATCGGCAAAGGAAGACTTAAAGGCCTCCGCGAAATGACACAGGCGGAGCCAGGCTTTCCTCCGTAGAGCAATGCCTGTACCCGCCGCTCTACTCGCCCCTTCGGCCGCATAAGAAATGAGCCTCATGGACGAGTTTGAGATGGACGACATTGTAGCCAGCTGAGAGCCAACCGTCTGGGCCAGCTCCTCAGGCAGGTTACCCAAGAGGGTATCTGATAGCTCCTTAATCAGATCCCTCTGAAATCTAGTAAAGTGCGCAAGGTAGTTCAAGGACCTCAATGTAATGGCCGCTGAACTGAGGGTGCGCTTTCCGTACCTATCCATGCTCCTAGACTCCTTATTAGGAGGATGGACGGACGTCGAAGCCTCTGCTACATCTTGCTGGGTAGCAGATGCCACCACCAAAGTATCTACAGCCACACCTTTAGTTAGAAACTCTTTTTCAGGGGGTGCCGAGAGGAAATTATTTGGACGAGCAGGCACCGGTTCCACAGAGTCTGGGTGTTCCCACGCCCTTCGACAGATCAAATCCAAGAGCTCATCGAAGGGCGGAGACACCCAGGAGGCGGAGGGCTGAGCCCCGAAGGCCTTCAGGAACACCGACTCATCAGCAGAGGGAGGTTTGGACTGCCAGCCGCCTCGTTGTTTTAGGGCTTCCAGGATGTCTGCAAAGGAGACATCATCCGAGGACGACTTAGGGGATCCCTCTGCATCATCGAGATCAGTGTCTGATGTAAGAGACTCATCAGGGGAGTCAACGTGCTTCCTCTTGCACGATCTCTTCCTGGGGGGTTCTTCCGAAGAGGCTTCAGAAGGACCTCCAGGAGGGGGAGAAACCCCAGTGGGGGTAACCTGAGGCCCGGGGGCACCGCTGTCTAAGGACAGGGGGACTGCCAAAGACCCAGTCTCCGTATGGAGGGAAGGAGCTGGGGGAACCGTGGAGGTAGCCAAGGAAGATTTGGCTAACGCGCTCCTCATGGCCCTGAAGGCGGGACCACCAGAATCCTGGGAGGGTCCCACCTCCGTGGCCACGACAGTGGACGGCACTCCCGCCACCGACGCACCAAGAGGGAGACTTGGGACCGAAAGCATCAATCCTGAAGCCTCCCCCCCAGGGCCGAAGGAAGAAGTCAGTGTACTGAACTCCGACCCAAGAGCCGGAACTGGAGCAAGGGTCGGGGCCGACCCTAAAACCTCCACTGGTTCCACCAGCACCGGCTCCAACGGTGCCGAAGCTGTTGGAGGAGGAACCACAGTAGGGAAGTGGACCATCGGCTCCGAAGCCGAATGGGCTGGAGCCGAAACTAGCTTTTGGAACACCGGAGACTGGAAGAGTCTAAGTAGCACCTTGTCGATGTCCGAATCAGACATCTTGGATGATCTAGAGGATACTGATCGTGCCCGAACCGATTTCTCCATCGGCTCCGAAGGACTCTACGACTATCGGCTCCGAGGAAGATCAAGGTAATTTCCCTCGGTGCCGATAAGGACTTCGGCTCAGAGGGGGAAGAGTCTGAGCCGGTAACCCTTATCGGCTCCAATATCAGTGGAGCCGATGAGGGTGACCCGCCTCTCGATGCCCCAGACCTTGGCTCCGAAACCAGAGGGGTCGAGGCTGGAGGCATCGAGGCAGACCATTCCGCCCTCGGCTCCAAAGTCCGTGGAGCCGATGGAGAAGTCTGCTTAGATTTTTTAGCGGTCGGTTCCGACTGACTGGTCGGAGCCGACACTTTCTTCTTTTTAGAAGGAGAAGGAGAGGAAGATAAAGCCTCCTCGAAGGATGGCTTGATTAACCCCTTGAGGATCAATTTCTTCTTCCTCTCCTGGAGGACTCTTGATGAGAAAGCATGGCACACACTACACGACTTTTGTAGGTGCTTGGCACCTAAGCAATAGACGCACGAGGAGTGGTCGTCCGTTATGGACATTTTAAAACCACACCTCGTGCATTTCTTAAACCCGGAGGGTTTGTGTTCTTTTGACATAACTACTTTAGACAACAGAACCTATCTAAATGAAAACACACCAAAACTTAAGCAAACCAAGCAAAAAAAAGTAAAGTTTTTTTTTTCTTGCACTATACAGTTAAACACAGAGAAAGAGTCAAGACCCTCTAACTTAAACGGGTACTTGACCCAGGAAAGAAACGCTAGTAGTAAAGCAACAGGGGAAGGCTCCTCTAACTAAAACGGGAAACCTTCCCTGACTAAAAAAAAACACGAATTTCTCAACAGAAATTAATCAATCACACTCGTCTAACAACAATAGCTGTTAAAACAGCTTTTGGGTTCAAAGTCAGCAAAATTCTGACAGGAAAAAGCCTAAATAAATAGTACTTAGCCCAGCCAAGTTGAGACCACGTCTAAGCTTGTAAGCGGCAAACGAGATCTGGGGGATTAGTGGTGGTGCATCCTGGGATAAAGATAGCTCAGCCAATAAGAGGCCTCGCTCTATAGCATAAGCGTGCAGAGTCAGAGCCGAGGGATCGGCTCCGAGCCCATCAGTACAGAATGTAGGCGAGATAGGATCACATAACATCTAGAACCTTACTGAAAAACAGTTCAGCTAAGAATTCCAAAACAGAAGGTATGTGACCTGTTATCGATGCTATGTCTCACAGTCCCTTCCTGATTTTAACGTATCAGGGTCAAGGAGGATAGGAAAGCTGTGGGTGTCCAAGTAGACTGAACAGTGGATGCTGACTGGAATGTTTCAGGATTAGTTGAATCCAAAATGTCAGAAGCACAGAATGGGCCACAACAGGAGAAACAAGGAGGTAAAGTGGCCAATGTTCAGTATGTTCCCAGGAGACAATTACAGAAGCCCAAGCTGGATGTGTCTCCAAGAAATCTCATCTTCCTGTTAACATCACACGGACAAAAATCGATGAGAGGCACTAAAAGGCCTGAAATAAGAAGTTATGTATCTACCATAATGTTCCATGTTAGTTGTCTTCTCGCCTTCTTTCTTGCTGGATTTTTTTGTTTGTTCAAATAGATATTCTTTTGAAATTCAAAGTAAAATATATTTACAATTCAAGCCCCATCTATAACTTAGCAGATCTAAGCTTTAATACAAGCATAACAGAAATCATATCATTTAAACCAGGGTTTTGACATGCTTCCAGTATTACTTGCCAGTACAACTATCTATATTCAACCCTTGTTTCCCATGGTCCACCTCTCGGGTCAATAGCTACAGTGCCTAGAACAAAGAATCAAATTCAGCATTTCTGGGAGCAGGAGGCAAAGAATCAGAGGCCAAACTAGACTCCAAAAAGGCATCATCAACAATATCTAGTACAGGAGGTACTGCTAAAGGCCTATGCTGAGGTAGGAGCAAGAAATCCCTAAGCCTCTTTTTTGAATCAGAAAAATCCTGGCTTTCACAGTGGAAATGCTCCCTTAGAGTATGTAAGGTTTCGCCAAAAGAAAAATCCTCTGGAGGGGAAGCAGACGGAATAGAGTCCTCTGCACCGGAATCACCATAAGTAGATAAAGGCACATCCAGATCATCAGAAGAAGAATCAGAAAAATAAGAATCCTGTACAGAAGATTCATAAACAGCTTCAGTCCTAGGTCTCTTAGATGGGGAGGGGGGGGGGGGTTGGCTACCCCGGATTAGAGTTGTAATATCTTCAGCCATTCTTGTTTTTTTAGGCAAAGAGGCCTGAACATGCAGCCCGAGTGTCGGTTTCTTAGGCATGGTTCGAAATTTAGGCCTAAATGAAGAAGGAGGCGTCGGTTTAATATGCAAGTCCATAGGCCTGAATACACCCTCAGAAGCCAGTGCCTGCACAGCGGCTCTGGACCCATCCAAGGTAGAGACATCCGCAGGTTGTGGCATACCAGACTCTGAATGGGTCTCAGTAGAGGCCTGCGAATCAGAAGTAGCGGGTATCAGGGGCTACGAAAGCCCCTCACAGAGTACTGGCGACTGGCTTAGGAGAAGAGTTGTCGGCAGCTTTGGACCTTGGCGGCCTGTCTCTGTCTTTATCTTTGCATTTTTTCAGAATCCCGGTAGTCAGATGGCTAACCAATGACATTTCTGGATAGTTAAACAGAGAACCAAAATATACCAATGACGGATAGTGCGCTAATTAAATAAAGCACAAAACCGACAGCAAGGTCCGTAGTGGTCAGGGCCTAGGCAAGTAATACAGTGCGAATGAAAATCTTTGTGAGGTATTTGCTTTCGGTTCTGAAACTCAAAACTGAAAATTTCAGGTGTTGGCCAACCGGCACTTGCGAACTGCTTCTGCTTCGGGCACCGCACGGCAAGAAAGACTGATGTAATGGCATCGGCTGCATGTTTTATACCCCTGACTTGACGTCATGAAAAAAGGGACAGCAACCAACGCAGGACCCAAGACTTTGTTAATCAGGCCGACTGAGGGCTACTGCAAGCAGATAACCAAAATGCAATGACTGCAACAGTGAAACAGTAAGAACATCATGTGGTAGCCACATATTCACATCCCCTATCAAGAGGGGGAAAAAGAGATGCCATACTCATAATGTTCTCAGACAGACAAGCATAAACTAACACATGAAATTCTCCAATTCTCCACATTCAAGTTAATACAAGCTCATACAAACAAGGGAGGGACTGGTATTAACCAGGTGTTAAACAGCTGCTGGGTTCACCAGGAAAATAACTACTGCATCTGATCTGGGAATGTTAAAAACCCACAAAACTGAATAACGTTATACAATCTATATGCTTTCTTGGGAGCTGCAAGCTGGCTATTACGCAAGTTACAGGTTGCAATAAATACATTCTCCAATACAGAAACAAGAGGAATAAGCATATGGTCAAGAAAATCCAGTTGAAATAAACAAATACTACTTCAGACACAGTGGCATGTGATTACATTTCCACTGCAACTACCGATTCATTCTGGAAAGTTTCAGAAGACAGAATCTTTCAAAGGGACTAAGAAGCCACACTTTCCTCAGAATCTGAATCAAAAACGCATGGAAAAAAACATCTCTCTCCACAATCATTTTGCGGTTCAAAATCATGAATCACGTCAGCAAATTACAAAAATTCTCTTGCCGGACAAACAGCTGAACTTAAGTGTCAAGAGGCTTAAGTAAATTCTAAGCAAAGCCCAATAAATCACTCCTGTACTAAGTAACAGACAGAAGATGTCATGACCAAGTTGCTTGATAGGAATTTCTGAAGCAGCAGACCCACAATCCCCAGCTCCTCAGACCCATCAAACGGAGCGATTTTTAGAAAGAGGAAACGGTAACCTAATGCACATTTTTCCCATAAAGGGGGATAATAAAAAACACATTTTCCCTTCGATTATCTTGGGCAAGGAGACTTGCTAAAAAGATGCAGGAGGTGGGGGGGGGGGTTGAAGCAGGAGATAGACAATACGGAAATATCATTAAGGCAAGTACATACATTTTGCATCCAATGTTATCTTGGCCATCTGGCTTTAGCCTGTAGGACAGAATCCCCAGCCAAGTAAAAACCTATGTGAGGATCTAAAGGATTCCACAACACTGAGCCAAAGAAAGTCCTGGACTGAATGTCCAGCTTGCAAAGATAACCACCCAAGTAGCTGCTGTATAAACCTTGCCCAAGGAGATTCTTTAAAAGAAAAATATAGAAGTAGCCATAGCTGTAGTAGAGTGACCCGCAAGTTTGTCCTGAGGGTCTTGCCTCACAAAGGAAATATGATCAGACAGCCACTTGGAGAACATCACATTCAACACAGGTCTGCCCAATCTGGATATCAAAAAGGAAGCAAACACCTAGCTGGATTTTCTAAAGGTTTTTTTGTCTTATCCGGGTAAAATCTCTTGTATATGCATATCTAACAGGTAAAATCCCTGTCAATGCATATCCAAGCAACCCAGCAAGTATTTCATCCTTGTTCTGAAAGCATTTGGGGAAAAAAAATAGATCTATTCAAATTACTGTCAGAGGCTACTTTAGGCAGAAAAGAAGGAATGGTGTGGAGTGAAACTCCAGATAAGAATCCAGAGCTTGTAGCTCTGAAACTTTAGCTGAAGTAATAGCCACAAAAAACAAAGACTGCATTTGGTGTTGGTAGTGGAACCAAATTAACTGCAACATGGAGTGCCTCAGCACTGAAAAAATCTGAAATGCTGCTCTCAGATTCAGACACCACCAATAAAGATTTTTTTTGCTCAAGCTGTCTGTCAGAATGCTGCACCTCCAGCAACCAGAAACTGTTGGGACAAGATTGCACACTGCCAAGCTCATGGCTTCCCAACAAAAGTGGATAATTACATGGCACCGTTGCTTACCAAGACAGTATATATTGTCTGGTAAGAAAATCACACCACTGGGGAGGACATCCTGGAAGCCCTGCAATGGGACTGCCATCATCTCCTGGACAATGTTGGCCATTGCAAAAGACCAAGACCCCTGAACAGTACTACCTTCAAAATATACCCCCACCCAAGAAAGGAGGCATCCTTAGTGATTACGGCCACAAGAGGAGGAACAATAAAATTGTTTCCCGATGGTCACTAAGGGAGGCTGTAACCACCACCAAATCTGATTGTGACACTTGTCAAGCTTGCTGGAAAGTCCATTAAATATGTCAAGCATGACGAGCGCACAAGTCCACTACAGAGCCCTCATGTGGTGCCTTGCTAAAGGGACCACTGAAGCTGCCAAGTGGCAATGGGAGCTTGGCGACTTGACTGACAATATTCAAGTGTCAACCTATGAATTCTAATGTCTGAACAAACTGTGGGCTCGACTTTAAATAATTGACTAACTGGTCACACTGTTGGAGTAAGGTGTCTCTGGCCGTGACACTTGACACTCTCATGGAGACATTCTCATGGAGACAGTGAGGAACCAATCAGGGTAAGGAAAGTCCTGAACACCCTACAAACCAGAGCCAGGCTGCAACCACTGCCATGCACTTAAAGGAGACCAGCACCCACAGATTCAAGAAACATGTTTATTTCATCATGGTTTGGCATTTCTAACATTTTGTCACCACTCTGGGACTATTTACAGGCTTTTAAACATTTTTATAAGCAATTCTGAGTCTGACCACATGGGGTGTAGCTTCTTGAAGTGATCTTAATGGTTTAATCCACCTCTAGGTATCCTGCAATGCAGTGCTCATCTGTAAAAAAAAAAGGCTCTGAACTGTTAATGATCAGCCCCCAGTCATAAATGCAGAAATCTCCTACAGCACCTCTCTATCTTGATATACTGGCAGGCACCCTTGAGGTCTATCAAGTACATCAAATACTCCTTCCTCAGCAGAATTAGAATGAACACTATGACCCTACAGAACTTGTCAAGCATCACCAGGAGATTCAATTGGCTTAAATCCAAAATAAATAGTCCAGAGGTCTTTTTTTTTCTACTTTGGTACCAAGAGAGACCTTAACACCACCCCAGATCCTCACTGGTCTAGTGGGACCTCCTGAATGAATTTTCCAGCAGTTTCTGAAAATCAAACGTTGCCTGCGGTCTCTGACAGGGTGGAACTGGATTTTTGATGGAACCCTAGAATTTCTAGAAGAGGAATGGTATAACCTCTGCATATACAACTACTAAACACCCACGCATGCAATGTGACAGCCTACCAAGCTTTTGGGCGAAGAACCAAGCGACCCCCGACTACCTCCAGAACAGCTCAACCAGGCAACCCTTTAGATCGCTGAAAGGGTTCACTGGACAAGGCTCCACAGACGCCCTGGATTTTGCAGGCAACCCTTACCACAGGGGCAGCATCCATTATGGTCCCTCCCCCAGCCATGGACAGAACCCTCAAAAGCATCCTGGGAAGGCTGCAGCTACTTTAGAGAAAGACGTTTGCACCCCTTCTGATTCCATCACAACATTCACTGCAGGAGTAGTGAAACATCCTCCTACAGTGGACAGAATCTTCCCTTCATGTTCACTTCTAGCAAGAGCATCTTTAGTCTTGGGCCCCAAACAAGAATGAGCCATCAAGAGAGGCATTAATAAAAAGGATGCCTGGCAGAAATTTGCAAAGTCGCACATGTGTATCCAAGTGTGGCATCACATGGCAATGCCGGTGCCAGTTGCATGGGATGCCCAATGGACTGCATTCAAAATGAGTCTTATGGAAATGGTAGTAATAGACAGCAGGGCAGATAGACGGGTCTCGACTGTTTTTGGAATTTTCAGACACTGCTGCATCTCAACATTCCTTGGCAATTCAGCTACAAGATCTCACTGAAGTCTGGACAAGTAGGATAAGCAGTTCAGTGCCCTCAGTGCAAATGCTGCCGAGGCATAAGACAGCTTCCCTAGATGGTTCAAGACTTAACCACACTGAGGGGATTGAGATTTCCCTTCTTGGTGGCCACCACCACAATTGCATCCGTGACCAGGCCCTTACTCCAATGAGGCTCGTCCATGGGAGGAGCAAGTAATTTGTCAGTTTTCTTAGAAACAGGCTCTCACTGTGTCGCGTTCCTTCCACATCCACCATGACACTTGCGCCCCCCCCCCCCCGGGCAAAGAAGCTCCAAGAGATCGCCAATGGTGGCACAAAGGATGATCAGCTCCAAGGAATATGAATAGATGCTGGTGCCAAGGCATGCGGAGGCTGTCAGACTCGAGTCCAGCGAACAGACAGGGAACAAGAGTGGAGACAGGAGGACCTCTATCACCCCCTCCCCTGATGTCATGGGAGTCCTTGGAAAGCAGTGACATTTTGCACATTTGGTGCAGAAGAAACAGCTAGAAAAAGGCCCTTAAGGACTAAATTTCACCCCTCTCTCATTCACCATCTTAAACCCGAACCCTTCCCAGATGATCGGGGAAATAAGAGTTCAGCGCCCCCCCCCCCCAAACCATAAACACATTTATCGGGCATCTTGTAAGGGCAGCTTGTGCCAGTAGGAAACATACTTAAAAATCTTTTTAATGGATAAGGGTAGACCTGAAGCACCTAATACACTAGACAAAAGTATACGCTTTCAGGAATGCCAGCAAATGGGATCTGGAGGAGCGGGGCATTACTGCAAGGGGAGGCAGAGCCCAGTGAGCTGCTAGGTTTAAAATGACCTCTGGGTAGATAGGCAAAGTCTGGGGGATTAGGCCTGTGTCGGACCACAGTTAAACCCAATAACCCAGAAGCTGAAGCCAGAAAGAGAAGACATCGAACATGCTTTCTAATATAAACTGAAAAATTATTTTGGCCGTAAAAAGTGGAAAGCCCTCCCCCAAAACCTCATCTGCCCAGCAATGGAAATACTTAACTAATGGAGTTGTCTTCAGCAGCAAGAAAATTCTGAAGGGGGTTGGCACCGAAACCATTCTTACAGTCCGAGCACACACAAGCTGGCGTTTTAACGGCCAGCCAGCTTACAAAGCTTTATCTTGTGCATGATATAACCAAGGCTACTGCAGCAATGATCACTATTCTGTTCACACTAATGTTCAGGATGTTTTAGGTACATCTAATATGCCTAAGGTTATATCTTTTGGGGGAGGGGGTAAGAGTGGCGGCATTTGCTTAACTTTCTAGTTAGTGTTCCATCATTTTATAAATGTTACTGCCAAGAGAGTTCATGAGGGAGAAGAGGACAGTGTCGCCAATTTCAGACTCACGACTAGGAAGCCATGAGGGCTTTAAAAAGCACTCATGAGAAACTAAGCCACTCCTGAAGTAGCTAGAGAAGTTAAGTTTGGTATTCGGTTTCCTTTTCTTAAGGGTCTCCAAAGAAATATAGTTTGAGAAGACCCCAAATATATTTTATTAGACTACCTGGGTGTCTTCCCAGACAAGACTTGAGGATTTGCCCAAGATCCCCTCAGAAAAGAATTAGCCTTTGCTCAAATGGTTGGTCAGTTGGGGCATGTTAATATTGCTGTTGTTGCGTCTTTCAGCTTTTCCTGGCTAGGGGTCGGCATAGCGGAACTCAGGTCCGCTAATGATTGGCAGTTGCTTTTTACGTGCCGAGTTGTCAGCCCTAACGCACAACCTTCAACGAAAGTACGCCCATTCACGCAGGTCTCCACACAGAAGATGCTCTAGCTGAGAGTCGAACCGGTCAGCGTCTTACTGGTTGGGGCATGTTAATACCACAAGAGTTGAAGCAGTCCGATTTTCCAAGAAACGATAACATGGGCTCAGAAAAATGGTCTCGGACAAAAAAAAAAAGTTCATTTTGGCTGATGAAGGATGCCAGAGCAAGAGAACATCCTAGCACAAGCCAATACTAGAAGCTTTTTCAATGTAAAAGTTTCATATAACGGAGACAACTATGAATAGTGGCGACTGGCAAACATGTTTTTTAGCACGCTCAGGGTCTAGGCAAAAAAGACACTTGGAATGTTTAGCCCTGTAAGAGAGACATCGACCACAGCCACATTTCCCTTCTTAAATCAGAAGATACACCAGTCTTTTTGTCAAAAAGGGAAAAAAAAAAAAAAAAAAAAGAATGCGCACACAGCTCTTCAGTCTAGAGGAAAGAAACTTCTTAGGATCTTCACATCCGTGCAAAATATGTGACCGAGTCTTGTGCATACAGGATACATATGGCACAAGAAGAAGGTGCTCAAGGTTTTGTAAACTAGCTGTATGCATGCTATCCTTGGCAAGGATTCAAGAATACAAAAACACCGATGTAAATGAAAAAACACACAAGTCAAACAATCAGGAAAGCAGAAAATGTTTTTCAAAACTGCCATCTCACTGCAGAGAAAGTGTTAATACACAGTTGTACAAAACATGAACACACAATGAGAATGCTGTAGAGAATCCTACCCCAGCAAGACAAATCTTAGCAAAATGGGTGCATACATAATTACAAGTATTATATCGTACACTACTTTTGCAATAAGAACAACCCCTAAGATGTCACAGAACAAGGCAGAGTTAAAAAAAAAAAAAAAAAAAAAAAAAGTCTCCACTTTTAGCAACATGCATTTTCTTACGTTGGGTTTTTAGCAAGTTTCAACAATGCATTCTCCAAGACCATCATTTTCAAAATTAAGCATTCAACTTGCTACAACTTCTTCTAAATGCTTTATAGGGAGTAAACGCCTACTGCTGCCATTAAAGCATAAATATTCATCTACATACTACACTGCCAATCATGAGCGGACAGGTGATCCGCTGTGGTGACCCCTATCCGGGAAAAGCCAAAAGAAGAAGATACTACTATAAAATGATGCACTACCAGAGTACAGAAACTGAATGCCCACTTCTAATTCCATGACACAGCATGAGGGTGCAGTCTTAAGTAAACTTGACCAGGAAGTCATAATCTGCAACACACAACCAAAAGTAACCAGCTTTCAGCAAAAAAGGACAGTACAGTTCAGTCTACATCATTAAAAGGCAGAATCCAACTCCATAATGTTCTCTTTCATTTGCAAGAAAAACATGGCAAGCAGCATCCGGAAAAATCCAAATCCATAAATATCTTTCAACAAAATAAGATTTTAAAAGCAGTATAAAGTTCAAGGGCGTCTGTCACATCACACTCCTCAAAACAGAGGTGGAATCCTTCAAAGCTTCCGAGCCTGTGGAAAATACGGCCCAGACCGCAGAATCCTTTATAAATGCATTCTATGAACACCTTCAGGAATGCATGGATCATGCAATCCCAAATAAAACCAAGACCCAATCCTCCAAAGGCAGACGTCCTGTCTGGTGGACCCCAGCCATAAACAAACTATACAATAGAAGGAGGAAGCTACGACATGACAGAGCAAAATCCCAAAAAGGGAAGGTATCTCTGATCAGTATTAGCAAAAAACTACGTGCACTCATAAAATCATCTAAGGCCAGCTTCGAGAGAAAAATTGCACAGGACACTAAGGATAATCACAAGGCTTTCTTTAGTTATGTTAGGAACCTGGGTGGGAATTCCCAGATATGCTCAGAATTAGTCCAAAAGTACAAAAAAATACATCGAACCCACAGACATTGCCAACATCCTAGCTGACAGGTTCAGCGCAAACTCCCCCCCACCCCCACCAAACGGGCAAACATCTATCCCAGCAGAGTGCTGCCCCCAGACATCTCAGATGCTCAGGTAAAAGCCACCCTCTCCAAAGCATAAAACACAGCATCAATGGGACCAGACAGTGTCCCGGGCTGCGTCCTACATGAACTCCAAGAAGAGCCAAACCCAAACATAAAACTACTGTTCAATCTCAGCCTTACTACAGGATATGTACCCAAAGAGTGGCGTACAGCAACAGTGGTCCCTCTCCACAAAGGTGGTGCCTCAACGGATCCTGGAAACTATCACCCCATAAGCCTGACTAGCCTGGTCTGCAAAGCTATGGAAAGGATCATCATGGACCTCATAAAGATAATGGGGACCTACAGCACTGGATCCTACCCAGTTCGTCTTTGTTAAGGGCAGACCCTGCCTCTTAAACCTTGTCGATTTCTTTGAAACAGTCACCAAGGCCATTGACGAGGGGAAGGTGGTCCACACAGCCTACATGGACCTCGCAAAAGCCTTTGATACAATACCCCCACTCGGGCATTATAGATAAGCTCACCAGCTTAAATATAAACCCCTATGTCACTAGATGGGTTGCAAACTGGCTCAAGGACAAAACATATGTGGTTAGAATTGCTGGAGCCATGTCAGACTCCAAACCAGTTACAAGGCTCAGTACTGGGACCTCTCTTGTTCGGTATATATTTCTCGGAGGTACAGGCCAACACGGAAGGACTGTGGCTGACCAAGTCTGCAGAGGACTGCAAACTGGGCGCCATAATAGACTCTCTAGCTGACACAAGCATCCTCCAAAAGGGCCTCATAGAAACAGACAACTGCTGCAGGGGCCATGGCCTCAAGCAAAACGCCAAAAAGTGTATAGTCATCCCCTTTGGCAAAAACAAAGTGCCCACAAATTACCACATAGGTGGTAATCCATTAAGTACAGAAGTAGTAATTAGGGACCTGGGGACCCAAGTTGATAGCAATCTCTCATTTGACAACCACATGGCCAAAGTGGTTAGAAAAACATTTTATATAGCCCACCTAATCATGAAGGGATTCACATCTAGGATCAGGGGAGGTCATCGTACCTCTTTACTCATCCCTCATCAGGCCCATAATGGAGTACAATGCCCCTTTTGGGATGTACCTTACCAGACACCTGCAGCAACTGGAAAGACCCCAAAAGTACCTCACCAAGAGGATCAAAGGGCTCAAACAGATGCCATATGCTGCCTGGTTAAAGAAACTCCAGCCTACCCAGTGGCATACCGCCTGCTCAGAGGTGATCTGTGCCTGATGTATCAAGCCATGTCCAACCCAGAATTAATGGACATGCTGCACCTCAGAAAATCCAAATCCCATCGAGCTACGCGCTCCAGAGACTTGAACCTCAGCACTGAAATAAATAAATAGGACATGCTGGAGGGACAGATTCATAACCCAGAAGCTCCCTTCACTCTGGAATAAAATCCCAGTCCAGGTTAGGCAGAGTCCCTCACTGACTCTCTTAAAGAGGAATCTTGATGAGTGGATGGGAGATCGTAGGTTTACCCCGGGTATCACTTCTGTGTCACTGTTAGACAGAGGCACATTATACTAACCTCGAAAAAGGGCATAGCAAAATTAATTTAAAATGGGTGGCGAAAGCCAAACACACTCTGGCTAGGCTTATAAATGCCCTAGGGCAGATAGCCTAGTATGAACCTATGAACCTATATCTGTACTTGCACATACATAAGGAAAGAACCTTAAGAAAAGTCTTCCTGCAAAATTTTCTAACAATTCTCTGCCATTTACACACACAGTAATAGGATTATGTTGCTGATGAGCTTCCACACATGCTAAGTGTATTCGGTTGTGCACACAAAGGCAATGCCATCAGGCAACCTCAAGACTGTATACATCACTCCCATGCCCCCAATCATGGGAAGCAAGCCTTCTTTAGCCACTTTGCATTACTGGTCCACACCCACCAGTATCCAGTAATTTTTGTACACTGGTGTTTGCCATAATGACTGCTGTCTCTTTCAGCTTTTCCCGTTAGGGGTCGCCACAGCAGAACTCCAGTCCGCTAATGATTGGCAGTAGATTTTTATGTGCCGAGTTGCCAGCCCTGACGCACTACCTTCAACGAAGGTACGCCCATTCACGCATGTCTCACAGAAGATGCTCTAGCTGAGAATCGAATCGAACAGGACAACGTCTTACTGTGAGGCAACAACTTCTCATAATACGCAGGCTCCTCCTGTAGTATGCCCAATCGTGATATACTGAGAGATTTTGCTCCATGAGACATGCAACATCCGAACAGCCCCACAAATACCAGAACAATGCTCCCCACAAAAAAAAAAAAAAAAAAAAAAAAAGTGTGCAAAGAAACTTGCCAAATCTGAAAAGGAATCTAATGGTTGGAGGCATTAGTCCTGCATAAACCTTGTAATTTACAACTGTACACTACAATACAGAAATATATTTCAGTTTAGATTCACAGCAATTGTGCTCCTGAAAGCCCAGTTAAAAAGTTATAAATCAGCATGCATGCATATGCAGTTGGTGTCTACCTGGAGGTGGACTCATGTTCATCTGTTTTTCTACTTCATTTTGAAGCTCTTTGAGCTTTACTGCCTCCTCCTCCATCTCCCGAACCCGTGCCTTGATAGCCTCCAATTCCTAGAAAGTGTTAAGAAGTTCATTAGTAGTTCATCATATAACAAACTATAACGCATGGTCATAAAGGCATGTGCATAAGCATGGCAACTGACTGCAAAATAAACTTCTCTATACTCCCCAACCTTAACAGGACCTCACCTACCCCCAAAAAATGTTACAAAAAAAAAAAAATCGAGTTATTGGCTTAATATTCTTAATTCCCTCTTTTTCCCCCACTAACATTTGTTTTAACTTAAGGCTCATGAAAACGTACTATGGAGAAAATTCAATTGGCTGCCAGCCTAAGAAAAACACAACATAACTACAACCCAGCCAGACCAAAGAGCAATCAGCTAGCTAAGGCATGACAAAACAGAAAGAAGCACTGTCTTTTCTCCCTCCATTAAGGAACACAAGTATCTTATGCAGTGGAACAACGTACTTTATTCCATTCACAGTGAGAACGAAAAAAACTACCAGCAAAGCTGCTACAAAGTCTATGGCACCTGTATATGACAGTGAGCGATTCCCCCATGCAAACATAAACACCCCACCAATTTACTGCTACAAATCTGCACAGAAAGGGTTATGGCACAGCAAAAAAAAAAAAAAAAAAAAAAAAAAAATAGATAGGTGCCTGTGCAGTGTTACAGTAGTACCTTGTCAAACTGGTAAAGACAAGTGGCTAAAGCGGACTTCCAAGACGGCTGCACAGAGTAACAGGGTAATTTCAGCTCTCCCAGTGTGAAAAACATGGGAGAGCGCCAGTAAAACTTATTTTTCAAAAAGTTTCAGTAACTGACTAGAAGTGCAGTGCCTGGATGTCAGCAAAGAAAGAAATTCAGAGAACCTTAAAGAAAGTCTACCACAAAAGAGGAGGGGGGTTTCTATAGTACACTGTATTCATTTTATGAAAGCACAAATAAGCAACTGGACTTGTATTCCACAGTAGTTGTTGAGAGCACACTGTTTGCTCCAAATGAGAAAGCAACCTAAACCTTTAATAGTAAAGATGCAATCCTACTAGCAGGAGTCGTCGATTCTGACAAAACTCTGGCAGGAGGACAGTACTAAAAGTGGGAGAGACTATTTGTGGGAAATGATTACTCATTGCGCACCAGGCAGGAGTAAATTTATTCCACTAAAATCAGGGAAAGTTGAGAAACAGACACGAGATTCAAGTTGCTGTACCCAGCTATTTTCAGAACATTCTTTCCTGGAGGAAAGAAATCATTTTTTGACACAGAGCATGCTAAGGGTGAAATAAAGTGTCAGAGTTTACTGAATTACTTAACTGTAAACTGCTTTTGTCATACTGACAGTTGTATTTTCTGTTTAGGCGTGCTCTACCTGTACATTTTCTGGGAGTTTTCTGTGTTCTAGTCAAGTAGCACAGTCTGGGTACAGGTCTGCTGCATCCAGGCCCGGTTTTGCTTGCAGAGTTTCCCAGCAGCCACTTGTGCTGTTAAAGACCTACCTTCGCTTTTAGTGAGAGTAAAAGGGCTGCCTGACCTTCTCCAGCATGAGTGACTGGTTGAAAGTGCTGGAGGTAGCAGGCCTGGGTAGTAATCTGAGCTTCTAGATACTTCCATTTGTGTTTGCGCATCACCACTGCGCTGATTTAGCCCACTGCAAAGTATTTCAGCTTCAAATTTTCCCTAACTAGTACTCGCTTGATCCTGGAGGTACTGAAGGTTCTTTACAGCCTCTCTACAAACACCTGCTGCTAGTAGCCATCTCAGATCTTTCCCTCTTTGCCCCCTCCTTGGGCTCATTCCCCTCACAGATTCTAAGAAATACGGATGAACAGTTTCCTACAGTTTCTCCTGCCAATCTGGTTGATATGGGCATCCTGAAACAGTGCATAAACTGTTATGTACACAGGCAGCCCATTCTTACTACCTAGGAACAAAATTAGTGTGAGATGCAATTACATTAAAAACCTTGAGTCTATGCGCTCTCCCTCACAAGGTTGTCGGCACAAACACCACACCTCAAACATCACCCACGCCAACACAACACACCTACATATGTGGAGGGTCTTAAAAACATACCCAAGCAAAAGAGACCTCAGAGAGACGCATGCAAACTCCACAGCCTATCACACCACACAAGCCACATGCCTGGGTCTCAAACCCATAAGGGCTTAACCATAAACCCAATATATTAATCATAGGAGACTCCATTTTGAGACACAGCTGTCCCCTCACCAGGCTGGATAAGGAGAAAGCCACTAAGTTGTTTGTCGGGTGCCAGAATCTGCCACATCAGCCATGCACTCAAGCCCCTCAAGTACTGCTAGGACTCTGTCATATTACACGTTTGTGTGTGAATGACTTCAGACGTACCTCTCTAGACCATATGCAGAGACAGACATGATAGAGTTCACCAAATGTGTGTTCCAGGCAGGTATGTCACTACCCTTAAGCAGCATTCTACCATCACCCAGAATGATGCCTCAATACAAACAAAAATTGGACTAACAATTGGCTTAGTTTCTGGTGTCAATCTACAGGGATCCAGTACCAGTCAGCCTGCAAGACATGACTGACAACAATGCATCGCCAGAAATGGCCTGCACCCGTCTCCCTTGGGCTTCATACTCCCAAAGGCTCTTGCCTCCCCCATAGTGCCTTTTTTTAGGCAGGGTCTTGAGGTCAAAACTAGCAACATGTGAATCTCCTCTAAAAAAAACACAATTTAAAGGTCATGCTGCTGAACCTCCTGAAGAAAGCTCTGAAGAGCTTCACAGCCACAACAGCAGGAACTGGCGCTAAAGTCCAAACCTACACCCAAGCACTATATGACCACTTGACAGGACAAAATTCTCGTCCTCAAGGAAGAGGAGATCTGGCTGGTGGACATCTGCTATAAAACTCTACAACAAAAGGGAAAAAAAATTTGCTGCCCAGGACCAAGAAGGAACAGGTGCCATATTGGAAGCAATCTCTTCTTGTCCTAAACAGGCAATTAAGGGCATTAGTGAAGTACTCCAAAGCTAACAGAGTCCAAATTGGTCACATCTACTAAAGACAATCATAAGGCATTCTTCGCATTATGCCCAGAATCTAAGGGGAAACGCCCAACTCTGCTCAAAACTGGTGGTCATGGACACCATGTACACAAATGCTGTGGATATAGCCAACCTGCTGTAAAACTTCACCCCCTTGCCCCCCGTCAGTAATCCAGGATATCCCCAGCACCTTTATCTCTAGGGAACAAGTCATTACCACCCTCTCAAAAAGGCTTAAAAAAAAAAACACACACACAACACTTCCATTGGACCCGATACACCCTGCATCAACTCAGGCAGAACACTCAGCACCATTAGGCACCCTATTCAACCTATGCCTGAGTACCGGTTTTATCCCAGCTGAGTGGAGGATGGACACAATCACCCCTCTGCATAAAGGTGGAGTGCCCACAGATCCAGGCAATCAGACCCATCGGCCTAACTAACCCGATTTGCAAGACCATGAAATGCATCATGGACCACATTAACAAGGACATAGACCACCTCCAAACACGTGATCACCACAGTTTGTTTTTGTCAAGAGGAGATCATGCCTGTTATATTTGGCAGAGTTCTTTGAGTCAGTCACCAAAGCCATGAATGAAGGGAAGATGGTGCACACTGCCTACCTTGATTTGACCAAGGTCTTCAACACTATTACCCACTCGGGCATAATAGATAAAAATATCCTAGCTTGGTGAAAATCTGTACGTGACCAGATGGATAGCTAAATGGATCACTGATTGAACTCACTCAGTAAAAGTAGTGAAGCCATGTGAAAAAGTAGACCAAGTGGCATGCCCCAGGCATGGGTCTTTGGGCCCCTGCTGATTCTCCAAGGGTAGAGCCAAAACTAGAAGTCTATGGCTTGTCATCAACTCCCCTAGAGAAGTAGATACACAAGAGGGTCTCGCCCAGACAAATAACTGGTGCCAGAAACCACACACCAAATAATGCATCATCCCTTTTGGGGGACTGAAGTCTCCACAAATTATCACATTAACAACCTCCTACGAACACAAGCAGTTGAGGAGGACCTGGGCACCCAAGTTGACAGCAATCTAACTTTTGACCACCATGCTGCCACCATTGTACGAAGAGCTTTCCAAATGGCTCACCTCATTAGAAAGGGTATTTTTTCCATGAATAAGAAGTCATAACTTCCCTGTATTCCTGCCTTACCAGTCCCATCATTGAATAGAATACCCCTTTCGGCATGCATCTCATGAAGCACCTGCAGCAGACGGAGACGCACAGAAGTTCCTCAACAGAAGATTCCAGGGCTTCAAAAATCTACTCTACATGGATAGGCTAAAAGCCCTGTCCCTCTAGTCTCATACAGACTCCTCAGAGAATATCTATGCCTGGCATACAGAGCCACCTTAATGAAAATGATGAAAATGATGCATATCCGCAAGCCAAACTCCACTCCTATGACCCACACGCAAAACATCAACGTGGCCTGTAATATCAATAGGACTTGCTGGCAGGAGAGATTTGTCTCCCAGAGACCCCCCCCCCACGAGACTCCATCTGTGGAATAGATGCCCTCTCCACGTCGGGCAGAGTACTTCATTACCCCTCATTAAGAGGGACCTGGATGACTGGATGGGAAACAGAAAATACACCCATGGGATTCCACCCATGTCCCTGCTGGACAGGAGCATCGGGTGCCGACTTGTGGGAACATGGGCTAATTTATTGGCTAGGCTAATAAGGGCTTCAGGGCCAGTAGCCCAGTAACTTGCAATAATCATATGAAGGCAAACTTCTTCTGAAAATATAAATCAGGGAGTGGAATAAAATTAAGTGGAATTTAAAACATGGTGAAATAAAAGATTTGATTAAGTAACAATTATTTAGAGGGACTGACAAATGTTAAAGTATTGCAAATAAAGGGACTGATAAAAGGTTAAAAGTATTGCAAACTAGGGGGAATCTCACAACAAGAGCAGCAACTGCAGAAAGCTAAACAATAAAAATAGTTTAGGAGGACTGCCATTAAGCAACTGTTTTTCTTTTTCTTTTTTTAAATAACTCCAAAGCACAAAGACTTTTAGCACAACAACTCAGGAAAAGTAGAAAGGGTTGTCGCCAACCTTATGAAGACATCAAGAGATACAGTCAAAGTATTAAAACTATTTTGAATATTTTTGAAAGTCTGTATAAAGCAGAGAAATATGGAAAACAACAAAAGATACAAAAGGAATATTTTTAAGGAAATATTAACTATACCAAGGTTAAAAGCTATACGAGGCTCAACTGCCAAACAGGCTAGGAGAGAGGAGAAAAAAAAATGGGGATGTACAACCAATCCACAGGCAAGTCCAAAGGAATAGATGGTATTTTTGTGGAAGCTTGGAAGGTAGAAAGGGAAAAAAAAAAAGATCCGGAAGGTTTTATTAACAATATTTTGAGAATGAGAAATTCAACATTATGGAAGAAAACAGTGGTGACTGTAATACCTAGAGAGGGTAAAGGCCCATCAGATCCAGCTTCATGCAGGCCCATTTCAATCCTAAACCACAAATATAAAACTGTCTAGGTCTACAAGTGGATACAAGACTGGGAAAGGCAATGCCAAAATTGACAGATATGGATCAATGTGGTTTTGTGGGAGGTAAACATCTGACTTGACAGAACACTGATGATCCAGAGGGAAGCAGAACATAAAAAGACAATACAGAAGCATGCTCAGACCACTCATCTTTTTCATTTGGTCCCACTAGTGTAGTGCCTACAGCAAGTGTGGACTGGGGGCAAGACACACCATCTGTGGCTGATGTGTCCTTATCCAGTTAAGGGAGAGTCACTCAGTCCCCCAAGAGGATGGGCACTCAGCTGCAGAAAAACTGTCTACACACAATTTAGTCTAAAGAAATACTTCTGAAAAAGACAGCCCATTTGCTAACTTTTGCAGTCTAGCCTGCCTCCTCCATTCTGTCTCAATATGGTCAACATGAGAACTTCCAAAAAGGCTGCACAGTGAGCAACAGCTTAACTCTAGCTCTCCCAGCGTGAAAACAAAAACACAGAAGGCTAGCAGACTTGTGTTTAAGTGTACTGCCTGAATGCCAGGAAAAAGAAATACAGAGCACCTGGAAAAAAAATCAACTCCAAAAAATGTGAGAAACAAAACAATGAAGGGGAAAGTTCTGCAGCTGTTCAGGATACGTAGCAGCCCAACTCCTTGGCTCCATAAAACCACAAAAGCCATACTTAGAGCCAGGAATAAAGCCCGGAAAACCTGGTGCCACACTATATCACCTGCAGCTAGACAAACCTTTCACGAGCTCCGGAACAAAGCAAAAAAGCAGGTTAAGCTCAAACAAAATTACTGTATCACTGAACAAAAAAATACAGTACCAAACCGCAAAAATTCTGGGCAACAACAAAACATCCTACAGCCTGGAAGAACCACCACTCCCACTAGAACAGGTACAGACCTGGACAAACTATTTCACCTCCTCAATACTCAAACTCTTAGACATCACTTCCTCCAACACCCCACAAACACCGCGGGCCAATAACACACTTAAGTCTGTTCCTACCTCTACTACCCAAACTCAAACCAACCATCCCTGCAGCCAATAACCTTCCTGCCAAATTGCATCCACAGCTACAGCCTATCCAATCTCACTTCTAATAAAAGGATCCATCACCGCACACACAGTTCCAACCTCATATCATACCACTTCCACAAAGGTGGCCCCTCCCTAGACCTTTCCAACTATCGACCAATTGCAATTCTCTCACCCCTCTAAGATCCTAGAAAGATATATTCATCACCAATTCTTCTCCTGTCTCCTCACCAACAACCTTCTCTCCTCAACCCAACAGATTTCACCCATCCCACAGCACCACTACTGCCCTACTCAAATCCACCCATACTATAAACTCCCACGGGAATCTAGGTAAATTTGTCACAGCTAACTTCCTAGACTTATCCAAGGCATTCGATAGTCTCACATAATAAACTTAAGTCTGGTCTCTCTGACCTCAACCTTAACAAACCCACCCTCCTCTGGTTTAAAAGCTATTTAGATAACAGCCAACAATCTGTCAAATGGCATAACTCTATTCCCCCCACTCACAACCTCATTAGGCGTGCTGCAAAGATAAATCCTAGGACCCCTTCTTTTTAAATATCTTAAACCAACTCCACTCAGCTACCTCTTAAAGCAGACAAAGTACGATACACTGACAACTCTCATGCTAGTCACCTAACATCCAACTTCAACAAAAAGCCTTCCCGGAAATATAGAACTGGCTTAACAACTCCTACTAAATCCCAAGAAAACACAACTAACGTTATTCCACTCTACTAAAACGGGTAACCTTCCCTTCTCTATACTCTCTGCCAGCAAAACCCAAATCACCCCTGTCACAGAGACCTAACCGGGAAAAGCCGAAAGATACAAACAGAGGCTAAACTCCTAGAGTTACCATTGACCAGAATCTCAAATTCACTAAGCACATACCAATAACTATCACCAAGATCCACAAAAAACTAGGTTCACTCTATAGCTGTAAAAAAGTTATCTAACCACCTAATCTCGAATTGCAATAGACAGGACCCACCACATATCTACTCTAATTTACGCACCCCCAATTCTAACTAATCTTTACAAAACTGACCTTAAAAACTCTCCATCTGTTACAACAAAATTGCTAGATTCACTACCAATGCCAAATCACAATCCCATCACCGCCTTTACCTACAAACCTTGTACCGGCTTGAATTTCTGAACTTAAGGTACCATCAATTCAGCCTAGCTCATCAAATTCTGTACTATCACGAGAAAACCCCCAACCTGACTGGCATGGTGAATGTGCAAAGAACATTGTATGAAGTTTCAACTTTCCCTTGAGAAAGAAACATAAGAACAGTCTCCAAGCTTCCCTTAGAAAGCTGCGATTTCCGCAAGTTTAACAGTCAGTGGAGGATTCTTTGTTTCTGATTTTTTTAAAATGTATGCATAAGTTAAACATCGATTCTGGGCCTATTTTATTCTTTAGCCTGTCTAATATGTCTTACTACTACTGTACAATGAAAAACCCTGATCTAACACTGTGAATAGAGGATCAGATGGCTGCGACAGCCTCCTTTATGGGGCTCAGCTGAAGAAGACTATGGGAGCGTGGAAGGTACCCCAAAGCTTTGGAAGACGGGCAGCTTATCCTTAGCAAGATACAACACATAAAGCAAAGGTTACTTTAGCAGTGCCCAATATGAAGATTTAAGCCAACATGGGGGGACAAAGGAGATTTTGCCAACACAGATGACTGCAAGCACAGATACAGAAAACAAGCAAGAAAGGACTGGAAATTAAATAAAAACTGGAAAAGATGCAGAGTGGGATGAAGCCAAGAAGTTCGGATGGCAGAGCAGAGACTCCTTCCCTACCAGGGATTGACATAAAGACTTTTTCTGGAACAAAAGCTGTTAAAAAGGGGGTCATTAGTAGGGCATACAAATACGGCATGACAACAATAAGTCAGAGGAGATCAGAAAGCATGTTACAATTAAATTATGACAGAACATGTACATGGCTCCTGGGTATGCAAAAAAGTTCAGAAAGTTTAGGATTCTTGCTTGGAAGTGTTTGCATAGATTATTTTTATACCCCAAGCAGACCCCAAAGAATTTTTCCTCAGACAGCAAATGTTGAAGAGTTAACAGTGAACATGTTTTTTGTAAGTGTAATTGGCAGATGCTAAAAAATTCACTACAGCATATCCTATTAGACATATTTGGGAAGCAAACTGCTATAACTGAAGAAAGGACTCTTGAGCCACGACATGGGATCGGAATTCATCAGAAATAGTTAAGACCTCAAGTTTAATTCTGATGACTGACAAAGACTAAATTATTAGAAAACTAAAATCAAAATTTAAAACTGTATTAGAAATACTGAATACTTTAGAAAAAGTAAGTAAACTACATAGAAAAGATTAATTTGTGGGAACAATATATGCAAAATTATGTTCAGGAGGAATGAGATTTAAGAGAAGGGAAGAATTGAGAGATTTATGTAATATCGGACAGAGCTGTTGTAAAGTAAACCTCAACGTGTGCAAGTTTAATACAGTTTGTTTTCTATTACTGTTTGTGTACCTATGTGTTAAGTGATAACTTATAAAGTGTTAAGATTACATAATTGAAAAAAAAATGCATAATAGCTGAATTTTGAGAGGATTGCTGCGGTTTGAAAACGTTAGAAAAATATTATAAAATATAAAACATATGTAAATTTACACATACATGTATCAAAAATATTCAACATTTACAATAAACTATACAACAAAAAGGAAAAAACTGCTGTCCAAGACCAAGAAGGAGCAGGTGCCCAATTGGAAGCAATGTCTCCTTAGCCTGAACAAGCAAGTAAAAGCACAAACTTAAGAGTCCAAATTGGCCACATCTACTAGAGACCATCACATATGTCCGCAACCTCAAAGGAAGTACCCAGATCTGTTCAGAACTGGTGGTCAAGGACACCACATATACAAATGCCGCAGATATAGCAAAATTGCTGGCGGATATTCACCGAAAACTTTACCCATCTGTTCCTCCCATCAGTGAATCAGGACATCCCCAGTACCTGCCCCCTTCCCCTTATATCCATGGAACAGGTCACTACTGCTCTCAAAGGGCAAAAAAAAAAAAACACACAGCCGCCAATGGACCAGATAACATCCCACGCTGCATCCCATGTGAACTCAGACAGGAACCTGCAGCAACACTAGGCACCCTATTCAACCCAAGCCCGAGTACTGGCTCCATCCCAGCTGAGTGGAAGACTGCCATGGTCATCCTTTTATACAAAAGGTAGAGGGTCTACCGATCCAGGAAATTATAGACCCATCAGGCAAACTAGCCTGATCTACAAGGCCATGGAACGGATCATGGACCTCATCAACAAGGACACTGGCAACCTCCAAACCCTTGATCCCATACCGTTGGGCTTTGTCAAGGGGCGGTCATGTCTGCTAAATTTGATAGACTTCTTTGAGAATGTCACGAAAACCATGGACGAAGAAAAGAAGGTGCACACTGCCTACCTTGACCTGGCCAAAGCCTTTGACACTATTCCTCACTTGGGCATAACAGAAAAACTCTCTCAACTAGGCATCAATCCATATGTTACCAGCTGGGTAGCAAACTGGCTCACTGATAGAATCCACAGTCAAAATAGGGGAAGCCACCTCAAGCAGTAGACCTGCATCAGGCAGCATATCCCAGGGTTCGATCTGGGGACCTCTGTTATTTACGATACACTTTTCTGAGGTGCAGGCCAAAACCAGTGGGCTATGACGGACCAAGTTTGCAGATGACTGCAAGCTGGGTGCTGTCATCAATTCCCCTAGTGATGTGGACATCCTCCAAGAGGGTCTCATTCAGACAAAATAATTGGTGCCAGAAACATGGCTAAAAGCCCTATCCCTCTACTTTGTTTCCTACAGACTTATCAGAGGTGACTTCTGTCTGGCATACAAGACGTTCACAGACCCTACCTTGAAGGAATTGCTACATATGTGCATATTGCTATGCGCAATATTGCATATTGCTACATATGTGCATATTGTATTGCTACACCTAGTCAAGTTGGTGGGACAGATGTGTCCCAGAGACTCCATCTATGGAATAGACCCCCACTCCATATCAAGCAGAGTACCTCTTTACCCATTTTAAAGCACAACCTGGCTAACTGGATGGGAAACAGAAAATATACCCCTGGGATTCCACCCATGTCCCTGCTGGATAGGGGCATCAGGTGCCAATTTGTCTAAACATGAGTTAAACTCTTGGCTAGGCGCATCAGGTGCCAATTTGTCTAAACATGAGTTAAACTCTTGGCTAGGCTTACAAGGGCCTTGGGGACAACAGCCTAGTAACCTATGAACAAAAATATAGTTTCTTTATTTTCAATAAATTATGTAGGATCTTTCACATCCACTTGAGGAACTGCCATCTCTTGCAGACTGGACCTCTGTTCACATCTCATCAGGAGTGCACCACACCCCTTATGCTAATGTGCCAGTACTGGAAAGTGAAAACATGCTCACCCTGCAATAAATCAGACATTTCGTAATCTAGTTATAAGCCGACCTCAATGATTTTAATAAAAAACTGATCCTCTATCAAACCATTGTACAATTTTCTACTAGCTACAAACCTCCCAGCAATCTTAATTACACCCACACATGTTCATCTGATACACAATCCCGACAAGGCATCAATGCCTCGAAATCTCCCCAATGGAACTACCTTAAATGTCATGTACAGTGGACTGAGGACAATCTTCATTCCATGCACGTGAAAACTTGAGAACATTTAGTATGCAAAAGCCGCATAGTCTGCTGTTGATCACAGAAGAATTTCATCTCTCATTTTATCCATCCACAACCCACTTCCCCAATTTTTACACATGGGGTTGGGGTGTCACTTCAACACTGGTCATTCTAGACCCAAAGTTTACACTGCTGGATGGCAAACCTTGTCACAGCAACTCTCCTACACCACACACTCGCGCACACACTCACACCTATGGCCAGCTCAGAGAGAGAGTCCAATCCACCTACGGCATGTCCTTTCTAATGTGTGAGGAATCTCCAGCACTTAGGAGAAAACCCACACAAACAGAGAGGACTTGCAGACTCTGCACAGAAGGCACCCCAGCAGAGAACTGAACAAGGTAACCTCCTGCTATGAGGCAACAACTGTGCCACCCCATTGTCCTTCAATAATATTAACATGCTGGCAGCAGCACATAATGCAACTATTCTGACAAAAAAATCGTTACACATTCCAAGTAATGTTAAGTCAGTTATGTAAAACTTTAAATTAATTAACTTTCCCCTAAACCCAGATGACCCTTAATGCAATTGACAACTATGAAGAGAACAGACACAGATCTTGTACCAATAAATCAAACTGACTGTTACATCATGTACTTGGCACAACACAAAAAAAATTTACCAAACCTTCCTACACCACTCAGAGTATATTTAATCATGAGTATCCATGCCAAATTCTTCACCCCTCACATATCATTTTGCATATCAATAACAAAGTCCAAAATAAACATAGTCATGTAAAATTTCACACTACATCTCAGATAAAGAGCATCTATAAATAAGGTACCTTGCGACCAAAAGAATGAATACCCCTCACTGTGACTCACACAGAAAGCTAATCAGCCATTTTGCTCTGATGTAAGCAATGCTACAGCAACCCACAACTACCACTGTTACTAACATTGTTTACAATAGATGTACCTAGGCAACTTCATGTCTCTGTAAGGACCTGCACTCCAGGCAAATCTATATAAAATTAGAATCACTGGGCTGTGCTGAAATAACACTGTACCGCGCATCAGTCCACTACCTAGTTAAACTTAATAGTAAAATAACCAGTTAAGTAAACAAGTTAAAAACATCGAGGTATTCCACGTTTGTAAAACAGCTGCAACAATCTGTTCATTTGTGTACACTCTTGGCATGTATACCCTTTGCTACATCCTGAATACAAGTCAATACTATGCCACACTGACTACTTTGCACCATGTATGTATAGCCATATTAATGTAATGCTGTTATGAAAAATATTTACAATATATTAGCAGGTATATTCTTTGCTATGTCTTGCATGTAAACCAATACCATAATGCTTTGGCTAGCATGCATCATATGTGCATAACCCTATTGAAACAATATTCTCATCAATAGTATTTACAGTGCATTAAAAACCTCAAAAAATTGTTACAAAGAAGTAGTGTACCTTGCAAACTACGCAGGTAGAGGTTTTTACCTCACCACCGCAGGATTTATTCACATGTGAAGAGAGAGAACAAATTAAAACTCAAAGGAAATTTGTATTTATGAGTTTAATATAATTATTTCCAGGATGGGTGTCTAGAGCCAGAGCAATCTATTAACTTTTTGGAAGGAGAGTCCTTTTTAGCAATTGCAGTCTGTCCTCGAGTGAAAAAACATTGTTCCAGCTTGTTCCAGCTACTTATGTATGTATTTACCAGAGATATTATGCTTTTACAATTTGTTTTGCTCGTTTTTTCCAAGTTCTTGCATACAGTTATCCTTAAATAGTTTAGTATATTAACTTGTTCTCCAGTAATGCTTTGGTTAACTAGCTGAGCTTTCCGTTTTTCATTAATAAGCAAAAATCTAAAACATATTATTCTTAAAGTGGAGGTCGGAAATCTTTTGAAAGTTAATTTATTATTGTGTCTAGTTCTAATAATTCTTCAGCTGACTTGGGTAAGGCAAGCGATATATTATCCGCAAATAATGCTATTTTAGAATTATATTGATAATCAAGAAATCAAAAGCATTAATATTTATAACTTCTTATTGATGACACTAATATTTCTATGACAAGAGCAAATAAGACTGGGGATAAAGAGCAACCTTATGTGGTGCCTTTGGTTGTGGGATATACTTTGAAGTGAAGTAGCCCAAGTTGATGCATGCCAAATTATTCAAAAAAATCCCAGGTTTTTTTTAGTCAAATGCTTTTTCAGTGTCCAGACTCACCAACAAGGCTCCATTTTCTTTAAGAATTCTATTAATGTTATGATTCTTTTGATATCGTAAGTGTCCCTTTTATGAGGGAATCCGGTGTGGTCATTGTGAACTAAATGTGAAAGTGGAAGCTTTATTTTGTCCACAAATAGACAAATATTTTGTAGTCATCATTTAATAAGGAAATTGATCTATACAATTTACATAGCTGTAAATCTTTATTGGATTTAAGAATAGGGGTAATCAAGGAGCATCTCCAAGAGGGAAGGATCAAATTTTTAGTTTGTACTTCAACTAGGGTCTTATGACGTAAAGATATAATTGAATATGGAAAAAGCTTACAAACCTCTGCTGTGAGTGATGCAATCTATGCCGGGAGCTTTGTTATGTTTAAGGTTTTTGACTGAGAGTTTTAATAAGATTTTCTGGGATGGCATTCAAATTTAAAGTGATGAAAGCTTGGGGCTGTAATGTTTTTGTTTATACTAGTAATACTGTTTTGTGAAATAATATCTAAAGGCTTCTAATATATCTCAGCTATTAGAAACGTACTAGTACCTTCATGTAATAATTTTAAGATATTTGCCGTGGAATGTAATTTTGCTCTTAATGACACATTGTGCATATGTTTGGGAGTAACAGCATAAGTTTAATTTCATTTTTTCTAGTGCTAAGTTTGCTTTGTTTGCCAAAATGTTTAGAAATTTGTTTACAGCGTTTGTTTCTTGTTGTTTGAGTTTGCAATGACTTGGATCTAAATGTCGTCAATGGAGATTGTAGGTTTTGTAGTTCAGATTCCCAGTCCTTGAGCTTTTTCTTATACCAGACTACAGTGTTACCATAAATATATGTTTTTAGATCATTCCAAACCATAATGTTTCAGAGTTTGTCTCTAAAAAAGGTTTAAGTCTGATAATAGATATGGTTTAAAGTCTTTTAGTTTGGCAATGCAGGCAGAAATTCTAATAATAGTATTTAGTTTTGTGAAGTCTATTTGTATACCTAACATAAGACAATCATGTTCTGATAAAGGACAATGAAGAATATTAAAGGATGTAAACTTTAACTCTAAATCATTGGAGACAAGGACTTTATTCTGGTTTGAGTTTTAAATCTATGATCAGTGTGTAGAACAGAGTGATATTTTTAGAGTTATATGTATCGTACAGATTGAGAATTTATCAATTTCTTAAGATTTTCAACAGTGAGCGTTAGTCTTAATTCTGATACAAGTAGTCATTCACTTATCTAATAAGCAGTTAAAATCACCACCCACAGAATCAGACTCCCTTTTGATATATGGTCAATAAATCAAGATGTTTAGCAGTTGAAGCCTCGACTTCCAGTAAAGGTTAGCAGGCGTCCAAATTCTGTGACTGAATTTTAGGATAGTGATAGCTTAGTAGTCCCTCGGGGTCTTCATGCTTATATAATAATTTGAGGGCAGAGAATATTATTCTTCCATAGGATCATTACTCCTATCATAGGACTACTACTTGTGGTTTAAATTAAGGTATCTCAAAATGTTAGACCTCTCTTTGAATTACTGATGTCAATTATATTAAGTGAATTGAAAGACAAGAGGAGTTACAGATGTGATTTCTTCAGTGGTTAGTAATAACTGGATTTTATCATCGCAAAGCATTAAATGAAAAGTTGAGACTTCCAAACTTTAAGTGACATGTTTGCACGAATCACAACTGTAAATATGTAAGGAGCGACAGGTGCTGACTGAAGTTTCTTTTTTGTGGATAAACTCTTGGCTAGGCTTGTAAGGGCCCCAGAGCCATTAGCCTAGTAATCTCCTAAACATGTAACATTGACTCTACGGCGATACTGTAATTTACTGGCTCAACAGATGTGCAGTAGCAAACACCGCCCGAGACGTTATACTGCCTGGAACCTTAATGAATATGTATTATATACTGCAATGAATGAGTTTAGTGTATACAAGTGAGTAACAATAAAATATGCCGCATTTGCTATTTTTCATGCAATAAATGATATATAGTATACAAGTTTGCACACAGAATACTTGCATACAATAGGCAGTAGCTTTGATAATAAGAGCCCAAATAAGGCACGTTCCTTGATTGACAGCTTTGATATGCCTGTCTGCTGGGCGACTGTTTAAACAAAACTGGTGAAAATCCATTTACAGTTGGAACTCTTTCTAGAGAGCTTTTACTTGTATTAAGAGAAGTTTTAAAATTTTGCTTTTAAACGTATCGAGTTCAGTAAACAATTTGAATGGCTGAAGTAGTTGAATGATCTGCTGGCTTGTTTACTTACTTTTCTTGCTTTCTTGTTTTCCTGAAGACCTTGTTCGCCTTTCCTATAACCTGTTTTACATTAGTGTAACCTGTGATGCACAGAATATTGTAGTTTTTTTTTTTATTAACGTAGGTGGTTCCTTATTACTTTGTGCCAAGACATACAGTAGTTTTGACAGATGCACAGAGAGAAGTAGTAACAGTAGAAAGTTTTAGCACATAGACGTCATTTTCTGTATATAAAAGGGTATAAACAGATTGAGCTAGACGCGAGTTGGGTTGTATTAAAGGTCTGAAATATTGCGTTTTTTAAGAATTTGTTTGAGGTGATTATGCCACATTACATTTCTTTTAAAGGCTTTCCGGAGTCAAAGCCATGGTTAACACATTAACTGTATGCATGGTGTCACTGGCTGATATGAATGCCAATCATACCTCATTTCATATGCAGGTTCGTTCGTCAATCATCCGCACCATGCCCACTCCTGCACGAAACTAGGGGTGAACCAGATACATTCGTTTAGAATAATATGGCTACATGTGCACTCTATGCAGTGCAAAAAGCCGTGTACTTCAAAAAGCACACACCCCTAAAACACATTTTATGAACCCAAGAGTGGGAGAGAGAATAACTCACTGCGTTGCAGTCAGCGTTGCATGCACTCTACAGCTAGGGTCACTTCAGCTTTTTATATGCAGATGAACTACACAAACTGGGACCCCTTTCGGTCACAATTATTACATGAAAAGTGAACTGAGCTTTACACTGAGCCCACAAAAGTGCACATTAAATAAATATACCCCACGGCTTTCACAGTGCGTGAGTTAACTTACGAAAATTCCCACTGGAACACGTTGGAAGTTCAACATAACACAAAACGATGAGTCGAGCACAAAAACAGTGGAAACCTAAAAATTTAAATACCACCACTCAAATAGAAAACTGATCTTAATACATGCTTGAACATTTGTTTTTTTTTTTCCAGCAAAGAAAATGCCATCAAAAGAATCTACAACTGAAAAAGCTTTACGCCAAGTGCAGTAACAACTACCATCTCTGCAACTTGACCAATAACTCTCAAGCCCAAACTAGCCAATGATAGGCTCTGTTGAAACTGGTGGTCAGACTGAAGGAGTTGCATAAAAGATCCAATCCCACATAATTTGCTGAGACTCACTCTAATGACATAAAGAGGGCAAACAAAGAATCAAGTACAGAATCCTAACCGTTCACAACTCTGCTTAAGAAGTGAGCAACTCATGGAAAGGACTACAGCTACTGAATCGCTAAATAAATTTTACAAAACGGTTTAAATCTTCGTAGTGTAATCGTGTTCACAACATAAAACTCTGCTGACATAAATCCGGTCTACGAAAAAGCGCACACCCACTAACTCAATCACACCAAAACATTAGATTATTGAATTCATAATGCATTAACGATCACTATTCACAATGACCAGCTCTACACTGAGCTGACAGTGACATTGCATTATAATAGCAACTATTACAACAGAACAGAAAACCCCATCAAACCTAGCACATAGAAAAGGAGAGCGAAACAAGTCATCCTATCTACTTTAAATACCACAACCAATATCCGATTTTGGTCAGCGAAAGTAGTATGCACTACCCGCAGGAAAGTGACACACAAAACCTGTCAAAACACAGCCGTAACAATTTCTGAAAGCGTGAGCGTAGCGAAGGCACGCCGATCACGTCTTAAAGTACAAAAGTTTCATCTTCAACAGAAAAGTAAACAAAAACCGCTTATATTTACTTTCTCGGCTTAATTTGCCGGGGACGGTTAAAATAGAAACGGCAAAATAGCCAAAGTTAAGGTAGTCAGAATCGACAAAGGTAGTATACTGAATGCAGGTAATGTCCCATTTCGATGCCATAATACAACTACTAAAAGACGGTACAATCCACCTTTGTTAATATGCTGGGGTTTCCAGCGACCATCAATTAAACTACTTAAAGCAGCATTTGCAGTACAGAGATTACAGCTGCAATTAAATGCTCAAAAAGTAAATCAAGCAGTCGACAATCCAAACAACCTACCCGATTACTAAAAGGTTAAAGAATTTTGAAAGATCAAAATGTACCGAAACCCTCCCCAAATAAACGAAGAGATATTAATGCATTTTATTACTCTGTCTGCAAGGGAGTACAGCACAATACAGGCCCTACAGCTCTACGCTTCCAACATTTAATGAAAATAACTTACAGGATCTTCGATAGTTCCATCCCCTTCAAGGCCGGGGTCCTCCTCTCCTTCCACTTCCCCACTCTCATCCAACTCTGTATGACTAGGGTCCGAACCCAATAAAGACTCATCAACTAGTCCATTCTCATACTCTGCCATCGTGAACCGATAGACCGCTGCAGAGCCCGACATACCACGAAATCGCAAGCGTGCGCAAACAGCAACCAGGAAACCTCAAATTCTTATTGGCGCACATTGACGTCATTCACTTTCAGCCCGATAACTGTATGAAACGCGAGAATTGCGTAGTAGATTCCCCACCTCTCCAGAGAAACATTATTGTTTAACTGTTGTTGGCGTTGCATTTTCACTGTCAACCTTCGCTTTCAAGTATATTCGTCTTTTTCACTCCTGACTTTAACCATTTTACGTATTTATATACTATCATTTATAGTTACACTTTTTTCTGCCATGGTGAAGAGTGCTGAATTATTTCAGGTGTACTTAAACATAATTCAGAACTATATATGCATAACTGTTACAGATGCAAAATAAAAACAATAATTTGCGTTTTCGCACTGTATTTTCCGCCTCGTAACAGCAACCTTACCAACACTGGCATCTGTAACACTTGCCTCTAGTACACGAGGTCTGAGGTTTTGATAAAACCCTGATAATGCTTTCTTTAGGAATTTCTCACCCTGGCTTATGTCCTTGTAACCATCACCTTTCTAGTTTATTGGCCCAGGAAAAAATACTCTTTCACTGGGAGGCTTAAATCTATTAAGATTCTGGCGCAGTATGCCTACATTGAGATGTATATCACTGTGAAGATGAAATACAGGGTTGTTTGATATTATGTAAGTAAGGTTTGGTTAAAAGTATGCCACCATTTTCTGGATCAATGCAACAGATTTATGAGCTGCACTTAAGTCGTGTAATTGCTGCAGCTGCTAAAACAAAATTACATTATTTAATCGAAATATGTACCCTTTTCTGTGGTATAAAAACTTGTGAGTTTTCTGTCCTGTTCCCTAAGAAGAAAGTAAACTGGATTTTTTTTAACTACTTTATGCTGGGAACCTTGCAGTAATTGCAAACATGATGGGAAAATGTAATTATATCTATGCCTTTTTGTTACTTATGTATAGGATCATAGAAGGTTACTAGGCTAATGGCCCTGGGGCCCTTACAAGCCTGGCCAAGGGTTTATCTCCAAAAATAAACCTCAAGTCAGCCCTGGTCAGTGAGGGACACAGGTGGAACCCCTGGGACAAATTTGTGGTTTCCCATCCACTCATCAAGGTTGCGCTTTAAGAGGGTCGGCAAGGTGCTCAGTTTGACATGTATGGGAAGTCTATTCCAGAGAGAGGGCAGCCTGCGGGAGACAAACTTGCCTCTCCAGCAGGTTTTGTTGATGCCGCATATTAGATTCAGGCCTTTTGAATGGTTAGTGCGTGAGGCGTTAGACTTACGGATATGTATCATCTCAAGTAGGGCAAGGTACGAGGTTGCCTTGTAGGCAAGACACAGATCACCCCTGAGCAATCTGTATGATACCGAGTATAGTGATAGTGATTTGAGCCTGTCTGCATAGGACAGGTGTTGAAGGTCATGGATTCTCTTTGGGAGGTAATTCTGTGTGCTTTCGAGTTGGTGCAAATGTTTGGAGACCAACTTACAGTCATCTGTAAATTTGTCTTTGCCTTTGTCTTTGCTTGGACCACTGAGAAATAGATGCCAAACAGTAAGGGTCCCAGGACAGATCCCTGAGGAACTCCACTAATGACAGGTCTGCTATCAGAGGTGGAGGTGCCTATTTTGACTTTGAGGGTCCTGTCAGTGAGCCAGTTGGCTACCCACCTGATAAGGTGTGTGTATATGTATGTATGTATGTGTATATATATATATATATATATATATATATATATATATATTCACTTTATAATACTGAAATATCGAATTTCAGTATCTTGAGACTATAAGGCCAAAAACTCACAAACCCAAAACCGCAAAATTTAAAACCACAAATGTCACAAAAACACACCTACCTCCTGACACTACAACAAACCAAACCAACACGAACACAACAAAACAAACACACAGCCTTGCTATAAGCAGGGAGGCAAACCCCCCACTTATATATACTAACTCCGAGGTCGTACTAAATACAGGAAGACAGCAAACCCACTACCACACATTCTACACCCCCTTTACACAAACACACATCACATACATACAAACACTACCACTCTCAACACTTACACACTCACACTCTTACCTACCTACCCTAAACCACATCTAAAACACCTCAACACACTCAAACACACACAAACCCTCCCCAAAACCCTTAAAAAAACATTACACTTACCAAACGCACCATTACTACTGCAGGTTCGAGATTTCCGGATTCAATGTTCTGAAGATTAGCACAAATGCAGATTCAACACTTTGGTCTCGAGATACTGAAATTCGACATTTCAGTATTTTGAGATTCCAAAGTGAATTCATATATATGTATATGTGTGTGTGTGTGTATGTGTTTATTTATGTATTTTTATTTAATGACATTTGGTGAGCGGGAAAGCCCAATTGGGTCAGAACCCATTTTCAGTGGAGGCCTGGGGAGGAAAAACTCCAGCAAATATAGACATTTATACAATTTAAATAGTGTAGATAAAATTACTTTTTTTAGCAATTTAGAACATGTCTAAATTCAAGGTTGAAGCTATAAAATAGTAGTCATACATAAATATAGTATACAACAGTTATTTGTGAATTAAAGTTGATGATCAAGGTAAAATATTTAAATAGTTTTTTTTAACTTCTGGTTAGGATTCACCACCTCGCTCTACCCTACTGGGCAGGTTACGTGGTAGTGCTGCTTCGCTCACCCCCTGTACTCCACTCCTGAAGGTCCCCCTCTACCTCCTGAATATACGGACTTCATCCTGCAAAAGTTCCATCGGTTTACCTGGACTTTTTCTGCTCACTAGCCTGGGCTTAACAGAAAAGGACCTCAGTGTGGACTCCCTTACCTATTTTCTCAGTAAATGTATGTAGCCTTACACCAGAATCAATTATCTAAACATCTTTATTTTTTGGTATGTCCCTCAGTGTGTGCGACTCAGCAGCCTACCGCAGACTGCTAAAACTCCCCTCTCACACTGGTACTTGCTGACCTCCAACCTCTTATCCTATCTATTGTATCCCATTGGAGACTTACCCTATTATTATATTATTTTTACTTCTATCTTTCTTTACCTTAAGAGACTTGCCCATTTGCTCTATTTTTCTCCCTATCCTTCTCTGCCTGCCATTTCTCCTTTATCCACTAGGTGGCAGCACCATTCCACCTTTTGCCTGTTTAATTCTATTAAATCCAAATTTACCTCCAAATACTTCTAAAGCCACAACCTTCCCCTAACTTTACTCTACTTTCCCTACACTTGGTAACCTCCCCATTCTTTCTAAATAACTAAGGTACATAACTCCCCATATATTTTTCTTTTTCCCTGAGTTGCTCAAACTCTAATTTGTTTCCACTCAGTCTTAAAGTACTTTTACCAACTTACATCTGCTCTAACTTGTAGTGTCTGATAGTTTTTCAGCTGGACTCTTCTGCCCTGTTGCTCTATCCTGCTCCATCCGCCCTGCGCGCTCACTCTGCTCCCCTACCCTGTCCCCAATTCCCACCTGTCCCCAGGGCTCCTACATTTATTGTCATCCCATACTCCCTCCCTCTTACATCACCCAATTCTCACAGAACATTGCTCCTCGCATTCCCCTAAACTACCTCCCTCTCCACCAACCACACCTTATACAGCACTCCTCCTCCCCACCCACCAGCCCTACCTCTTTCTGACCTAAACATCTTTTCACTTCAAATCAGACTACATCTACAATGCTCACTTTTCCTACTGCAATCCTTACCCCTACATTACCCCTACTCCTCAATCTATTTCCTCTGTACCACGCCACCTCTTACACCAACCTCCACCTACACCCTCCACCTCTACCCTCCACACCCCTACCTTACAAATCACTTCCACAATATCTATGTCTCTAACTCCCTTTCACCCCACTCTTCTATTAAAATTAAAACTCTTCCAAATCCCTACTAAATTCTGCAAACCTAAACCCACTCCCTACCATCCATTCCTAACCAAACACAATCCTAACAAACTTATTCCCCTTCTCTCTTACCTCTGCTTAGCAGGCGACATTCATCCCAACCCTGGACCAAACATTTCTCAAACAAAAAACCTTAGTTCCAACAACAAACCTATCAGTAAATACCTCAAATTCCTCACCCCCAAAGCTTAGCTAATAAACTTACCCTCTTTCATGCCTGGCTCAACCATAATTCACCTGACATAGTAGCCATCTCTGAAACCTGGTTAAAGCCACACATAACCAACTCAGAATTCCTTCCCCCCTGATATCAATCTCTCCAATCTGACCACCTACGTAAAACAGGTGGTGGTGTAGCTCTAATCTACTCCAACCACTTATCCATCACTCCCCTCCCTAATCCTATCCCTTCCTTTAATAATGCTGAACGAGTAACTGGCCTTCTAAAATTAAATGACCATAAAAGTATTTGCATCATCTCCCTTTATATTCTTCCTGGTAACAACACCAATACCTTGGAGACATCCTCTCCTGGACCTCCTCTAATATTAAACTTGAAACCTACATTATGGGAGATGTAAATATTGACTGGCAAAAAATCATTGACCCTAATCCCACCATGTCAATCAATCTCTTCAACTTCACTCAACTCATTAACTCCATTACTAGGCCCAACAAAACCAACCACCCAGGCTCCATCCTAGACTGGATCCTAGTATCTCACCCTAACAGAACCACAACATCTGGTGTCACTCCCGACCCATTAGGAGACCACCTCCCTGCCTTCACCCATAGAGCTACATCCTCTTCCTCACATTCCTGCCAACTCTTACATACTCGTAACCTTACTAACTTTAACCCTTCTGACTCCCTTAAGTTCACTAACTGGCACCCACTGAAAACCCTACCTCTAGACGAAGCCATTGACTACTTCAACTCTACATTCCTAACAGTCCTAAACTCCCTAGCTCCAATAAGAACAAAAAGAGTTAAAGCCAAGACTGCCCCTTGGCTAACCAAAGAAACCAAGAAAATTATGCAACAGAGACAAATCCTGGAAAAGCTATCTCCATCATAAACAACCTGTATTTTTACTTAAATACAAACAGCTGCGAAACCTAGCCAAAAAACAAGTCATTAAAGATAAAAGAAATCCTAGTACAACCATCTACAAATAAATCATGCAAAAAAACCCCAAACAATTCTGGAACTCTATTAATTCCCTTCTCAAGCCTGGTACAAAAAACAACCCATGTCCTGATACTAGCAAATCTGACCAAGAAATTGCCAAACCATTCAACACTTTCTTCACCTCTTCTATTGCTGAGCTAACCAAAACCTTCCCCAACAACATCCCCCTATCCCCCTCTGCCCAAGCTTCCTCCTCCTCTTTTCCCATACCCCCTACTTTTGAACTTAAACCTGTATCCACCTACCTTATAAAAAAACTTCTCTCCAAACTTAAACCTTGCACCAATGCCCCCAACATCCCTTCCTCCTTCTTAGAAATTGCCTCAGACAGTATTGCTCTCCCTAGCAGCATCCTGACAAACAGATCACTACTCGAGTCCTATGTACCCAAAGTATGGCATTCTGATTTATTCTTCCACTCCACAAGGGTGGTAAAAACTGTAACGTCTCCAATTTCCGCCTTATAGCCATCCTCTCACCCATCTCTAAACTTCTTGAGAAATGCATACACCTGCAGCTCATGCCATTCCTGACAGAACAACAGCTTCTCTCTCCTACCCAACACGGCTTCCGCCCTGGACACAATACCAACACAGCCCTTGTCTCCTTTTTACACTCTGTCAATTCAGCTGGAGAATCTGGTAACATATTTTCATCTGTTCTGCTAGACTTATCTAAAGCTTTCGATACCATCTCCCACACCCATCTACTAAACCATCTATCTAATCTCAACATCTCCCAAAAACTCTTTCCTGGTTCTCCAGCTATCTTTCAGACAGGTCCCAAGGCATGAAATGGGGCCAAGCCTCCTCCACTTTCCTTCCCACACCCACAGGAGTTCCCCAAGGTTCCATACTTGGCCCTTTGCTATTTAACATCTTCATTAATGATTTCCACAAAGCCATTCCTAACACCAAAATTGTCCAATACGCAGACAATTCTACTTTGATCTGCTGTGCCTCCAACCTAACAGAACTCCAGTCTGTAACTCAAACTGCCTTCTCAATCACTGAAAACTGGATGCACCAAAACCACCTCTCACTTAACACTAACAAAACTAAGATTCTTCTATTCACTCCCTCAAAATCCACTCCCACTGATAAAAACTCATTTCAAATTACCAGCCTTAACAACTCCATTATCGACATTGTTCCCTCTGCCAAACTCCTGGGGGTCACCATCAATGAACACTTAAAATTCAATACCCACATCCCACTTAACATCAAGAAAACCCACATAAAACTCGGCCTACTGTACAGAAACAACCACTTCCTCTCTCTCTCTACTAGACATACTTTGGCCACTATCTCCTCCCCTCTCTTTTGTATGGCGCTCCTCTGCTTACTAATTTATCTTCCACCCTCACCTCCAAACTGGAAGTATGCTATAATAAAATCTCCAGATTCGCTACCAAGGCAAAATCCTTCTCATCATTGCACCTCCCTTCAACCTTTAAATTGGCTTGAACTCCCCAATCAACTTGACTTCCTCCAAATTGTCACAGCCCACAAATTATTATTTCAACCTACTAGCTGCTCCGCACTAATATTCTACAACCATATACCCCCCTCAGATCCATTAGATCTACTCACCAAAACCTTATTACTGTCCAAAAACCCAAGCGCCCGGCTGGTCAGCTTCTACTCTCCTTTTCCCTAGCTAAAAAATGGAATGCCCTACCCTCTACGCTGAGGACCTGTGACAACCTAAACACCTTCAAAACACAACTTCATTCTTACCTGTTTCTTCACAGAAAATGTAATTGCACTCTTCATCCCATACCTCCTAAGCTCTCCTCCTCCTTCTCTCCTAGCTAACCTTCATACCTTTTTAACTCATCAAAGACCTAGATTATAAATGTAACTAATATTAACATCCAGCCATTATGCTCTATGCCTCCCATCCTCCTGGACAATTCTTTAATATCTTTGTTGTTTTAGTGAATGATACCTGTTTGACTGCAGTTCTACCTGTTGTTTTTGTCACCTCACAGTTAAACGCTGCACGTTCGATTCTCAGTTAGAGCGTCTTCTGTGTGTTGACATGCGTGAATGGGCATTTCTTCATTGAAAAAGTTGTGTGTTAGGCCCGGCAAGCCAGCATGTAAAAATCTACTGCCAATCATTAGCGGACCAGAGTTCCGCTGTGGCGACCCCTAACTGGGAAAAGCCAAAAGACAGTTTATAATACTACCTATTGATTGTAATGCAAATATTTTTCTTTGTAATTCATTATGTGATGTAACTTTGTATTGTGGAGCTTTTCTCCCTGGGCCTCCACTGAAAACGGGCTCTCGAGCCCAGTGGACCCGGTCACCAAACTGGAATAAATAAATATAAGGTTTAGAAAGCATTATAGCAAGAATATACTGTAGAATTTGGCAAATAGATTAACATGACAGTTTGAAATATTGAAGGAGATTTACTTAAGAAGTAAAATATAATTACTATATAAAATTGATTTAAAAGTGGTTCTGGAAAAAAATAGGTAGGGAGAGGGAGAAGAGCAGAAACTGGAAGATAGGATTGGGTCTAAGAACAGAAGTGAGGGGTAACAGAAGAAAACGAAAGAAGAGGGAGAAAGACATGGAGAGTAAAAATAGGGAGTAGTAGTTATCTTTAGTTTAAGGAGGAAAAGCAGATATGAGTGTTAAGAAGGTAATTTTTTAATGTTAGCGTGAAAGTCTTAAAAGTATCTAAGGCACTGATATTTGGGGGTAAGCCATTCCGTGATTTTGCAATACTATAAGAGTAGAGGTTATGACCAACTCTTTTGTTAGGTTTGTATGCAATTAAAAGCTGTTTGTTTATGGAACGGAGAGTTCTGGATGGAGTGTAGAACTGTAAGATAGGTTTTAAGATGGGGCAGCCATCTGGTTTGTATATTATTGTGTGTACAAGGGATAGTTGTACAAAATAAAGATGCTGGGGGAATTTGAGCCATTTTAATTCATTAAGAGCATAACAGTGTTGTGAGTAGTAAGATGTACTTATGGCAAATTTAGTTACCTTGTAATAGCATGCCTGAAGCTTATTCTTTATGGACACATGTAGGTTGGTGAATATGGGAGCCCCATGCAGGAGGGAGGGGAGTAATAAAGTATTGGGAAGTGTAATTTTGGCAGGCTTGTCTATGAAATGTTAATGTCTGTATAGTTTTCCTAGTTTTAAATGTGTTTTTTAAATGGTGTTAAGTATGTGTTGCTCAAAAGTGAGTTTGTCATCTATGGTGATGCCCAATAACTTTGCCTGGGGTACAAGTTCAATCTCTGTATTGTTTTGTGAATATATTTTGAAAGCATGTAAAAAGTAGTTTTGGTGAGAACAATAAATGTTTAATTTTGTTAGGATTGAGTAGTAATTGTGCTTTTAATTGAGGCAAAGGGGTCTTGTGTTATTTTTAAAAGGTGTTGGAGATTGTTAGAATAAAGATTATGGTGAAATCATCAACATATTGAATGAGTCAGCTTTGAAGGGAAGCTGTGTGTAGGTTATTAATGAAAATATTGAACAGTAAGGGTCCAAGAATAAATTCTTGTAGGGCACCTGTTTTATTAACCTGGTATTGTGACAGACTAGTTTGCCACTACCACACTGCTGTCTATTGATTATTAAGCCATTTTAGGGAAAATTTAGATAATCCTAATATAGAAAGCTGTTGTAAGAGTTTATGATGTGATTCTGTATCAAAGGCCTTTGACAGATCTAATAAGATCACTGAAGTTATTTGGCCATAGTCTATGACTTTAACAGTATCTGTGAAGGATATTAAAGCAGTGGTTGTGCTATGTGTTGGTAAAAAAAACATGTTAGGTGGATGCAAATAGATCGTTATTAGTAAAAATGTTTCATTAGTTGTATATGTATACATTTCTCCAACAATTTGGATAGAGGGGAGAGAATAGAGATGGGTCAATAATTTGTTAGTCCATTAGTTTTTTTACCCTTGTGTAAGGGAGTATAATAGATTTCTTCCAGAGGTTAGGGACTTCAGAGTGTATAATGGATCAATTTATCAGAATGCTGACAGGGTAGGTTATTGATTCTGCAATAAGTTTTAGATACTTTGAAGGAAAGTTATCAGCAGAGAGGAAACAGAGTTTTAGCTTGAGAAGAAGCTTATGTATTAGTAAAGTAGGAATGGGTTGTATTGAGAAAGTAGAATATGGAGTGCTAGATGTAGAAATATCCTAGTATGGGGCGGTACAAGTGGTGGTACAGTTATTAGATGCTGTGAGAAAGGGAGGAATAGGATTTTCTGTAGGGTTGAAGTTTGTATTTGGTGTGGAATTGTTTACAAGTTTAAGAATACTATCAATGAAGAGGGTATTGAACATATCAGCTACAGAGATGGGTCTTTATCTGGGGCTGTTGAGGGGTTGGATGTGCACACAGGTGTAAGGAGGCCAAGATGGTTTTCCAGAATTTTTTTGGATTGTTGGTTTGGTTGGACATTTGTTCAGAGAAGTAATTTTTCTTGTCGGCAATGACTAGTTTCTTAGTTTTATTATGTAGCTGCTTATAAATAAGTAGATTGGTGTCATTTTTGTTCTTATGCCACTCTTTCCAAGCTCATTCTGTGGTTTGTAATATTTGCTTTGTAGCTTTGGTTAGCCAGGGTGCATGGCTTATTTTTGTCCTTTTAGTTCAGACAGAGGCTAAGCTATTGAGGGTGTCTAAAAAGAGTTTGTTGAAGTGGTTGATAGCATTATCTAGTGGTAATATTTTTAATGAAGATCAGTCAATCTTTTTTAACATGTTGTTAAATAATTGTTGATTGAAATTGGTTAAATTTCTGGTTGTTTTATAGGAGTGGGAGTTGGACCCTTGAGGGGAGGTCCTATGGGTATATGCTGGTAGGTGGTCACTTAAGGTATTTCAAAGTGTGACAGAATTGAAATATTTATGGGGATCTGAGACCAGGATCCAGTCTAAAGTAGCACCTAGGTGATTACTACTTTGCATTCTGGTAGGAGTGGTGTTAAGTTGTATAAAACCATGAAGGTTAAAGCTATTTGATGGTGTGTCAGTGATCAGATTTTGCCAACTGATGTTTATATCACCAAAAATAATAGCTTCACTGGAAATGTTATCAGTAGTCCAGGAAAGAAAGTCTTCTAATATAGGAATATTTTGGATAGGGGGTATATACACTATTGCAATACATATCTGTTTAGGTATTATTTACTTGTAACGATGCCATAAGAATTACTGCATTACTAAAGGATGAAACAGATTTGGCGAGGGGTGATACTGTGAAGGTGTTACAAAAAATTAATGCTACACCACCTGCTTTTTTATGGTTTCTGTCATTTCTTCGTATATTAAATCCTAGAGGGACTATTTTTGTATCTTGACTATGTGGTTTTAACCAAGTTTCAGTAACTGCAACTATGTCTAGGGAGTAATGTGAAAGCCATGAATCAAATTATGTAATTTTGTTGCAGATACTATGTATGTTTAGTGTTACCAGTTGCAAATTTTTTAGAGAGGGGAGATTGAGGTGAGGTGGACGATTATGGGGGTTTGGGGGTGGGATGAATATCTCAACATAGGGAAAGTTTGAGGAGGTGGTGACAGAAATGGTAGCGGTGGGGAGACTGTGTTGTGTACTTAGAGATTATACAGTATTTTAATTTGGATTTAGTACTGAAGGAAAGGAAGTGAAGTTCAGTAAGGTGAATTGGGTTATACTCAGGTTGGCAGATATATTCGAGAAGTTGTCTGTGTGTGTATCAAGAAGTGAAGCCAGAGTTGATGTTTTTACAAGTGTAGCTATTAGTGTGTATTTGAGGGAAGTGGCCTGTAACATTAGGCTGAGTACAGTGATAAGGGATATTATAAAGATAGGAGAATGTGAGTGTGGTAGCTTACTGTAATGTTGCAGAGTAAAAGAAGTCAGATGTGGATGGAGAGAAAAAATAGGTGAGGGGAGTTGAGTAGAGTAAAAGAAGTTGGATGTGGCTAGAGAGAAAAAAAAATAGGTGAGCGAGAGTAGTAAGATTATGACAGGATAGGATGAAGTAATAGACAATTAAGGAGGATATAGTTTGTATTGTAAGGAGAGTTTGACTGGGGAAAGGAGTAAATGTGGTGTAATAAATACAAGTAAGTGCTGACCGTATGAAATTTGGAAGTAGAGAATTTACTGGGTAGTTAAAGTGAGGGGGTGGAGTTATAGTTACTGTAAATGGAATTGATTAGGGTATGTGTGTGTGTGTGTGGGAAAGGGGGTAGGGTAGGTGAGCGAAGTGAGCCCGAGCATAGTGGAGGTGAATATAGCAGGGCTACACCAAACAAGGAACAGCACAGGAAAAAAGAAAAAAAAATCAGTGAAGGCAGACTATTTTGGAAAGACAAAAGGTTAGAGAAGATGTCATTTTTAAATTCTTATCCAAACGTGAGCCAGCAATTAACTGAGTGGCAAATTACAAAGTTAGGAGGGGTGGATAACAGCAAATATAAGCAGATGAAGATATCTGATTTCTTACCGATAAAGATAGGAAGCTGTGGGTTGAGTTCTGGTGTTAAGCTAAAGGCCGAGAACAAGAAATACAATTACAATCTATGATTCATAAACATACTTTGTTTCACGTGAGTGTTATGGGGACTTGTAAGATGTCCAGGTGGTTTGAGAGTTCTTTTAGCAGTGCTCATCCCAAAACTGAAGGTCAGAGAAACTACTTAGAGGTACTTACAGCAAACAGCTGAAAACAGCAGATAAATATCTAAAAAAAGAGGAAGAAAGCAAGTTAAGTAAGACAAGAAATAATAGTAGGCAAATATGTATGATTTGAGTATGTACAAATGAAGGCAGACAATAAAGCTGAGTAGGATATAAGTTACAGTAGGTAAAACAGTAAGGTCAGAAGGGGACAATAGGATTCAGTTTGAAGTGTGTACACAGCATCAGATTAAAGTGTATACACAAAGGCATATGACAGAGGGTTAGAGGGAAGGTGTAACTGCACTGTATGACCCTAACCCTGAGCTGTATCCTTCCTTCACCAAGAATGATGCCACAATATAGAGACAAGATGATCAGCTTTAACAACTGGCTTAATGTCTGGTGTCATTCAAAGGGGATCCAGTGTCTGTCTGCCTGGGATGACATGCTTGACAAGCCACGCTGCTTCGCAAGGGATGGCTTGCACCTGTCACCCCTGGGATTCCGGATATTGGCTAAGGCTCTTGCCACCCCCATAGTGCCTTTTTTAGACAAGGCTCAAATTCTAAACCTACCACCCTAGAAAACAAAAATGGGAAGAAACTGAGGGTAATGCTGCTCAATGCCAGAAGTCTAAATCTCAAAATGCACGCACTCGAGGCCCTTCTCAGTATGGAGAACATCGATGTCTGTGCTGTAACTGAAACCTGGTTCAAGGCTCCTGAGAGCACCCGGCACTATTAGGTTTTACCTCATATCATGCGTTCCGGCCCCAAAACCCGGACCACACCACAAAAGGAGGGTGTATCCATATTCATAAAGGATACCCACACCTCCAGGTTGGTGGCAACGCACTAAGCTTCGAAACCATCCAGGTGCAACTAACCATAGGCAAAACTGCTCTACAAATTGTAGCATGCTACAGGCCACCCTCTCAAACTCAGGAACCCCACACAGCCTTCCTGAAGACACTGGAGGGTATAAATGTATCTCCAAACACCATCATATTGGGTGACTTCAACTACCCGAATATAGACTGGGAACATTACTCAAGCCCTAACTTTCTAGCCCAATGGTTCCTGGAGTTCATAAATTAAAATGCCATGGAACAGCTAGTCACTGTTCCCACGAGAGGAGAAAATATACTAGATTTCATTGTCACAAACATGGGGACAAAATGCTCCACACCGGAAGTATATCCCTCATTGGTGAGATCTGATCATAAACTAATCTCACTGGAAATCCACATCCCGCCCCACCCCAAACAAAAAAGACCATAGTGAAGAACTTCTCTAAAGCAAACTTCACACTACTCAAGACTGGTGTGGTATCCTTCAAGGCCCCTGAGCCAGAGGAAACCACAACCCAAGCTGCGGAAGCCCTTACAAATGCCTTCTATGAACACCTCCAGGACTGCATGGATCAGGCAATCCCAAATAAAACCAAGACTCTTTCCACAAAGGGAAAACGTCCAATCTGGTGGACCCCAGCCATAAACAAACTTTACAATAAGAGGAGAAAGCTATTACATGATAGAACAAAATCCATAAAATGGAAGTCACCCCTGATCATTATTAGTAAAAAATTACGAGCACTCATAAAATCAACTAAGGCCAATTTTGAGAGAAAAATTGCCATGGATTCAAAGGACAATCATAAGGCCTTTTTCAGCTATGTTAGGAACCTGGGTTGAAACTCCCAGATATGCTCAGAATTAGTCCAAAATGATACAAAAATCACTGAACCCACAGACATTGCCAACATACTGGCAGACAGGTTCAGTGCAAACTTCACCCCTCTCCCTAAAGGAGAGATAACTATCCCAGCCGAGTGTAGCCTCCCGGACATCTCAAATGCGCAGGTGAAAGCTGCTCTCTCTAAAGCTAAAAACACAGCATCAATGGGACCGGATGGTGTCCCCGGCTGTGTGCTACACGAGCTAAATGAGGAATTAACCCGCACATAAGGCAGCTGTTTAATCTCAGCCTTACCACAGGATACGTGCCCAAGGAGTGGCGTGACGGCAACTGTGGTCCCACTCCACAAAGGCGGCGCCTCACGGACCCTGGTAATTACCGCCCATAAGCTTAACAAGTCTAGTCTGCAAAGCTATGGAGAGGATCATAATGGAGCTCATAAACAAAGATATAGGGGACTTGCAGACATTGGGCCCAACCCAGTTTGGCTTTGTCAAGGGAAGATCATGCCTTTTGAACTTGGTCGACTTCTTCGAAACAGTCACCAAGGCCATTGATGAGGGAAAGGCAGTCCATACAGCCTACCTTGACCTTGCAAAGGCTTTCGACACAATACCCCACTCGGGTATTGTAGAAAAACTTACCAGCTTAAATGTAAACCCATATGTCACAAGATGGGTTGCAAACTGGCTTAAGGACAGAACCCACAGGGTTAGAGTTGCTGGCGCTGTGTCAGACTCCAAGCCGGTCACAAGTGGTGTCCCACAGGGCTCGGTCCTTGGCCCCCTATTGTTTGGCATCTACTTCTCAGAAGTACAGGCCAGCATGGGAGGACTTTGGCTGACAAAGTTTGCAGACGACTGCAAACTGGGCCATAGTGGAAAGTGCATCGCACACGGATATCCTTCAGAAGGGACTCACGGAAACAGATAGCTGGTGCCAGAGCCATGGCCTGAAGTTAAACGCCAAAATTGTATAGTCATACCCTTCGGGAAAAACAAGGTAACCCCAAGCTACCATATAGGTGGCAATCCACTAAGCACAGAAGAGGTTATCAGGGACCTGGGGACCCAGGTTGACAGTGGCCTTTCTTTGACACTCACATTGCTAAAGTGGTTAGAAAGACCTTCTACATTGCCCACCTGATCATGAAGGGATTCACATCCAGATCTAGTGAGGTCATTGTTCCCCTGTACTCTTCACTTATCAGACCAATGATCGAGTACAATGCCCCATTCGGGATGTATCTCACCCGACATCTGCAGCAATTGGAGAGACCCCAAAAGTTCCTCACCAAAAGGATAAAGGGACTCCAAAATCTGTCATATGCTGCCAGATTGAAGAAACTCCAGCTCTACTCAGTCGCATACCGTCTGCTCAGAGGTGACATGTGCCTGACATACAAGGCCATGTCCAACCCGGAATTAATGGGCATGCTCCACCTCAAAAAATCCAAATCCACCAAAACCACTAGAGCAAGCGACTTAAACCTTAGCACGGATATAAATAGGACGTGCTGGAGGGATAGATTTATCACTCAGAGACTCCCTATGCTGTGGAATAAAATCCTGGTCCATGTGAGGCAGAGCACCTCGCTGACTCTGTTCAAGAGAAATCTAGACCTGTGGATGGGAGATCGTAGGTTTACCCCGGGAATCATCTCTGTGTCACTGCTGGACAGAGGCACAACAAACTAATGGGCACAGTATTTTTTCATATAAGGGGTGGCGTAAGCCACAAAAATTTGGGCTAGGCTTATAAATGCCTTAGGGCAGATAGCCTAGTATAAACCTATGAACCTATGAACCTATGAGAGTGGAGGAGCATGCAGTAATAGAGTAGTTTGGATAAGCAATATGTTACAGCAGGAGGAGAAACTCGTGTGTGTGATTATATATGTGTATATGTATATGTGTGTGTACACACACACACACACATATATGTATATATATATATATATATATATATATATATATATATATATATATATATATATATTATATAATCAATATAAAATCAAGAAGCCAAGGAGAATAAAGGAGCAATATGAAGATTCTTTAAAGAAACAGCTAACCAAGAACAAGTGAAAAGGCCACTTAATATGCAACTGTGATAGTCTGTTACCAAATGAAAAAAAAAGGTATAAACCACATAGTCGAGGAGAGCTACCTGCAGCTTGTGACTTCTGAATTCCCTGCAACTTTGTCTTTGTCTGTAAGTCCAGCTACTAGAGTTAACATCCAGTAATTATTTAGATAAGAATAACAAGGAAAAAAGAATAGCTGAAGGCAGATGTTTTTTCTTTCTTTCTTGTAGACTATTTGTTAAAAATGATTATATTCTGTTTTTATGTGGCATTCCATGTTGTTCTCTCTATATTTAACTGCGTTGCTTAATTTTTATTTATTTTCTTTTAAAGATGTTTGTGGCTGGCAGTCTATTTACATATTTATTAAATGAAAAAATAGGCTATTTATTGCTAACCAGTGACAAGCTCTGTCATTCACCTCCATTGGCTAGACTACTTTGTTACATGTGTTTATATAACTGACTAGAGTAAGCGAGCAAATGGGTGGTTCCCAGCCTAGTAAACTGCAGTGGTGACAGTTTACAACCATAAGCCAGGTGTGATGGATGTAGAATTGGAGAAAATTACCAGCTTTCCCAGGGAAGAGTGTGTGTGTGTGTGTGTGTGTGTGTGTGTGTGTGTGTGTGTGTGTGTGTGTGTGTGTGTGTGTGTGTGTGTGTGTGTGTGTCAATGTAAGAGTCAATTTAAAGTACAATTACTGTTAAGTAAGTGAATACTGGAAGGCACTGAAACCCTGGGGGGAGTGGTAACAAAGGGGTCTGAAGAACTTGAACAAAACTCTGCTTGATGGGATGTTCAGTACAAAGTCCATTTTTGGGTGTGGATGGTGTAGGCCCACACCCACAGCACCAGTGCACATTTCCTGCTTGTTCCTGAGACCAAGCTGCATTTAATAAATTATTTAGTAGCTCATATTTGTGTGCCTTGTTTATACTTTAATCTGTTCGGCAGCAATGCTGTGACTTGACAGGCCATACCCCTGGTGGGTGACCATAAAAATAATATTTTTAGATTAAAAATATTGAGTTTAGTGTTGTGCAATGGAGTAGATCACAGCACAGTAGCACTCGTCCACCATTCCTATCTTCACATTGGTTGATAGTGGTATCTGTCTACCAATTTTAATTGTAATTTTTATTTTATTTTGACATTTGTTAACCGGGATGAGACCTACTGGGCATGAGTCCATTTTCAGCGGAGGCCCAGGGAGAAAAGCTGCAGCAAAACAACAAGAATAATAAAAGTAAAAATAATGACAATAATGTTTAAATAATTACACAATTAACAAGCATAGAAAGATTAAAAAACATGGTCTGAGTATGAATGCAAGATTTAGTAGTGAAATAGAAAGACAAGAGAAAGTTTTCAGGGAGAATTGCAAGGTATAGTAGTAAAATAAAGTAGCAGAAAAAGGTTTCAAGGAAGAGAACTATCTGCAGAGTTGTACAAGTAGATGAGAGGAGTTGAGGAGAAGGAAATGGATGTAGGTAGTGGAAAAGGAGAAAAAGAACAGGAGTAATGGGGAAGAGCGAAGGTACATGGAGGGGAGAGGATGAACAGCTGGGGATGGGAGGGCAGATTGTGGAAGGGTAGGAGTGAGTATGGGGAAGTGTGTAGCACAGAAGAAATGTGATCATGGGTGAGGGGTAGAAATTAAAGGAGGAGGAAAGGAGTGAGGTAGGTGGGTGTCAGGTTAGGAGGTACTAAGACAGAAGCAAAGCCAAGAGTTTTTCTCATAAGGCTTTCTTGACGCTGAGACTTTTATTTTTTTCATTTACAATGGGCATTTACTAAGAACTTTTACTGAACTGTACATATGGTGATAGTATATGGCCCACAGCTCCAATTACTGGTAACTCCCCCTTAAAAGATAATATTTTTCTATATTATATACATTGTATGTACACATATGCTACAGGAAGCTGCAATAAATATGCTTAAGATACAATACGCTAGTTGCATGCATATATACATGTTTCTGTCTAAATAAAACTATATTGTGTATGTCATGATATAAAATAATACAGTGAAAAAATAGATGTTTATAAAACTAATCACGTCAAAGTGCACAAAGTGTATATACATATATATTGCATACACTACATCATAATGGCTTTTTGATCAGTGTTCTTTATCTTGAATACTGATTTGCAGTATATTAATCAGGAAACCTGACACTGTTTGGTGTATCAGCTGAATGAGCAGTTATACAGCATTTAGAACTATCTTTTGATTCTCCAAGCCTTGACCTTGAGAGGTAGTGGTTTTGCTTTCTTTAGCTTGAGACCTTAAGGTAACACATCATAATTCTGTTAACTGTACAGATTAACTTCTTCCAGACCATACTATTTAATTAGATGATTTCAGTTTCTTTTTGTATGTCTGCATGCCTAGACTTTGCACATAATGAGATTTGTATTGTCCCACATGACCAGTTACTGTAACAGGTACATCATTTTTCTGTGAATTAAGACCAAGACCATACTCATCCCCTTTTTACAACTTAGTGTGATTCCTTGAGGCTCTACTATAGTAACATTTATATCTCTGCTGCCTTTCTTCCAGTAGCTCAACTGCATTCCTCTTATTTTCTGGAACTAATGTATCATATGAGGTAGCCAGGTTAGGCTTAAGAGATCTTTTCATTAGCAACAAAGCTGCTAAAAGACATATTCTATATTCCAGAAATGAAAGCAAGCAATCTGGATTTTTCTGAATTATCAAATTTCCTTACCAGATTTTTTACAGTTTGGGCCATATTATGTAATGGCCCATTGTTGTATAGATATCTTGAACATGAGGTAGTATGTTTAAATTCCCATTGCTTCACAAAACTATAGAATGCTTGGCTTACACATTGTGGGCCACTGTCTGATTTTATTTCATCTGGTATATCATAGGTTCATAGGTTCATAGGTTCATACTAGGCTATCTGCCCGAGGGCATTTATAAGCCTAGCCCATTGTTTTGTGGCTTACGCCACCCCTTTAGTATGGGGAACTATACCCATTATTTTGCTGTGCCTCTGCCGAGCAGTGACACTGAGGTAATTCCTGGGGTATATCTGCGATCTCCCATCCATTGGTCAAGATTTCTCTTGAACAAGGCCAGCGAGGTGCTCTGCCTCACATGTACCGGGATTTTGTTCCACAGCATAGGGAGTCTTTGGGTGATGAATCTATCCCTCCAGCACGTCCTATTAATAGCCGTGTCGAGGTTTAAGTCTCCGCCTTGTGGCTCTGATGGATCTAGATTTTTGAGGTGAAGCATATTCATCAAATCTGGGTTTGACATGGCCTTGTATGTTAGGCAAAGGTCACCTCTGAGCAAGCGTGCGACTGAATAGAGCTGGAGTTCTTTCAGTCGGGCAGCATAGGACAGATTTTTGAGACCCTTTATCCTTTTGGTGAGGAACTTTGTGGCCTCTCCAGCTGCTGCAAGTGTCGGGTCAGATACATTCGAATGGGGCATTGTACTCAATCATTGGTCTGATGAGTGATGAGTAAAGGGAGACTATGACCTCCCTTGATCTAGATGAGAATCCCTTCATGATAAGGTGGGCAATGTAGAAGGACTTCCTAACTACTTTAGCTACATGGGTGTCGAATGACAGACTACTATCAACCTGGGTCCCCAGGTCCCTGATAACTTCTTCTGTGCTCAGTGGATTGCCACCTATTTGGTAGCTAGGGGTAACCTTGTTTTTCCCGAAGGGTATGACTATGCATTTTTGGCATTTAACTTTAGGCCGTGGCTCTGGCACCAGTTATCCGTTTCTGTGAGACCCTTTTGAAGGATATCTGTGTCAGATGTGTTTTCTACTATGGCGCCCAGTTTGCAGTCATCTGCAAACTTTGTCAGCCATAACCCTCCTGTGTTTGCTTGTACTGGAAAAGTAGATGCCAAACAAGAGTGGGCCCAGGACTGAGCCCTGTGGGACACCACTTGTGACAGGCTTTGAGTCTGACATGGCGCCAGCAACTCTGACCCTGTGGGTTCTGTCACTCAGCCAGTTTGCAACCCATCTTGTGATGTATGGGTTAACATTTAAGCTGATGAGTTTTTCAATGATACCCGAGTGGGGTATTGTATCGAAGGCCTTAGCCAGATCGAGGTAGGCTGTATGGACTGCCTTTCCTCATCAATGGCTTTGGTGACTGTTTCGAAAAAGTCAACCAAGTTTAAAAGGCATGATCTGCCTTTGACAAAGCCAAACTGGGTTGGATCCAAAGTCTGCAAATTCCCTATGTCTTTATTTATGAGGTCCATTATGATCCTCTCCATGGCTTTGCAGATAAGGCTTGTCAAGCTAATGGGCCGGTAATTTCCAGGGTCTGTGGAGGCACCGCCTTTGTGAAGTGGGACCACAGTTGCAGTGCGCCACTCCTGGGTACATATCCAGAGGTAAGACTTTGATTAAACAGCTGTCCTAGCTGTGGGTTTAATTCCTCATTGAGTTCGTGGAGCACACAGCCGGGGACACCATCGGGTCCCATGGATGCTGTGTTTTTTGCTTTGGAGAGAGCAGTTCTCACTTGGGCGCTGGAGATGTTTGTGGGGCTGAACTCATTTGGTATAGATATCTCTCCTTTTGTGGAGGGGGAAGAAGTTTGCACTGAACCTGTCAGCCAGTATGTTGGCAATGTCTGTAGGATCAGTAATCTTCACATCATTTTGAACTAGTTCTGAGCATATCTGGGAGTTTCCTCCTAGGTTTCTAACATAGCTAAAGAAGGCCTTATGATTGTCTTTTGAGTCTTTAGCTATTTTTCTCTCGAAATTTGCTTTGGATGATTTTATGAGAGCTCTTAGTTTTTACTTATAGTGATCAAGGGTGTCTTACCTTTTAAGGATTTTGCTCTATCTTGTAGTAGCTTCCTCCTTTTGTTGTAGAGTTTGTTTATGGCTGGGGTCCACCAGACTGGACGCTTGCCTTTGGTACAAAGAGTCTTTGTTTTGCTTGGGATTGCCTTATCCATGCAGTCCTGCAGGTGCTGGTAGAAGGCGTTTGTAAGTGATTCAGCGGCTTGAGTATTGTTTTCCACGCTCGGGGCCTGAAAGGAGACCACACTAGTCTTTAGAAGTGTGAAGTCGGCTTTTGAGAAGTTCTTTACTGTGGTCTTTTTATTTCAGGTGGGGTGGGATGAGGACCTCCAGCGAGATTAGTTTGTGATCTGATCTCACCAGTGAGGGGTATACTTCCGGTGTTGAACATTGTGCTCCCATGTTCGTGATGATGAGATCAAGTATGTTATCTCCTCTTGTGGGGATGGTGACTAGTTGTTCCATGGCATTTGAGTTTATGAATTCCAGGAACTTTTGGGCTAGGGTGTTTGGGCTTGAGTAGTGTTCCCAGTCTATATTAGGGTAATTGAAGTCACCTAGTATGATGGTGTTTGGTGATACATTTATCCCCTCTAGTGTTTTCAGGAAGGCCATGTGAGTTTCCTAAGTTTGTGAGGGTGGCCAAAATAAACAGCCTCTGTAAGGTTCAAACCCAGGACCCTACACACCAGAAACAAAGTGATTTACCATTAAGCCATGACAGACATATCACATCTGGCAAAGATAGATTTCAGTATAGTGACAGTACTATGATTGGCAATCTCACACAGCTGTACTACTTCTGAATATTTTGAACAGATTATAATGTATATCTTTATACTGAAAGAGATCCAGTGCCACTTTCATCAACAAATATCAGATATGTCATGTAGTAACATTTCCTGTTCGGAGTCTGACTTCTGAACATACTGTAAGCATTACACATTTTGGCCTATCAGTTCAGTATGCCCAGACATCAGGTTAGGCCAATCAAGAATATCACAAGCTGTTTCCTTACATTTGTTTATTCATGGTTTTGTGTTATGAATTGTATGTTACAGCATATTATATGACTAAGAATGCTGTCACTTCAGAAAATTAATAAGACGTGTATACATGAAAGCTTACGAGAGAAAGTATGATCTAATGTCTGGATGCAGTGATTCAACATTTTTAGCTAATCATATTTCACAGTAAATGCATTTTCTGTCCAATTTCACATATTCTTAGTTCTTTTAGCTTTGCAGATGATACAGAGACTCATGAAATAATCCACAAAAACTTCCAAATCATTCTTTAGCAAGTGTTCTAGATATCCGTGCAAGTATGTCCTGCAAAGTGTATCAGCCATATGCTTCAATTTACTTTGTACTGTACTTGAAGATCATACTTTTCTGCATTCACTAGCATTCCTTGAAGTCTATATAATGTTTTATGATCAAACATTTTGAATATACTTTGTAAAAGCTTATGGTCTGATGGCTGGTTTACCAGAGATGTAATTATAAAAGCTGTGATAAGTTGACAACCAAACTTATGGCTAATATTTTTTTACTCTGTTGGAGCACAGCATATCTAAGAATCAGTTACAGCCATGGATCCATGTTTCACTGGCCTACCTAACTGCACAGTGGTGCCTCAAGCCCTCGTTGGCTAAAATCCACTTGCAACTTTAAGCACAGTTGCAGCAATTTCTTCAGTTGTTTGAAGGTAGATACTGCTCCCTTTTAATCCACTTGTCTAAGACTTAGGGGTCTATACACATCATAGGCTTGCCTTGCTTCACAAATGTCACCATGTCTTCAGTTATCTAGTCAGTTCTGATTGCATAACAATTATACCCATATATTCTATGTGCTTTAGTTACTACTCAGTTATGCTTTTGAGTGCTTCTGAGACTTTTTTTCAGTGTATTTGTAACTAGTACTGCTCCAGGTGAAATCTTAACGTGGTACTCTCCTGGCAGGCAGACTAAAACCAGTGTCGAAGTCAACATAACATTAGTATCTTAATCATTGCTTATCCTGACCGTCGGTGAAGCTCTGAAAAACATTCCTGTATTACATTTGCTAACATTATTAACATTTTTAGCAGATTCTTTCAAAATTATTTGAATATTAGAAACATGCATATGCTGTTGTTTTTAGTCCTGTTAAGGTATTCAAAAGTAAAAGCTTCTTTGCAAGCATTCACACATTTGTTCTGGTTCTTACTATGTTAGCTATCAAAGTATCCAGTAACAAAATTAATATAATACCACTGCAAAATGATTCATTACAGTCCTTCTTTACTTTCAAAATATAATATAGTTTGTTCATGTATTTTAACTATTGACTAATAAAATTCAAGTTATTTATAATTATATTAGTTTAAACTTAAATATTTAAATCAAGAGTCCAGTCCATGAAGACTTTATTTTATTTTTTCAAGTATGCTACAATCCAAAGAAACATGTATATTAATTATTTTCAATAAAATATTGATATTTTTACATATTTCAATGTAACATTCAAGATAATGTATTATAAGCATAACACTTTAAAATAATAATCATGTTATTCATATTAATTCCACATTAATTTATGTTTAAATCACATATTAAAAACAGACTTGAAAAAAATCAGTTTCAGACAATGTCACCTGCTGGTCAAAGCAAAATGGTATAAACAAAAGGTCTGCCCAAATATGGGTTTCCTGTTCCTGTATAATACAACTGGTTATTCTCATATTAGAAAATCCAATTATTATAAGGTAAGGAGAAAGGAAAAAAAAAAATTCTGAGTGTAGTTGTTTGTATACAGTTTTTTCCAAATATTCTGGTAATAGGAAACAGGTTAGAAATAGGTCTATAATCCTTCAGCCCATTAGGAAAAATCATTTCAGGTAGTGGGATTATAACTGTATGCTGTTAGGACAGTGACTGGAGAGAGGGGAGTTTAAATATATGAATAAGGGGTTTAGTGATTTCTTTCAACTGCAAGTCTTAGGAAGGTGGGATGAAGTTTGCTGGATTTACTATCCAAGTCCAACCAACTTCAACCCACTTTCCTAAGGCTAGTAACTAAAAAATAAAACGCTCCCTAATACCTTTAGCCTCTCTTCCTCCTCACTCACTGACCTACTAATATTCAGGCAAGAAATTTTAATCCTACTAGTTAAAATCACATCTTCTAATGGACTTTAGGAGTAGAGACCTATTTATGTATACATGAACCTGGCATTTTTAAATTCTGAATGTTAAAGTGGCAGAAGAATAAACTTTCTTCCCGAATTTGTCAAAGTCGTTGTCAGAGATAATGGGATTGGCATTAGTAATCTGTTTGTCAGAAGCAGTTTTGGAAAGGGAAATTACTGAAGGATATGCTTTGGGGTTAAAAAAACAAATATTTGGGAGTCTGAGGTACCCTGTTATAACCTATCAGACGTCCTGGGGGCAGGAGGTTGACAGACAAGTAAACTATAAACCATCAGGTAAATATTATTTAAAGCTGATAAAGGAGGAGGAACAGTTGCAGACTGAAGAATATTCAGTCATAATGCATCATAAATCATTGTCTGGGAAGTATACATTTCATTCTGATCCAACCAAGAAGCCTTTTTCATTTTAGATAAAATTTCTGAGACAGACCAGTCTTTTGAAGAGAAATCTGAAGCAATATTTTCCTTAGAATCAGAATCTTCAGCCTGTGATGCAAATTCTGAAGCACCACATTCTCTCCAGTTCCTGCTCTGCTGACTAAAATTCAGGATCAGAAAAAGAAGGAATTATTTTTCTTTTCTTTCCTGAAGAGGAAGTAGGCAAATAAAAATTAGGAATTAACTCCCCAGCAAAAACTAGCAAGTCTTCCCTGTCCACATAACTATTAATAGGAGAAGTCAAGTTTTTTACTACGATTTCTGTTCCTGGGAAAATCTCTGGACAAAGATTAACTCACAATAGGCACACTATTCTGGGGCTCAGGCTCCCTTTCCTAGTTATGCAGCAGATCTTCACCTACCCCCTTCCTCCAAGACTGATGACTGGTTGTCCCTTGCCCATGGAGGTCACCCCATACAGCCACAGAAGACATGTCAATCCTTGGTCCTTAGTGGATGCAACACCAGAAGGACTGGGGAAAATGATGAGCAGTCTGAGGAACCCAGTCCAACTACAGCAGTCACCTATCAGTGGCTGAGGCAAAACTGACACTGGCCTGACACCTAAAGACTCCATGACAGCTTTCTTCTTGAGGACAGGGAAAGGAAGACCCAAGTAGACCTGTAACTGCTCCACAGAGGCAACCACAAAGCAACCTCAAAGACAGTGAACTGTGTAAGGGTCGGTAATTTCACTGCCAGACAAAAAGGTGATTTGAGGTGAAAAAAAGCACTCTGACAGTCCTTAAAAGCATCATATCCTGCCTCTATCATGTAAAGTCCACATCTAAACATTAGAAAAATTAATAATAAAAGCCTTAAATACAATATGTTTCCATTAACACTCACAATAAAAAAAAAATCTGCTGGTAAAGAATGACATTCCAAACAAAATAAGTTTCCTAGCATAAATAATATTATTTTCACAGAAAAAAAACCACTAGTTTTCCTAAAGAAAATAAAATATTGGAAGGCTTTCCCCAGAAGGGGTTTTTTCTGCCCAATCTTGAAGGATCGTTGACGGACTGTCAGTTCCATGAAGGGCACAAAGGAGTACTTCAGTGGCAAGAAAGCTCCGAAGCTTTTGGCTCTCTAACTGCCTTGTATATGGAGCTCTGCTTGAGCTCATCACATTTAGAGAGTGTGAAAGGAGCCCTCAAGCCTTGAAAAAGCTGTCAAAGTAGATTAGACTATTACAAAAGGGATGTGTTGTTAAACATCAGTAGTACATAAGACAAACTTTATGAATTCAGAAGTACAGAAGACAATTTCTCTCTAGTATACTCTCCATTTAAAATGTGAGACAGACTTACAGATTGGGACCTACTATCTTGAACCACCTGCCTACTGACATAAAAAATAGAAACCATTAAAAAGCTTCAAAGATGCATTTAAAGACCATCTCTTTAAAAAAATCGACCAGCAACTGCTACCACAACAGTGGTTAGCTAACTTACCACTACACGTCATAGCCAATAAAATTCATTTAAGAAACTTTTATCAGTTGCATAATGTGGCATTTTGTGTGTCTCTATTTCATATGTCTATATACAAGTATGTGTTTATATATTTTATGCATGATTGCATTACATTTTATGTACATCTTGGGTTGTACCTCTCTTAATGTGCTCTGACTGGATTTTTGGTTACCCTGTATGCATTGACTGTGTCATTATAAACTAAATTTTACCATTTACTCATTCTGTATATGGGTTTGTTGATTAGTACAATACTAATGGAGTTTCTGCTGTTTGATTTTTTTTTGTAAGATGAATTTTGAACATTAAAGCTCAGTGACTTGTGGTTCGATAATATGAGTATACATCCAGATGTCCTATCTTATTTATATATATTTTTTGTTCTGCTTCAAGTTGCCAAATAAAGAAGTCACTTGACTGATACATTTTATTATCTATTTACATGATAGCAAATGTTCTTTTTTCTTTATCTTTCCTTTTTACTGAGCATCAGAAAGCAGCCCTTACTGCATCCCATACATATGAACGGTTCTTCCTCGGCTCACAGTATGCTTGACAACATTCCCTCAGAACTGACAGCTCGGGTATGTTCTTATCTTGAAGGTTAAAGGTGTTAAATGCATTAAACACTTCCTCCCCTGCAACATGAAAGAACACTAAAGACTGTATCCTTTCTTTCTTTTCTGCAGTTTGTCTTGTGGTAGGATGCAGCTGAACTTAGTTTTCAGACAAGTTTCCATGCAGCTTCAAGGATGTTGGAGGGTGAAGACATTTGGTGTCTAAATGAAAAAAAATGCAGCTGATGGTTTGGCGGTTCTTCAGTACCAAGAATGAAAATCAGAAAACTAAATTTGGTATACATAACAGTGCGATTCACGACTGAAAAAAAAAGTTTTACAACAGAAAATACTGTGGCAGTATTCATTTCAATGTTATTATTGTGAAAATGCAAAAAAGGAATTGTAAACATTAATTTTTATATCAACAATGAAAAATGAGATTGGCTTGGCATCAGCAATGGCTATCATACTGTAAATCTATATTAGAAATTCAAAAATGAGACTGGTTTGTCAATGCATGTGGCTATGAAACTGTATATGCATCTTTGAACATGAAGAACTGACACACTAGCATGACTCTTTGGCTTACAGAGATGTAGCCCTGACTATGATCCTGAAGGTACAGGTTTTACTAGAAGCTCAGGCAATGGAAGGGCTGGGGAGGTGGGGAAGAAATGGGCTTTTTACACCACCTTGCCTATTCTAAGGAGATGGAAATGGCAGTCTCGCTTGGCCAAAATGCTCTTGTGCAAGTGGAAGCTTGCATAACAACAATGGCTGTGGGACTGAGAGACATAACTTGGCAAGCCAAGCTAGTGATGGTAGTCTTCACAGTCATCATGTGGGAGCACACGCATGCCAAGGAAGGGCACAGGATATCCTTGTTATGAAACAGGTGCTCATGTCTGCCACCAAAAGACAGGGTAAGGGACTAAAGCACAAAACTCTTGATGGCTGTCTATGTGATAGCTCTCCAGGTAGGTTGATTAGAATGCAACCTGAAGGAAAAAAGTCAAAATTTAACAGACTGAAGAAAGCAGCTTCAGAGGTCCCAAATCCAGTGCAAGATGAAAAAAAAATATTTGATTCAAACCAACTCTAACTTTGATATGTCATACAGGTTTACCGTAAAGTAACACACATTTAAGATAATAGAAAAATGACACATTATAAATGACGTGCAGTTCTCAAAAACCTTTAATAAACTGCAGAGGTGAATAAGTTGCATGCCACACAGACCTAACTAATAGTAAATCCAGTTTAAAGCTATACCTACTGGATCATTACTATATATCTTAGCGGGTCTACTTTCATAGACCGAAGCGCCATGTCACCGACACCCGGAAGACCGAGACGGAACAACCGAACAGGTAGGTTACCGAAAACGCGAAATCCCGACAGCTGAGAGACCGACAACGGCAGAGTGTGAGCGCGATACGGTAAGTGTGCGAAAGTGAAAGATGTAGTATTGGGGAGCGGACAGGTAAGTGTACGATAGTGAGGGATATTAGGATAGGGTGTGGGAAAGGTGAGTGTGCGGTGCTGTCGGACTAAGGGTTCCGGTGAGGTAAGTGTGTGGAAGTGACGTAGAGCAGTGTAGGGTAGTGTTAAGTGTGTCAGGGTTAGAATGCGTTTGGAGTGAGTGTGCGATAGTGACGGGCTGAATGTTTTAGGGTGGGTTAAGTGAGTTAGGGTTAGGGTGCAGGTAGGGTAAGTGTGCGGTAGTGACTGTGTTGAGGTTTAGGGGTGGGTTAAGTGAGTTAGGGTTAGGGTGCAGGTAGGGTGAGTGTGCGATAGTGACGGTGTTGAGGTGTAGGGGTGTGTTAAGTGAGTTAGGGTTAGGGTGCGGGTTGGGTAAGTGTGCGGTAGTGTCGGACGTTAGGGTTAGGGTTTAGGTTAAGGTTAGTGGATATGTTGTTGTGTGCAATGTGTACTTGGCGTTTTTTGTGTCGGTGTTATGGTGTTCGGTATGTTGAGTTGTTGGTGTGGTGTATTTTCGGTTGTTTGGGGTCGGGAACATGTGTGTCGGCGATTCGTACATTCGGTCTATGAAAGTAGACCCATCTTAGCATATGTAGCATCACGAGTTACTATTTCTTTAACTTTGTACTACAGTTAAAGTTGCCTTCTTTTCCTCCTGCTAGGGTCATAAACTTATTGAGTCTTATGGAAATCTACATAGCTTTTACTGCACATGGTCTCTAAACAACTGAGGCTAGGATGGTAGATGTCTACAATGAGATACCACTGACAGAAACAGTGAATGAGTAAAAGTCATTGCAGCCAATACCTAGCTTTAAGTTTTCCAAGGAATTTTAATTTAAACACAGTTTTATAACTGCAGAAGAAAAGGCTCAATAAAGTCCATCTGCAGCATGATAGAAGAATGTGAACCTCAGAATAATACAAAAATGAAATTCTTGAGAGATTCTGCAAGGAAGCAATAATTCTGAGTACTAGTATTATAAGTGATCAGAAAGATGATACTGCATATGTGGATAGGGCAATAGAAAATCATCTGGGGGACCAAAATGTACTGTGGGAAAATTGTAATTCTGAGACTTGTAAGCATGAGCCCTAGAATTATGAAAAAAAAAGTCATGTTATAAATAAGGAAACCATGCCAGTTGCAGAAGAAATAGTCTAAAAATGACAGAGATGCAAAAACTGTATCGACTGGTCATGCTAAGAAAAGCAGATACAAAACTTTTAGAAGTACTGGGGAATATTGTAAAGCATCTACATTGCCTGACAGATAACAGACAGCTGATTTTTCTACTTTTTGTGTATAAAAATAGCCACAGCTTACGATAGTTTGGTAATTCTCAAGCTGTTACTTATCCTGTTTATGAATAAATCTGCTTGCTGCAACAAGCCTTGATATCCGGAAGAATTTTTCTTACAAATATTAATAAGCACAGTCAGATTCGGGGGATACAGAAGGATTACATTCCCCTAATGAGAACCAGAGAACTGCAAGAACAGCAAGATGACAGTGTGACCACCACCAAATGACTGCATGTACAGCTAGAGCACAAGATGACAGCAAGACCACCTTCAGATGACTACATGTCCAGCAAGATGAGCAGATGATTGCATGTCCAGCAACAGGAGCCAAATTACAGTGTGACCAAAAGGGTGATCATGTTGCAGCAGGGAAGAATTAAGATGGATCCACACAAGTGACATCCAAATCCACTCTGTCAGCAAACAGGACACTCATGTAAATCCACATGGATGACAGAGTCATGTTAGAGTGTGACTTGCAGCAACTGAGCTTTACTTATGACAATATATTTTTCATGGGAATAAGAGCTTGGAGAAAATGTGCCACTTTGGTGTTCATCATCCTTTTGGAAAAGAGAGAGATTGTAAGCTTGCTTTGTTTTTATTATTGCATATTTGCAACATAATATATCCAATGTTAGCTCAGAAGTTTAAAGCAGATGTTTCTGATGTTAAGAATAATGTTGATGCTTTTCAAGTCTGGAATGTATTTATGACAAATGTTTGAGAAATTTCAGGCAACTGATAAGCATGCCTTTGAGATTACTATAAAGATGAAGCATAATGCATGGCTAAATGTGTCTATTTATATAATGACTATATGTAACAGGTATAAAACGTTCTACGATCTCAGAGGACTCCCAAGATGGCTGCACACTGAGTAACAGCTTAATTCTAGCTTTCCTTGTGTAAAAAGAGGAAACTTGGCTGAGAAAGCCAGTGGATTTATATTTCTAGGTACATTTCAGTTAAGTATTGTGGTGTTTTCTAAGGCAGTGGTCAGTGGTATTTTTGAATTAATTCTGGTTGAGCTTTACAAGCCTCTTTTTTTTTTCTAAATTTCAGTAACTGGCTAGTAAATGCACTGCCCGGATATCAGGAAAAAGAAATACAGAGGACCTGAAAGAAAATCAGTTGCAATAGGTGAGGAAAAAACAATGACTGGTAAAAGTACTGCAGCTGTTCAGCAAAAAGCAGTGCAAGTTCCAGACAAGACTTCAAGTAACCTAGAGAAAGTACGAGGCAACTGCACACCTGGTTAAGATAAACGAAACACTGATGGAGTATATCAACTCAAAAAAACAGGAAAAAATGGAAGAAACTTTAACCAGATATTTAGCTGAGTTGATAAAACTGCAAAAATCAGAGGTTGAAATGAAGAAAAGGCTGGCTGAATATGAGACTGCAGAAGAAGATATGTTTAAAAAATAACAGAATTAAAGGACAAAGCACATAGGGAATACCTTTGATTTTCTGCTGTACCAGAGAAGCTGGAAGGTACAGGCTGTATTACTTTTATGAAATCCAAATGAAAAGTGATGAACAACGGGGCAGAGACCCAAAACAAGTTAATTTCAACAGTTTTATTCAAGCCACTTGATGTTTGTTTGTGTCTTTCGGCTTTTCCCAGTTAGGGGTCGCCACAGCGGAACTCCGGTCCGCTAATGATTGGCAGTAGATTTTCACGTGCTGGCTTGCCAGGCCTAACACACAACCTTCAATGAAGGAACGCCCATTCATGCATGTCATTACACAGAAGACGCTCTAACTGAGAATCGAACAGACAATGTCTAACTGTGAGGCGACAACGCTACCACAGCACCACCACCGCAGTTATATTCAAGCCACTTGATACGACCACAAAATCAGCATAACATAAATGCCTTCACTTGTAACGATGCATTTTCGTCCTATAAAACTAGACTTCATCAGATGACCAGTGCAACCATGTGTTTCTCATATTTATATTAAATTAAATTAACTAAAACCAATGAGTGTGCATTCTCTACATTTAAAACAACCAATGAATATTGTGATTTAAAATCCCATTGTTAAAAATGCAACCACCTTATTTTCATTTAACCATCCTTTAGTGTTAAAAATGTTAATATGTAAATGTTTTTTATATAAATACAATATTAAAACACCATATTAAAAATCTTTTTCTTGTATGTTATATATAACTATAATAACATACCACTGAGATATTGGGAACACTTTAAAATATAACACTTACTCAATTTCTGAGGTGATAAAAATACATAGGGAATATAAGAATACATTGCCATCTGGTGGTTATTTCAATAAATTACACTCTTGCATTCAAAGCTTAGCTGATCCTAATTTTAATAAAGGCAGTATGGAAACATAGTCATTCAACCAGGGTAACCAGGTGAATAATAATAAAAACAAGTTGGGTACATATAAATGTGGTCATTGCACCCAATGTAACTATATTATGAATACGGATAGATACTACCTGGAAAGTGGAAAGAGATGGATTACTAGTCCTGATTATTACAATTGTGAATCAAATGGAATAGTTTATTTAGCCATCTGTTCAGTGTGTAAATCCTTCTATGTAGAAAAGACTGAAAGAATGCTAAAAAGAAGGATTTATGAACATATGTATGATATAACAGAGGGCAAAGACACTAATGCCTTGTTTAAACATTCAAAAGTGTGCTTAAATTCGAAATTTGCTTTTTTAGTATTGGAACAAGTCAAATATGATATCAGGGGAGGCCCATGGGAAAAAAAATAGAATTTAGGGAGTTATGGTGGCAAGTGATCCTTGAGGCAGGAAATTACCCTGGGTTGAATGACTATGTTTCAATACTGCCTTTATTAAAATTAAGATCAGATAAGCTTTGAATGCAGGAGTATAATTTATTGAAATAACCACCAGATGGGAATGTATTCTTATATTCCCTATTTATTTTTATCACCTAAGAAATTGAGTAAGTGTTCCCAATGTCTCAATGGTATGTTATTATAGTTATATATAACATACAAGAAAAAGATTTTTAATATGGTGTTTTAATATTGTATTTATACAAAAAAAATTTACATATTAACATTTTAACACTAAAGGATGGTTAAATGAAAATAAGGTGATTGCATTTTTAACAATGGGATTTTAAATCACAATATTCATTGGTTGTTTTAAATGTAGAGAATGCACACTCATTGGTTTTAGTTAATTTAATTTAATATAAATATGAGAAACACATAGTTGCACTGGTCATCTGATGACGTCTAGTTTTATAGGACGAAAACACATCGTTACAAGTGAAGGCGTTTATGTTATGCAAACTTGGTGTTGGCACATTGGGAGGACACATTTGTTTTGAACATTGATTCTGAATATACTGACCATCTCAAATATTACAATAGATTTGTGGATGATGTGTTTCTTCTATGGAGAGGAACAGTTGAACAGCTATTGGCTTTTGTAACATACCTTAATGCTACCACTGATTTTCTTAGCTTTGAATGCTCATATTCAACAGATATGATTGATTTCCTTGACGTAAAACTCATCAAGAGTCCCAATGGTTTTGACACTGAACTTTTTAGGAAAACCTGTTGGAGAAACAACTTATTACACCGTGAAAGCATGCATCCCAAGCATGTACACAGGAACATTATTAGGAATCAAACCATTAGGGTCTCTAAATTGACATCACAACCAACAGCTTATAATGAGCACAAGGAGCGTTTAGCTAGAAATTTTATATCTAGGGGTTATGAGAAGAACCAAGTACTCAATGCTATTTCTACAGGTGATCGCTGTAGGTCTGATGAGGGAGCTCCTTTAATCAATGGACCTCGTGTCCATCCTAACCAACCCAAGACTAGGAACATGGCCAGTGTCAATAGGATTGTCATTCCATATACAAACAGGAATAGATACGTTTTGGACGTTTTCAATAAGCACTGGGGCCTTTTAATGGTGGATGATAAGATTAGATCTTTGGTTGATGAGAGACCTCGGGTGGCATACAGGAATATGCTTTCACTTAATAGGCTACTCTGTTATGATAGGATTCATCCTAATGTTCATACGACTCACAAGACAGGCACATTTGCCTGCCACACCTGCAACCAATGCAAATACATTTCAAACTCTGACAGTTTCATACATCCTGAGACTAAGAAGACATATACATTTAGACATTATGCCAATTGCAAGTCTGTCAATTTGGTGTATGTTGCTGAGTGCCAACTCTGCAAGATTTTTTATGTGGGCATGACAACTAGATCGCTACATGAACGCATTAGGGAGCACATTTATGCTATTGACAAAGGTAATGTTACGAATGCATTGGCGAAACACACAGTGGATCAAGGTAGTACACATAGTTTCAAGTTTCAGGTTCTGGAGTTGGTTACTAAAAGTGGTAGATTAGGTAATGTTAGGAATCGGACCGAGGAGAGGGAGGGTAAATGGATAATGAAATTACAAGCCCGTAGATTTGGGCTTAATGACAGGTTTACCATTAAGCCATTTTTGGCTGCTAGACCACTTAAACATTAAGTTTCATATTATGTTCAAGTTTTATGACTTTTAGGATTTTTGTGGTTTTATTAATGTTTTTTTAAGAGCATTTGTGATGTCATCATGCACTAGTATTTGAGGAGGAGTGTTTTTCAACTGCAATTATGTCTGATGAAGCGTTGTTTAATAACGCGAAAGCGCTTACTATACTGCAGTCTGTTTGTTTTTCTGTTTTTTAACAATAAACGTGGATATTCGTTTTACCTGGAGCTTTTATTGAAGTTTTATTGGAGTCTACTCTACAGTCCATGGTGCACTCATCGTTTGCTTACTGGTATTGTTTTTTCTTAATGAGAGTGCTTTACCTGGCGGCATTGGTTTTCTTTGTTACTATTTGAAAGAACTTGAGACTATTAGGGAAAATATTAAAACACTAGATGAGAAAATCAAATGGTTTAGATGTTTTAAAGATTATATTCTTTTATACAACAGTGTAGAAGCGAAGGCTGACAGGCACCGGGCTTCCATTGTGACTAGGAAACAACATAAACTAAAAAGACATATTTTGGCTTATCAGGCCAAACATGCATATTTATTACAAGATAGGGTAGAAGACCCTTCTGTTAAGATCTACAACAGCAGTAACAGTGGAAGTCCTGCTTTAAACAGTGGGGCTAAGGAAGCCACAAATACTATAGCATTTTCTGGCTATACTGCTCAGACAAGCTCCACGTGGGTTTACAGAGTGGTCCTAGCAGCAGGGAACTCAGAAAAGCGACTACCTTCTGGATTTAAGTATCTTTGCTTTTTTTTCACTTGAAATAGCTTCTGTAGCTTACCTTGAACTAGCCTGAACTGTTTTTTAACTGATTGCTGCATTATTTTAAAATCAGCACTTAAAGTTACATTTTAGTCAAATTTGATCGAAAGTTTGCTTGTTTGTTTGTTTAATTTAACTGTGGAGGCTGCCCACTAAAGTGTGCTAGCCTGTGTAACTAATTTATCACTGTTTCTGCATTCTCTGTGTGTTTCTACCAAAAAAACAAAAAAAAAACAAAAAAAACAATTCTTGTTTTCCCGCCTTCCTTGACTAGTTTAGACCAGTTTACAGGCATTGCTGTATTCTGGGCTGTGGTGTAGTTCCTGTGTTGTCCATTACCTTACTTGGATAGAAGGAAGTTTCTTTGCTCACCAGTGGGAGTGGGGAGCCTTGAGCAGCCTACCTGTCCCTGTAGGAAATGACCTCAGCACAAGACGCTGTAGTAATTGGTTGTTTTGGACCATTTCTAGCTCTTTTGTAGTTCACTGTTTAAAATCCGCGTTTGCATGGCTTTGAGCGGTTGTGCGCATAGCGCAGTTCCGGTTAAACTTTTTCTGGCTCCGCCAAGTCTGCTCTTCAAATTTTCCCTTAAGGAAGCTCTACTCTTAGTATAACCAGACTACTCACTGTATTATAAGCCTAGCACTTGTTCTCAATACTTCTCTACTAAGTAATCACTCTCGTACTAAGTAAAGCACTACATCTACTTACCACCCCTGTGAATATCCACTTCCCTTAAAGGTATACCACTCCCTTATACTGTTCTAGCATGTCAAGTGGTAGATTACTGGCGTCGTCTCCAGTTCAGCTGGTCAATCTGGGTATCTTGAGACAATGCTACAATTGTCTCATGTACACAGACAACCCTCTCCTCCTCCCAACAAACACAAATACATGTGAGAGATGCAACTATATAGCCAAACTGGAGGCTGAACTCTCTCAACTCAGGGCTGGCATGACCAGACAGGAGGAGATGGCAACCACACACACAACAATCCCAGTCCCACATAGACCTACCACAACTGCAAACCAAACACATAAAAACACAAAGACATAATCGGAGGCTCTAATAAAAAAACTTACCAAAACAACAGAGGCTCCCAAAGCAGGCATCCAAAAATCCACCACCTCAAAACAAAACACATGCAACACATACTTCAATAAATCAGTGTGTCGACCAATCGTAGCCCTTAAGGCCAAACACCTTGCCTGATACACTAGTAATAGGTGACTCCATAGTCAGACACACTGATGTCCCACTGACCAGGATGAACAAGGAGAAGGTGACTGTGAGCTGTCTATCGGGAGTAGGATCCGCCACATAACACACGCACTCAGGTCACTCCAAAGCAAGTACAAATATGACTCCGTCATTGTCCATGCTGGTGTGAATGACCTGAGACGTACCTCCCTGGACTACATGAAAAGAGACATAGAGGAGCTCTCCGATTATGTAGTCCAGGCTGGTATGACCCTGAGCAGCATCTTGCCCTCACCAAGAATGATAGCACAATACAAAGACAAGATGATCAGCTTTAACAATTAGCTCAAGTACTGGTGTCATTCTAAGGGGATCCAATGTCTGTCTGCCTGGGATGATATGTTGGACAAGCCACGCTGCTTTGCAAGGGATGGCTTACACCTGTCACCACTGGGCTTCCGGATATTGGCTAAGGCTCTTGCCACCCCCATAGTGTCTTTTTTAGGCAAGGCTCAAAAGACAAACCCACCTCCTTAGAAAACAAAAATGGAAAAAAACTAAGGGTAATGCTGCTCAACGCCAGAAGTCTAAATCTCAAGATGCAGGCACTTGATGCACTCCTCAGCATGGAGAACATTGACGTCTGTGCAGTAACTGAAACCTGGTTCAAGGCTCCTGAGAGCACCCCAGCGCTAACAGGCTATACCTCGTATCATGCTTTTCGGCCCCAAAACCCGGGCCGAACCACAAAGGGAGGGGGAGTATCCATATTCATAAAGGACACCAACACCTCCAGGTTAGTAGCAACACATGAAGCATCAGAGACCATACAGGTGCAATTAACCATAGGCAAAACTGCTACACAACTGGTAGCATGTTACAGACCACCCTCCTAATCTCAAGAACCCCACTCAGCCTTCTTGAAGACATTGGAGGATATGAATGTATCACAAAATACCATCATACTGGGAGACTTCAACTACCCAAACATAGATTGGGTACATTATTCTAGCCCTAATAACCTAGCCCAAAGGTTCATGGAATTCAAATGCACTGGAACAACTAGTCACCTCTCCCACTAGGGGAGATAATATACTAGACCTGATCATCACAAACATGGGGACAAAATGCTCCAGAAGTATACCCCTCACTAGTGAGATCTGACCACAAACTAATCACCCTGGATATACATATCCCACCTCCACCCCCAGCACAAAAGACCACAGTGAAAAACTTCTCAAAAGCAGACTTCACTCTTCTTAAAACTGAGATGGTATCCTTTAAGCCCACTGTGCCAGTGGATACCACATTCCACAATGCTGAATCCTTCACAAATGCTTTCTATGGACATCTCCAAGAATGCATGGATCATGCAATCCCAAACAAATCCAAGTCCCTCTCCACCAAATGTAAGCGTCCTGTCTGGTGGACCTCAGCCATAAACAAATTGTATAATAAAAGAAGGAAGCTACTGCACGTCAGAGCGAAATCCCATGAAGGGAAGACATCTCTGATCAACATTAGCAGAAAACTACGTTCTCTCATAAAAACATCCAAGGCAAACTTTGAGAGAAAAATCGCTAAGGACACTAAAGATAACCACAAAGCCTTCTTCAGCTATGTTAGAAACCTGGGCGGAAACCCTCAGATATGCTCAGAGTTGGTTCACAACAACAAAAAATACACTGAACCCACATATATTGCTAACATTCTGGCTGACAGGTTCAGTGCAAATTGCTCCCCTCCTTCACCCCCAAAAGAAGAAATACTTATCCCAGCTGAATGTAATCTCCCTGTCATCTCAAATGTCCATGTGAGAACCGCCCTAAACAAAGCAAAAAACACAGCATCAATGGGACCTGACGGTATCCCGGGGTGCGTGTTATGTGAACTCCAAGAGGAGCTAAACCCACACATAAAAATGCTATTTAACCTTAGCCTTACTTCGGGATATGTACCTGAACACTGGCGTACAACAACAGTGGTCCCACTCCACAAGGGGGGTGCCTCTACAGACCCTGGAAACTACCGCCCCATAAGCTTAACTAGCCTAGTCTGCAAAGCTATGGAAAGAATCATTATGGAACTCATAAACAGAGACATAGGGGACCTACAGACACTTGACCCCACCCAGTTCGGCTTTGTAAAGGGCAGATCCTGCCTTTTAAACCTGGCTGACTTTTTCGAAACAGTCACTAGAGCCATTGATGAGGGCAAAGCAGTCCATACAGCATACCTGGACTTGGCTAAGGCCTTCGACACAATACCCCACTCAGGCATCATAGATAAGCTAAACAGCTTAAAAGTAAACCCTTATGTCACTAGATGGGTTGCAAACTGGCTAAAGGACAGAACCCATAAAGTTAAAATCGCTGGAGCAATGTCAGACTCAAAGCCAGTCACAAGTGGTGTCTCACAGGGATCTGTCCTGGGACCCCTCTTGTTCGGCATTTCTTTCTCAGATGTTAAAGCAAACATGGGAGGGCTGTGGCTGACAAAGTTCGCAGGTGACTGCAAACTAGGTGCCATAGTCGATACACCAGCAGACACACACATCCTACAGAAAGGCCTCACTGAAATGGACAACTGGTGCCGTAGTCACAGCCTTAAACTAAATGCCAAAAAATGTATAGTCATCCCTTTTGGAAAAAACGAAGTACCCACAAATTATCACATAGACAGCAACCCACTGAGTACGGAAAAAGTAATCAGAGACCTAGGGACGCAAGTAGAGAGCGACCTCTCATTTGACACCCACGTTGCCAAAGTGGTTAGAAAAACATTCTACCTTGCACACCTCATCATGAAGGGATTCACATCCAGATCCAAGGATGTCATTGTACCTCTATATTCCTCCCTCATCAGACCCATGATTGAGTACAATGCCCCATTTGGTATGTACCTCACCCGGCATTTGCAACAGCTGGAGAGACCACAAAAGTACCTCACCAAAAGGATCAAGGGTCTCCAACATATGTCTTATTCTGCCAGACTAAAGAAACTTCAGCTCTTTTCAGTAGCATACCGCCTGCTCAGAGGTGATCTCTGTCTGACGTACAAGGCCATGTCCAATCAGGATCTGATGGACATGCTCCACCTCAAAAAATCCAAATCCATCAGGACCACGAGAGCTAAAGACTTAAACCTCGGCACAAGTATGAATAGGACATGCTGGAGGGATACATTCATAACCCAGAGGCTTCCCATGATTTGGAACAGGATCCCAGTTCATATTAGGCAGAGCCCCTCACTGACTCTCTTCAAGAGAAATCTTGATGAGTGGATGGGAGATCGTAAGTTTACCCCAGGGGTCACATCTGTGTCACTGCTAGACAGGGGCACAGTAAACTAATTCTATTATATAAGGGGACCTTCATTGTGTCAACTACTAGACAGAGGCACAGTATTCTAGATTTATTCTGTACATTTTTGTACCATTTCATGGGGTGGCAAAAGCCACATCACTATGGCTAAGCTTACAAATGCCCCAGGGCAGATAGCCTAGTACTATACTATGAAACTATGAAACTATGAAATGATGTTGGTTCTAGAGGTTCTGACAGGAATATTGGACACAACAGTGTATCTAATGGAGAAGTCGGCGCCATTTCTGACTTTAACAACCAACATTCTAGCAATTCTTCTAATGGAAATTATGCTGAAATACTTGTCAGTGGAAAGCAGGGACCTAACCAAGGCCCTTTTCCGCTGGCAGTGCCAGTCAACAAACAGACTCAGAAGTGGAACAATACGTCCCACAACAAATGGAAGGGGAAAGGGAGAGGGAGATACCCCCACCAGAGGAAATACAAGTGAATACCACAAGACAAGCTGAAGATTTTAGCATCAATGTTATTAATTTATCTGGAGTTGCTTTATCCACTGAAACTGTTAACGTTTTGAAAAAAGGTTTTTCATTTATACCTAATAATAGAGTGAATATTGGTAGATTGTTAATAGATTTTAGATTGTATTTAAGAAAATTGAACCTACAGTATATAATGCATGATGTGTTGGTCACTGTTCAAACTTCTTCCATGACTGGGCGAAAAAGCTAGTACTTTTAACCCCCCACTGCATACTACTTTGCAAATGTTTCAAAATCAATGTGAAAATGAGTTTCGCAGGATGACAGGTTATGTAAGTGATGACAATCTAAGTTCCTCTGAAAAGGGAGCTTTGCAAGATTTATGCAAAAATTCTGATATTAGAACAATGAAGGCCGACAAAGGGGGTAAAATTGTGGTCATGGATACCATTCAATATAATGAATCTATGATAGACATGTTAAGTGACAGTGAGACATACAAAGTGACTAGTGTCAATGTTGTTAAAAAAAAGTTTTCAACGAGTTGATGCACTGTTGTTTGACATGTTTAGCCAAGGAGAATTAGATCATCAGAGTTATGAATATTTGTTGGTCGAACACCCAAAATTGGCTACATTATTTGGCATTCCAAAATTACATGTTGACCAGCACAACCCACCTTTTAGACCTATTATTTCCACAAAGCACTCTAAAACTGAGAATATATCTATTTGGCTTGACTATATTCTGAATCCTATTGTACAGAGAACTAGATTTTACATCAGAGATTCCTGGCATTTATTGGAAGAACTAAGGAATAAAGATGTTTCATCTAGTTCTGTCAGTTTTGCTACTCTTGACGTCAAGTCCTTATATACTGCTATCAAGCAAACAGAAGGATTAGAATATTTGAGGGAATACCTGACTTCATATTCTGATGTTGAGAAACACAAGGTTAGCACCATTTGTGATCTAATGGAGTTAGTCCTAGAGAATAATTTCTTCAGATTTGGTAAACATATTTATCAACAGATTTCAGGAGTAGCAATGGGAGCGAGGGTGGCACCAGCTTTTGCCAATTTGGTTATGGCAAATTGGGAGCTTAAATTTTTGGTTAAACATCATCTTTTCAATAGGGCACTTGCATATGTTAGATTTATTGATGATATACTTTTTTTGTGGAATGGCACTTTTTAAGAATTTTCTGACTTCATGACAGATTTGAATCATAGTACTGACTTCTTGGTCTTCAAATTGAGTGGTTTTGGGGGATAACATTCCCTTTCTTGATGTCCTTCTTAGTATAGATACAGTTAATAACACATTGAAAAGTCAAATATACAGGAAAGAGGTTTTTGCGAACCAGTATTTACACAAGGACAGTTTACATCCTACACATATGAAAAAAGGAGTAGTGAAGGGCCAAATAATTCATTTGAGTAGGCTCACCACTGATGATGATGTATTTTAAAGTGAAGTAGGATTTTTAAGGTCATTATTCATGTATAGAGGTTACGCATTAGACTGGATTCAAAAAATAGAGAAAGAGGTCATTTCTTTAAGGAAGGGGGTTGCTAAACCGATTCTTCTTTCTAGTCAGATAGGTTTAAGTTCTGGTTCCAAAGTTTTAGAGAATACCAGTAGTTACCACCTAGCGTTCCCTTTACCAATTGTTGACGAAATGTGGTTCATCAGGGACATCATCGTTAACAATTGGAAAATGATATTAGGAAATAAAGATTTGGTTGGTACTTTAGGGATGAAACCCACTTTCACTTACAAAAGAGTTAAAAATTTAAAATCTATGCTGGAGATATATCATTATAGGTATCAGGACATGACAAGAACAGCCAGTATTAAGAGGGGTACTTATGCATGCAATAACTGTAGGCAGTGTAGATTTATCAGTAACAGTACTAGTGTATTCATAAAATTTCTTAATTACACCATTTGGTCTAAGAGTTATTACAATTGTAATTCCGATTATGTTGTTTACATCGCCAATTGTGTTTCATTTGAACATTATTACATAGGAAAAACTAAAAGGCTTCTAAAAAGAAGAATCTATGAGCACAATTTGGCTATAAAAAACAAAGATCAGTTTAATTCTTTGGCCAAACATTCTTTAACATGTAGAGATTTTAAGAAATTTCAGTTTTCAGTTTTGGAAAAAATCAACACTAGTGAATTTGGAGGAGATTTAAACAATGTCTTAGAATGCAAGGAGACATTGTGGCAACTTTTGTTGGGGGCTGATAGGTTGCCTGGCCTCAATGATTATATTAATTTAAAATGTTTTTTGAAATATAGATAGATGTTTGAGACCATATGCATGTGATCCATGTGTGTTTTGTGTGAGTTGTACATGTGTGCACACATACATGTTCATATCACTCTGATTCCCTTCAGAGACATGATATGATTTACATTATTCATATATATACATATTTTTTGTTTTATACATATATTACATTTTATATATATTATATTATATACATTTCGGTGTGTGTACTTGTGTGTATATATCATCATTATTTTTATATTGTCATATATTTTTTATGATATTTACATATACATATATTTTTTACATATGTATTTTATATTTTCATAGTGACTGTTTAGTTCCATGTTTGTGTGTGTGTGTGTGTGTGTGTGTGTGTGTGTGTGTGTGTGTGTGTGTGTGGGGTACATGTCTATATGTCCATACATGTGTGTGTGTGCGGGTGTGTGCATGCATGTGATTGTTGTGTCTACGTGGGAGAGGTCCTTGGATATGCATTTCATATGTTCAAGTTGATTATTATGCTATTCACACAGCATGAATTTACATTGCATTTTTATGACTGTATTTTTGCATTTATACTTATGTATGTGTATATATGTGTGTATATACATTCATTTGTATATATATATATATATATATATATATATATATATATATATTTTTTTTTTTTTATTTGTTATTATTATGATAATACTTCATTTTTGTAGAAAATCACATTTGTTTATTTTTTCAGTTTGATGGTCATGATGTAATTTCCTGTTTAGTAAGTTATTTAAGGAACTGGAAATCACTTGAAAATGTTTCTGAGGAAGTTCACGTATTAAACAGTGGATGAAAGCGCTAAATTTTTGGCTTCTGGTTTACTTGGGTTTTTTGCCAGCAGTTCTGCAGTTCATTTTTTCGTTTTGTTTGGTTGTCAGTAAATACAAATGTTTGTCCATCAAATAGTGAGCTGTGAAACACATGGAGATTCTGCTTCTTGTTCTTCTGGTAATAAAGACCCCAAAAAGACTATGCTAAAGAATCCTTTTCCAATGTTTCAATGGAAAATGCTTGAGAAAAGGGGAAAAAGTTGGCGAGAAGATTTGAGATTATGTTGGAAATGAAGCAAAGGCAGGATTTGGGAGATGGAGATGAAGAGGAATAAAATCAGTAACTTGGAAATTGACAAATATGGGATTACAAAGCAATAATTATATTTCTGAAACATGACAGAACAAGAAAATCTTTAAATATTGGACTTTTTTGGACTTTGCTAAACTTGTAAGGGACTCTAAAACCATATTCCCTATTTCATGTCATTAATGTTCAAAATAATACTTAGGAGAGAGGAGCAGGAGGGAGAAAATTTACTGTAAGTAAAACAGATTTTTTTCTTAATGATATTATTTTAATAGTGCATGATTTTCTTTGCATGCTACAAAGTAAAGTTTTCTCAGTTATTTTTAAGTGTAATTGGGATATTAATGTAAATAGGTGCTCCTGTTCTTTTCTTTTTTTCCCCTTTCTCCATGTTCAGTACTAAGAAATGTAGGCACTGCAATGTAAAAAAAACTGGTTTAAAGAGAATGACAACAGAAAACTTTGGTGCGCTTTTTCTCATTCTTGCATAGGGGAAATGAGTGAGTTAAGACTCTTAGCTTAATCTAGTAACAAGTTTTAAGTGAAAGCAAGTAAATGAAAAATAATACTGAATATTATAAGGAATTTTCTAGTAAACAAATGTATGCTTGGCAGTTTTGTGTCTGGTTCTCATGTCCCTAAGAGACAATCTGATAAGAAGGAATGGCTTGGAGATTTTTTTTTCTGAAAGCATTCAAGTATTTCCCCAAGTGAGAGAGCTATAAAGATCAGACAAAGCCAGATAGCACTTAGTAGAAGCACAAGGTGTACCATGTGTCTTAGCATGGATAACCTTTCTTTTAGGTTATCTCAAGCCTGTGTGTGTGTGTGTGTGGGGGGGGGGGCTGGCTGTCAGTTTGGAAATTTGTTCCTACTAAGAGGGTAAAACTTCAATATTTGAAGATGTACAGTTTTGTGTGTTGTTATTAATTTAATAGGTTTTAGGGGGCTAATGGTGGTGGGTTTTTTTGTTTGTTTTAGGGCTTTTAATAACAAGATGTAACATAGGCTCAAATGGAAATTGCAAAAACAACTGTATAAAAGACTAACCTGCCAAACAGTATATGCATGTAATACAAAAGCTGGAGCTAGACATTTAACAAAAAATGTTATAGATAAAAGGTGGGAATAATAACTTTTTTAGAAAATACTTTCTGTAATGTCTTTAAATATGAACCGTTTCATAGACAAACACAAAAAGAAAGAGTAGTAAGCTATATTAAAAATGTAGAGTGCAAACAGCTATGCTACTGGAGACACATTTGTTAAGAACTGAGTATCTGAATTTGATAAGGAAGGGTTTTCAGGATGGTTATTCAGTAGAATACCTGTAGCATAGGAAAGTAGCAGTACTTATATTAATTGCAAGAAGAGCTCCAATACTGATACAAGAGGAATTAAAAAGATAATAATGGTAGATTTGTAGTACTAAGGGCTACTGACAAGGGAGAAGGATTATACTTGCATGTATTTATATTCCACTGAAAATTGTGATAACGGAGCTTAAGAAATTTTTGGGAGAAATAATCAACTTTCGGCAAAGAATATTACTTAAACATGGGGACTTGAATTTTATCTCTGCAACAGTGAAGATGTGTATGGGGACCTAGGAGGGAAATTATAACAAAGGAGAGTAGCTTTTTGAAGAAATTTATGAAAATATTTGGCATGGAAGATGTTAATTCAGTACTAGGAGTTCGGAGTGAATTTACATATTATTCCCCAAGATACAAACACAAAGACTAGACAGAATTTACATTTTACAGGAACATGTGCATTTAATTGAAGGTCTTGATATGCACCCAATAACTATTTCAGATCATGCACCAATGATGAGTAAAATAAAAACACAGGGTAATGAAATAAAAATGAGACATTATTGCTTTCCCAGCTATCTGTTGAAAAGAGGAATTTAAGGAATAGGTAGTAGAAATTATTCCGGAGCTATTAGAGAAGATAGCAATTTCTTCTGAAAAATATAGCTAGGGAGTGGGATAAAATTAAAGTGGAGTTTAAAAATAGAGTGGAAATAAAAGAATGGGAGATATGGCTAAGAAGTAACCAGAATTAAGAGGGACTGACAAATGTTAAACTATTGCAAAATAGGGGAATCTCACAGAACAATAAGAGGAGCTAAAGCAGAATGGTAAAAAGAAAATAAGGGATTGCCTTGATAATATGCATGAGTTTAGAAAGATTGTTGTTAAGCAACTGTGTTTTGATAGTAACTCTAGAGCACAAAAACTTTTAGCACAATGACTCAGGCAAAAGAAAGCAGAAAGGGCAGTCACCAAGCTTAGACAGCCTATAAAAAGGACAATAACAAAAGAGCGTGTAGAAGTATTAGAAATATTTTGGAAATTCTATAAAAGTCTGTATAAAGCAGAGAAATATGGAAATCAAGAAAAGGTACAAATCAAAATGTTTATGGAAGAATGAAATATGCCAAGGTTACAGGAACAGTTAGGACAGGAGGGGATGAGATAAAAATGGTGATATATAACCAATCTACTTGAAAGTCCCCAGGAATAACTGGTATTCCTGTAGAAGTTTGGAAGCCATGACTGAAAAACTGATAAAGATTTTGAAGGTTTTAACAGTATTTTAAGAGGAGGAGAAGTACCAACATCCTGGAAGAAAGCAGTGGTAGCTGTAATACCTAAAGAGGGTAAATATCCATCAGATCCAGCTTCATACAGGCCCATGTCAATAATAAACCATGATTATAAAGTGTTTATGTCTATAATGGCAAAAGTGATATCAAAATTGATAGATATGGATGGATCAGTGTGGTTTTGTAGAAGAAAGGCAAACATTTGACAATATTAACAGAACACTCGTGATCTAGAAGGAAGCAGAATGTAAGAAAATACCACTGTTATTGGTGAGTGTTGATGCAAAGAAAGCATTTGACAAAGTAGACTGGAACTTCACGAGCAGGCTAATGGAAGCATTTGCTTTCCCTGCTACAATTATAAGGTTGATTAGAAGAATATATGAGGGACCTGAGTCACAAATTCAGGTGGGTGGGGTCCTCTCCAATAATTTCTGCTTGAGCAGAGGAACCAGGCACTGTTGGTGGCTCTTGATGCAGAAAGCATTTGACATAATAGGCTGGGACTTTATGAGCACGGCAATTGAAGCATTTGCATTCTCTGAAGAAATAATAATGCTGATCAGGAGGATTTATGAGAAAGTGGAGGCAAAAATTAAAGTGGATGGGTTCCTCTCTGATAATTTCTGCTTGAGCACAGGAACCAGGCAGGGATATCCTCTTTCACATTTGTTATTTGCATTGTATTTAGAACCATTGGTAAAGAAAATAAGGGACTCATAAATTCAAGGATATAATTCATATGGTAGTCAAAAAAAGATGTCTCTATTTGCAGAAGATATTATTTTATACATGATTAAACCAGAAAAAGGACATTACAATGTTGTGGAACATTTTGAGACAGTTTCAAATCTTTTTGGGATACAAAATTAATAAAGCTAAAGCAAAAAGGCAACAGCGGTAAAATATGTACGAACACAAACTGCTTCAGGAATATCCATATTTATGTTGACATGATAAAATGATTTATTTAGAAGTACGGATTAAAAATGATTCTGGGGTGGCAGCTAATGATATGTGGGAAGAGACTAAACAAAAGATAATACAAAAATTGAAAAATTAGAAGCTCTGTTATAAGAATATGAATGGTAAGATACAAACAGTTAAACTGTTTTTAGTCACGTTAATCTTATACACAGATCTGGCATATTTTTATCAACCAGAGGAGAAGTTGTGGATAGCAATTAATAAAAAGTTGATGGATTTTATTCGGGAGGGGAAGATGGCAAGAGTGAAGTGGGATAAGTTAATTCTTCCAACAGAACAAGGTGGATTGGCATTACCAAATTTGAAGGGATATTTCTGATCTACACAGTTAAGGCTCCTATACATAGCACAAGCAGAAATCTATAAATCAAAGTGGAAAGTGATGATGATGAAACAAGGGGGGGGGATCTCAAGAACCTAAGAGAGACTGGGGGTTTGGATGCAGACCTTTAAGGAGAATAACAATAAGCATACATAATATTGTATTATATTCATAAAGTATTATATCCATAAAATAGCAGAAAGTATTCTAAGAACTAAGCCAACACGGGAATGGAGAAAGGAGATTCTGCTGATAGGGATGGCTGCAATTAGCGATTCAGACTATAGGCAAGAGGCGGCTAGAATTTGTTGGAGAAAGCTGGTAAAGGATCCAAAGAAGTGGGAGCAAATAACTAGAGAGGGAAATGTAATAGAATGGGAAGATGCCAAGAATTTATTTGGACTGCAGGTTAGTGATTGACATCCCTATCAAGGACTGATATTAAGAGTATAGGCAAAGAGAAAGAAACAGGGTGGTCCTAAATGAAAGACCTGCACTGGTAGAATTTTTAGTAGAATCTAGAAGAGAAGATGCTGTTAAAAAAGGAAAAATTAGTACAGCATATAAAACATTGCATGATAAGTATAAGAATCAATACGGGGGAGGTTAGAAAGGATTGTGAAGAGAGAATGGATAAACAATTCACAAAGAAACAATTGGAGATATATGTTTGTTTCCCAAATAAGCAACACAGTCTAAAAGAGTTAGGATTTTTGCTTGGCAATGTTTGCATAGATATTTTATACCCCAAGTGAACTCCAGAGAATTTTTAATCAGGCAGACAGCAAATCTTGGAGGCGTGATCAGGAAAAAAAAAGGGCAATTGAGAACATACTTTCTGGGAGTGTAATGAGTTGGCAGACTTTAAAGATTCCCTGCAAGCAACTCTATCAGAGATACTGCATGAATAAATTGGTGTAACTACAGAAATTATTTTTCTGAGCTATGATACAGAACTGGAATTGCCTATAGATAGTAAGACCTTAAGTAAGTATTGTGGATGCCAAAAAAATAAATTACTAGAAAATGGAAATCAAAGTATAAACCAACTGTACTAGAAGTAGTGAATATAGTAACATAGATAAAACTTATGGAATTGGGATATTTAGGGATGGGTAGGAGCAAATTACACAGGAAAAAATGGAATTGTGGGAACAGCACATACAGGGGAAGAATGAGGTTTAAAAGAGGACAGGATCCGAATGAGCTATGTAATGTTTGACAGGCAATGATTGGGTAGATTATGATTATAAGTAATGTACATTGCAACTACAATTATGTCAATATGGCTTGTGATACAACTGTTTGCAACTAAGATTATGTTAATATGGTTTCTTTTCATTTATATACATGTATGATTGCCTATAAGGAATAATTTAATAAAGATGTTTATTGTTTAAAAAAAGCCCTACGATCTCGTGCAGCTGAAAAAAATGGCACACGGTCTGCAGAATTAGCATCGAAAGTGTTAACTTGTAATGCTGTTTTCCCTTCTCAGTTGAAATGCAAGGCTTCATGCAGGTTGCAGAGACAGCACTCAATACTATACATTACACAAGCACACTGACATAACTCAAATCAGACTTAGACAAAGCTATGGGCACAGAAATGATGGACAAGGTAAATGGCAGCATATAAGTTTGACAAATGTAAGTATTCTTATTAAGCTCCTTCTAAGACAGCATAAAGAGCTGGATAAAAGCTTGAAAAAAAGCATTTAAAGGGACTGAAGCAGATGTAAAGCTACCTGAATATAACAGGGTAAAAATGGTGGAAAAGCATGAATTGTAAAAGACCCTATAGTTGAAGCTATCCTTGTTTTTGTACAGACCCTTTTGACCACCTCCAGCCTAGCCAGGAAGGGTAAATTGTTCAAAACCACTCCTTCACTGGACAACAAAAATCACCTTTTCAAAATATGATAACACGTGAGGGATGGATTACTAAAATGGGAGTAACAGTAGGAGAAGAACAAGCAGACATATTTTATGCATGTCTGCATTCCTATGGGGAGAGAAGTGCATATCAAGACCATAATGAATTATGCTAATGGTAAGACCATAATACCTTCCTGGTACTTAAGTGAGCTGCATACCAGATTAAAAGAAGTTCTATAAATACACACATGTAAGAAACATTTTTAACACTAAGCTACTGGATGAATTAACAACAGTATCTCTAGATGGTTTAGCTTTGTCTTTTCTGATAAGACTTATGGTCTGCAGAAACTACATACACTGTTGGTAACTCCCTGCTGAGTGAGGAAATTAAATATATTTTTTTGTTTGGGAGTTGCTTAAACTGAGAGAGCTGCTTTCTGTTTTGCTTGCTCCATTTTGTTTTCTGCTTCAAGAAATCTGCTTGGCCTGGTGTTTTTGTTATATGCAGATAGACTCTTAAATTACCCAGGCTGCACCCTTCATACTTTTTTCATTGGTTAATTTGTTTCTTGAGTGATACTTAAATAAAAAAGAGAATATCTATGGCTTTGTCTTTTCTTACAAGACTCAAGGCTTGCACTGTTGGTGACTCTCTCCTGGTTATTTTTCCAACACATCCTCTCATTCCTTGATCTGCTTTTTAAACTGTACACCCTTACTGTAAATTCAGCAGTATAAGCTCCTCCCTGTCTATACTGCTGCCTATATCTTGAATTATCTATGTGCCTTTCCTTGTGCTTATTTTGAAAAAGAAAGCGCATTTTGTCTCTCATTGTTCTACTGATTTACTTGCTCTGAATTCATTATCTAGCTAGCTGTTGGATAATGTGCTGTATTTTTACATTCAAGCAAGCGCTTTTCTATGTTTTTACATCAACAGAACAGAGGATTTTCCATCTAGTGGCAGTGGGAGGTAGCCTGGTCTGTATAGTTGGGGAAACACACTAGAGATTCCTGAATGTAGTTGTCTTATTGGCTGGAGGGCTTATTAGTCAGCTTATCTTGTTTTTAGTGTCTATAAATTCTGCACAACTGAGTGGCTTCTAACTGACTTCTATAAAGCTAAGAACGTTTATTGAATAATCACACTTTTATACACTGTTTAAACTACATTGCTGTTATCCTGAATTATCTACTGCCTTTCCTTAATGGAGAACTCCACCCAAAAGTCAAGTTTTTCTTTCCAAAAAGTGTTTTTCTTCCCTGTAATCCAAGACTAAACATGGCACATACAGAAAAAAAATCACAATCTAATAATGATTTTTGCCTTTCTTTCCTGCATTTGTCTCAGCTGTTATACATCACAACAGCTAGTCAGAGTGGCAGAGTAGTTAAATTAGGTCACTTATACCAACTACAGAGCCATTAAAGGAGAACTGCACCCAAAAACCGAAAAAAAAAAAAACATGTTTTTCAGTAAATCTTGAACTTTTCTGCATTGCTAATGCCTCTGTATCAAAGTAAATGGTTACTGTTATTTTCTAATTTGTTATACCCCCAAAATGATCTGAAGGAGGCTGCCACTGCCATGGCTAGCTGATTCTGTTTTAGTCAATGCCTTCGCCTTCTTGATGTCATGTTAGATGGACAGAAAGAAATCCTTATGATGAGGGGATCATTTACTGTGATTTTTCTCTCATTTACAAAAGGGCCGTGACTACCTACTTTTCACTGTCGGCATCAATTTGCATTTTAGTTACTTTGCTTTTTTTAGTAGTTGCTATCTCTGTTGCAACAATTTAAGGAATGTTTGAATGACAGGCTTCAAAATGTAGCAGAGTTAATTGTTTTCAAAGAACTATAGTTTAGTGTTTATGTGTGAGAAATATGACCTATGTGATTACTATGTATTACTTGGGCTGAGATGTTTTTTTGTTTGCATTCACAGTTTTAATTATAATAGCCAGAATTATGTCTTTGATAATCTTCTTTTCCCACCTCTAGAAGAAACATGTAATTTTACAGAAATTACACAGTAGAAAAAAAAAAGCAAAATCAAATATTGACAGAAAGTAAGAATAGTTACATGAATATATCTGCTTTCTTTCTTTGAGGCAGTGCGTTTTATTACAGGGAATGACATTTGCAGCTGAAAACTAAGCTTGAAAGCCCTGCCTTTGTTCAGACTCCAGATTACACTATTTATCTGAGGTGTGATGCCGGCAATTTGTAACTGATAAGGCACATTTAAATGCCATTGTTTATGTGGCATTGTTTTCTTAATGGCTCTGTAGTTGGGATAAGTGACCCAGCCTAATTACTCTGCCACTATAGTGGCCTTTCTGATGCAACAGATGAGTCAAAAGCAGGAAAGAAAGGCAAAGATAATTATTAAATCATGTTTTTTTTCTGTATGTGAAGTGTTGGATTACAGGGAAGGAAAATCACTTTTTGGAAAGAATAACATTAGGCAGATTGAGATAGAGAGCTTGTACAGACCTGTATTAAAGAAAATAGAGGTAGTGGTAGTTACTTGGGAAATGGAAGTTTTGTAGGAGAGAAAGTAGAGAGAGGGTGGAGTGGCATTCTGTAGAAGAACAGTGTATATGACAGTTGTGGAAGAATATATAGTGAGATTTGTTAGTGATAAGAGATATGCAATTACATGTGTAAGATTAGGGTAAAGAAAGGTTAAGCAAAGGGAGTGTAACTTTCATAGCTGAGTTTAGGTTGAGTACGGGAAGTTAGCCTGGGGTAGTGCATGAGAACAGTCAGTTATTTAGCAGGGGTTTCCTTAGGGATGTTTTGAAGCCATGCAGTGTGTCCCCCTGGTCTTATGGGGGGGGGGGGGGGGTGATTTGGGTCCAGATTTTTGCTACCTGGTTACACTATATTATTTGATTTTGCGATGGACAGAAAAGCTTTGTTGTTGGCTTGTAGGGCTCGATTAGTGGTATAGAGTTGCAGTATTCCTTTCCGAGCTTGGCATTTTTCTGGAGAGTTTATTGGTAATGGGGTGTAATAAGTTGATGATAGTTGAAGTGGCTTTTAACTTCTAGCCAGTTAAGGATTTTTTAAGGATTGCTTGTAACACATTTTTCAGTCTTGTTATAGGTTGTCTATAGTTTATTGTTTATGGTTACGTTAAGATTTGTAAAGATGGGTGAGGCACAGAGTACGGTTAGAAGTCAGTATGTTTGTGCTGTGTTTTTCCTGGAGCTATTAGTGAGGAATTTCCTATCCATGTAGAGGGATGCTAGTTTCCATTTTTTTTTTGATGGCTAAAAGTAGTTATTGGTTGTATCTGAGATTATCGTCAAGTTTTACTCCAAAGAGTCTTGTCTGTGTGATATATTCTATTTTTTTTTGTTTTGTTGGCTGATAGGATAAGAAAATATTTTTTTTTTTATGCCTGAATAATTTTTAGGGGTGAAAAGCACCAGTTGTGTTTTTTATACAGTTAAGAGCAAGTCTGAGCTAACTAGCCAGGATTCTATAGCTAGAAAGGCCTTTTGTTTTTTTCTTGTAGGGATGTTAGTGTTTGGGCTGAGCAGATGAGAGTGGGATCATCCGCAAATTGTAAACAAAAAATAAATAAGATACTGAAACTGCTAGGCTGAAAGGCAAACAAACACTTTATTAACCAAAGATACAGGTAAGCACTTTCGTGATTAACTTATCGCTTCATCAGACAAACTAGTGAAAAGACAACCTACATTTATATCCAATAACAACCAATCAAGTATTAAAACCAATTAAGCACCTTCTAAAAAATATTAGTACATAGTATATCAAAAATACAAAACTATCTAGAAAATACCCTAAAGAATACAATCTAAATAAAAACACCTGAGACATACTGAAAAATTTATAATTAGCGTGAGTTATTCACATTTATTTTGCACTGTAATGTGTTCTCTCTGTATTTGCAGCAAGCTGTCCATTGCCTTGAAATGCATCTGTATGAATCCAGACCCTATACTGATTAAAATAATGTGCAAGTATGTGCATGTGTGTGCGTGTGTAAACACACACACACACACACACACACACACACACACACACACACACACAAAATCATACTTCTCAACTGCCCAGATTTTCACAGAATCCATACTTGTTATCCATATTTGTTAGCTAATTACATACAGTAGTTTCTGAAAAGTTTGGAATAGTTATTTATGCCTCATATACTTGGTCTGTTCCTCATAAAATGTGTGGCTTTCTGTCAAATCAATGAGAACTAAATTCACTAAATAATGGCTGACATTTGACTTTTAAACTCCATATTCTTCAGAAAATGCATAACATCAATATTTAAAAATTGTCTCTATTTTTGGCCCTTTGTTCCCCTATTATTTTTGTTTCGCCCAGATTTATTATGATAAAAGGTTGAGAAGTATGACCTCTTCTATGATGTTTATTACAAGGGATATTGTACAGTTGTGTAAATCATACTTACCTGTAATAGTAGATGTTTGAATTCCTTGCACTTTCAGCGACATTTTGGGTCACTACCCAGCTTTCAAATGTTCAGATTCCCTTCCTGCTCTCCTTCTGTGACTGCTGATGAGCTAAGCATATATTGAGAGAGAAGCATTCAGTTGTGAAAGGGATTAATTGCTCAGGCTTTTTCGCTTCATCTAGCAAAAGTAAATTTGTAGCCGATCACAATACCACATAAAAAGCAAATCCAACAACAACCAAATCAAAGAGGTTGAAACCCATCTAAACTACACATGATCTGTGGGATGCTGCCACTGACACAGTGAGGAATTCGATCATTTACTGTTACAGGCAAGTAGGACCTGCACAACTGTACTATGTTCATCATTTGCACTAACACAATGCCATTTTTGGTAGATTCCCAAAATTTACCCTACTTGGGAGGTGAAAAGATAAGGATTCAGGAGTCCATGGAGAATGGTCCTAGCAAAGTCTGCTCAGACCTTGAAAAGGAATCCGGTTTGTAGTGCTTTGTGAAGGTGAGAGGTGAGGACCAGGTTCCTGCTCTTATGCTTCAAGTGTCCACCCCTTTCCAATATACCATCAAAGAGGGTAAAGTCCTAGTCAAGTAAGCCTAAACCTTGCCTGGAAGAGAATTACCATGGGGGATAACATAAAACAACAGAGGAAGACAACCATTATGCAATAGTTTACTTAGATACAGATTGTCTTCTTAGCTCCCAAAATAGGAGACAAACAACTGTGCAGCATTCTTAAAAGGCTTTGTTTTGTCAAAGTAGTACCTGAGCTGCCAGTAAGCATCCAAGGTATGTAGAGAATCTTCTCTCCCTTGTTTTTGGATCAGAATAGAATACTGCAAGATTGGTGGCTTGATTCAAGGTAAATTCATAAACAACTTTAGGCATGAATGATGGATTACTGTGTAACACAACCCTTTCCTTGTGAAAAATCAGATACAGTTGGCCCACCAAGAGAGCTTGCAGATTAGAGACTTGCCTTGCAGATGTCAGAGCAATGCATAAAACAGCCTTCCAAGTAATGAACCACAAATCGGTCTGACAGGCAGGTTCAGAAGGAGCTAAGGTCAGTTTTTCAAGAACAAAGCTGAGATTCCAGGAAGGAGAAATTTGCTTTCAAGGGGGTCTCAGGTGCAACAATCCCTCCATAAACTGCTTGACCACAAAAAAGGTGAAAAAGGGGGATCCATGTGCAGACAAGCTGAGATGGCTGCAAGATGCACGTTGATAGAAGAGTATGAAAAAAACATATCTAAGCAGCTGACACAAATTTCAAAACCAGTGGGGTTAATATTCTTTCAAGACTTCTATTACTGGCTAAGCATCACCTAGAAAACTTCTTCCACTTGTAAAAGTAAGATTTTCTAGTTGCAGGTTTTCTTGCCTCCTTAAATACCTTCTAAACATCCACATAGAACAATTGCCAAAAGGTATTAAAATAAAATCATCCAAGCTGTCATTTGCAATTTCTTTATGTTGAGGGGTACCATTCAACCTGGTGCTGTGTCAGCAGATCCAGTCTGTGAGGAAGCTTGTGGTAATTGCACTTAGCTAATTCCATTAAAAGGGAGAACCAATTACCACAATAATCTTTAGTAATTCTTTCTTTAGAAGTATCTTGGGAATCACTAGAAAGAGCAGAAATGCATACAGGAGCATTCCTGGTCATGGGGATGACACATAGTCTGTCTTACAAACATGGCTGCAAGGAAGTCTTGAACAGAATTTTTCAGTTGTCTGTTTTGAAAGGAGGTGGACACATCTACTTAAGTGTTCTCTATATCAAGTTCTGGAAGACCTCTACATGCAGCTTTCGCTCATGAAGGTGTGTCCAGGATCTGCTTAGTCTGTTTCCCTCATTGTGTTTTGTCCTGACAGAATGTACAAGGCCTGAAGAGTCAGGGAATGCTGTAGAGGCAGCTTCCAGGCTCTCACTGCCAGCTGGCAAATGGTATGACCTTGAACCCCCTTGCTTGTTCCGGTACTACATCATAGTAGTGCTGTCTGTCATCACTAAAAGAGGATCCAGAGCCCATAAGTGGGGAAGAACTTTCAAGGCATGAACCACTGTTAACATCTCTTATATGTTTATGTGCTTTGGCATGTCCTCAGGACCTCACAAGCCTTGCACATGAACTCTCATTGACAATGCTTCCCATGGAAAATCTGAAGAGTCCATCTGGACAGAAAGGACTAGGATCTGAAAACAGAAAGGGAGTCCTGAATTCAGAAATAGTCAATCCCTGTTTCACAAATCCCAGTTCCAACAATTATGAAAGTACTATTGAAATTGTCTACTGTATAGTTTGTTTGTCTGGTGATATCATGAGGATTACTGGTGTCATGAGACCTAGAAGACGTTTGAGGAACTGTCTGTTGAGTCCATATCAAGAAGAGAGAAATGCAAGAAAAATCCCCTGACATGTCACAACTTTGTCCTCTGGCAGGAAACCATCCTTTTTTACTATGCCTATCCAACACCCACAGAAAACAATTCTTTGAGAAGATGTGAGGAAGGTCTTTTGAAGGTTCAATTTGAACCTTAGGTGGGATGCGAGGGATGCAACCTTGTCTAAGGACTCCAAGCACCTGGACACAGAATCTGCACAAATCAGTTAGTCATCTCAATAAGGAAAAATGTAGATGCCTGGGTTTCTGCAATTGGCAACCACTGGAGGCAAACAATCAACGTTCAGTAGACAGCCCAGAGTGTAATGCAGAAAACTGATAATATAAGCCAGACACAGCAAATCTTAAAAAAATCCTGAAATTGGAAGCAATAGGAATATGATAAGCATCCTTGAGATCTAGAGTTACAGTGAAACAGTGGTCTAGAAGCAATGCTAGGACCAACTGTAAGGTGAGCATTTTGAATTTCAGAACTTTTACAAAGGTGTTTAGAAAGGACAAAGCTTGGATGGATCTCTAGGAATGCTCCTATTTTGGAATCAAAATGATTCTAGAGCTAAAATCCTTTGCCTTTGTGTATTGCAGGCACTGGTTCTATGACCCTGCTCCTACCATCTGATGGAGCACTAAAAGAAAACGTCTCTGTCTGGTGGGTGTAGAGAAATTCCTCTGAAAGGGGAGGGGGTTTTTATCCACTGTCAAGAGTATCCTGTCCAAATTATTCTCAAGACTCATTTATCTCAGACTATTTGTGGCCAGGCTACAGGGTTGAGAGAGAGCCTAGAAGTATGGGAAGAAGGAAGGGAATGAAGGGTGGGGTGGGTATGGGTGGTCTGCGACTCAGCACAGTCATTCCTTTGTAGGAGGTTTGATCCTTTTTCTAAAAGAAAACCCTCTTTTCAGTTTTGAAGAATTATCCTCCTGCAACTTCCTTTTGGATCACTGACTTTTGTTTGGCTAGGATTTTTGTATCTTCTGCCTTTTTAAGGAAGACGCCTTGTTTTGGGATACTTGGGCACATGAAACATCCTATATACCCCATGCATTAGTTTGCCTCTACCATTCTACTGTTTGAGAATCTGTGTAACAGAGGGCCCAAATATAATTTCAAAACTTAAATGTACATTTAAAATTTCTGCTTTTAAATCATCACAGAAGTTCTGATTACATAACCAAGCATAACTTCTTAATACAATAGAAGCAGCAGCATTTCTTGAGACTGTAGCTGCACATTCAAGAACACCTCTCAAAGCATGTTTTGAAACCTGAGTCAAATTAGAAACAATTTTTCATGTAATGCTTTTGCACTCCAAGTAAGGATGCAGCAAAATCATCCAAACTGTACACAAAAAATACATATGGCCTTGATAATTTAACTTTCTAAAGGCTAGATTATTAGTAAGAGATCTTTTGCCCTGAAGAGCTAACCATTTTATAGGATCATAAGAAGTTAGTAGGCTATTGACCCTTAGGACCTTATAAGCCTAGCCAAGAGTTTAGCCCATGCATAGACAAATCAGCACCCAATGCCCCTGTCCAGCAGGGACACAGGTGGAATCCTAGGGATGCATTTTCTATTTCCCATTCAGTTATCCAGATTGTGCGTAAAAGGGAAAAGGGGTAAAGAAGTACTCTGCTTGATGTAGAGAGGGAGTTTATTCCATAGATGGGGGAGTCTCTGGGGCACAAATCTGTCCCGCTAGCAAGTCCTATTGATGACACAGACCAGGTTGAGGCCGCGTGTGTGGGTTACTCGAGTGCAGCTTAACTTGCGGATATGCAGAAGTCCCATTAAGGTGGGGTCCGTGATCGCCCTGTATGCCAGATAGAGGTCACCTCTGAGGAGTCTGTAAGAAACAGCGTAGAGGCATAGGGCTTTTAGCCTGTGTATGGTAGATTTTTGAGGCCCTGGATTCTCCTGGTGAGGAACCTCTGTGGTCTCTCCAGCTGCTGCATGTGCTTTGCGAGAATAGGGCATTGTACTCAATAATGGGCCTTATAAGGGAAGAATACAGGGATGTTATGACCTCCTTGTTCTTGGATGAAATACCCTTACTTTTGAGATGGGCCATGTAGAAAGCTTTCTGTACAATGGAAGCAACATGGTGGTCAAAAGTCTGGCTGCTATCATTCTGGGTGCCCAAATCCCTCACGACTGACTGTGTGCTTAGAACGTTGTTATTAATGTGATAATTTGTGAGGACCTCTCTCCCCAAAGGGGATGATGATGCATTTTTTTGTATTCAGCTTGAGGCCATGTTTCTGGCACCAGTCATTTGTTTAGGTGAGACCCTCTTGGAGGATGTCCATGTCACTAGGGGAATTGATGAAAGCTCCCAACTTGCAGTCATTTGCAAACTTGGTCAGGCATAGCCCACTGGTTTTGGCCTGTAGCTCAAAAAAGTATATCCCAAATAACAGTGGCCACAAGACCGAACCCTGGGGTACGCCACTTGATACGGGTTTACTGCTTGAGGTGGCTTCCTCTATTTTGACTAGGTGGGTTCCATCAGTGAGCCAGTTGGCTACCCATCTGGTAACATACGGATTGATGCCTAGTTGAGACAGTTTATCTATTATGCCTGAGTGGGAAATAGTGCTGAAAGCTTTGCTCAGGTCAAGGTAGGCAGTGTGGACTGTCTTCCCCTCATCCATGGCTTTGGTGACTGTCTCAAAAAAGTTGACAAAATTTAACAGACATAACCTCCCCTTGATGAAGCCAGACTGTGTGGGACAGATTGTTTGGAGGTTGCCAATGTCCTTATTTATGAGGTCCATGATCATCCGTTCCATGGCCTTGCAGATCAGGCTAGTTAGGCTTACGGGTCCTATAAATTCCCAGATCAGTGGACGCTCCACCTTTGTGTAAAGGGATGACAGTGGTGGTCCTGCACTCAGCTGGGACAAAACTGGTACTCAGGGGGCCGGTAGCTAGCTATTATTTGTATAGGGGTCGTGTCAATAGTTAACTGCACCTGGAGCGTCTCTTTATCAGAGGTGCTGGATTAGATGAAGCCAAGAACTTTTTATTTGAGCAGGCAGAGGGGTTAGCAGTCAAATGAGAAGAGACACCTATATTTGAGGAGACCCTATACTTTCTCTGAGCCTTTTCAGGGACTTCTAGAATGGATACTGGTGTCCTACAGGCAACTTTATAAACATCTTGCAAGACTGGTAAGAGAGGGGATAGCCACAGAATTGAGCATTTTGTTCTCTATAAGGTCATATATCCTGCCTAGTTATGGGTTAGTTCCAGACTGTTCCAAAGCAAAAACATCACTAATTCTAGCAATCATCTAAGGAAAAGTGAACACTTGTTAGGACTTAAATTCAGGTTCCCCTTCCAAAGAATCTGAATGACTGGACTCCATGTCAATTAGGAAATCGCCATTGTCCTCATAAGATTCCTCATCATTCTCTGAAACTGAAAGGTCTCCAGCCAGACTAGCACTACAGCCATGGATGGGAACACTACCACCAGAATTTGCTGTCTGCAGAACACTCTTAGCCTAGGAAATGACATTAGCCTTATAAATATCTATAATGTGATTATCAGCTGTATGATGAAGGTTCTTGTTTTTTTTCTTGTAAATTTCACTTCTAGATAAAATAAGTGGGAATACAGTATTATGTCAAGCAAGGAGGGGCTCTTGCCCTGGACTACTCCTGCACCTAAAGGGTTTGGTTCTCCCATACCTCTGCCAGGTACTGGAAAAGTCCCAGAGGATTTGTCTAACCCCCACTACACAATGGCCAGCAAAGCTACACTAGGCAGAGAGACAAGGCAAAAGGTAAGTCGTCTGTGGGCAAAGCAGTGGTCCTGACAGAATCACTAACCATATGATGACACACACACAGACACACACACACTTTTTTTTGGTGTGACTGGATTAGGGGTGAGATAACCCGAGTTAGGATCTATCAAGTCAGGGTAGAGAACACCAGCCAGAATAGTAAACTGATAGTACTGGATAATGTATCACATTAAGCACTGAGACTATCTAGAAATAAGTATGTCCCTACTCACTAAACTCTGCCAAACCTTGCTATTATCACAAAAACAGTTTGAACTTCATGAACTAGAAATTCTTTAACTTCTGTCAGTTGTACAATAATTCTGAACGCATTTTAAACACCAAAGCAACCAATGTATCATACCAGTGTTAAAAATTAACTCAACACAATTTAACCATGTCAAACAACCATAAAATAATATGCAAAAGCAATATGAACTACATTTACTTGTCAGAGAGTAAAACCTCCACAGTAAATTCAAATATCTTCGTGGATTGAAAATTTGTGAACCGATCTTAAAAACACACAGAGCAGTCATTTTATATATATATATATATATATATATATATATATATATATATATATATATATATATATATATTAGTAAATAATTTATAAATGCTGAAAAAAATCCAAGTTCCACAATATTTTCCAATTAACAGATGAAAATAAAGCAATGTAACAACAGTAAAGACAGGTCTCTAGTGTCTAACAGCACACATAGAAACTACACTTCTGAGAGAAATGCTGAAAGTTTCTTCAGAACCAGTAAAAACAAGTGTTTGTCAAAGACAGAAGCCAAATAAACACTGCTATAAGGACAAATTCCTACAGGAATTACTGTAAACTCTGACAGAAATACAATATTTTTAAATAAAAAATAAAAAAGAGAGTAATGTATCTAATAATAAAAACATGAAGGGGATTCCCCAAATGGTGCTTATCTGAGCAGTAAGCCAGAAAAATCTGCAATGGATCCTGTGAAGAGTCAGAGGACTTTCTTTTTGGATGGCACAAAAAGACTGAATACTCCCCTTCTTGTCACACCGGAGGGTTTCCTTCTCCGGATACGCTCAACCAAATAGCTATCACAAGAAGAGAGAGGGAGGGGAGTCTGAGATTTTGAAAGCTAGATAGTACTGGGCTAGCTTGGTAGATAACCCAAACGCCACTGAGGCAGTGGGAATGATGCACATCAACTTGTATGGTGTTTTATGCATATTAAAGACTGTGCTTGATATGCAGCAGTGGTGATGCTGCGGTAGCGTTGTCGCCTCACAGTTAGAAGTTGCCCATTCGATTCTCAGTTAGAGCATCTTCTGTGTGGTGACATGCGTGAATGGGCGTTCCTTAGTTGAAGGTTGTGTATTAGGCCCAGCAAGCCATCACGTAAAACTCTACTGCCAATCAATAGCGGACCGGAGTTCCGCTGTGGCGACCCCTAACCGATAAAAGCCGAAAGACACAAACAAAAGACTGTGCTTGATGGAAGTTGATGTCTAACAATTTGTTTCTTACAAATAAGAGCAATTTCAAGTAGCTTTTCTTTATATTCATAGTTCTAAGTGAAGAGCAAACCAACTGCTGTGCACTGCTTTACTGTGAAGCCTCTCAGCTAAACCTGTCAAATCAATTAGACTTCCACAAATGAATATAACTTGTGTTAAATATACTGCCTTCGAAGCTACAGCTGAAACTCAGCAATGCATCCTCCTATGTGCTGACATCCATTATGCCAGTTCAGACTCCATCTCAGGATTCATGCCATGTACCCTCTCCCATCATCAAGCCCAATTCCTTTTTAGACTCTGTTATAGTCCTACAACACTTACTTTTTGTTGCAAATGAAACGACTGTTGCTGCCACTTACAAAGTTGCCATTTTTCTACACTCAGTAACTTTGGAACTAGACTTTTAGACAATCATCTTTCTTTGCCAGTTGTGCTATAAGCAAAATTGCACATCTGATTTAAAATTTAATGATTTGTTTTATTTCCTATTTCAGAATATTGGAACATTTATAAAAAATATATTTGAGCTCTATGAACTCTGCAGTATATATGCTTCCCATTGCAAACACTTGTTTTATAACATTGTGACCTTTCTTTATGAAAGGAAACATACAAATGAAAGAAAAAGAAATACATGAGAACATAATTCTTTGCATATAATTAAGTCATAAAAAAGTCTGAGCCAGGAAACCAAAAGTCCAAAAAATGTAGTAGGGCAACTGGGCAGAACCAGGAAAGCAGACATTAGTTTACAAATTTGTTAGCTTGTGAAGGTGAAAAATTGCTTTATTTGAAAAAGAAGTACTGTAATCTGATGTAACCCCTTTGGTTTTCCATGATGTCAGAAATTATGAGCAAATTAAATCAGAGTCAACTAAGGTGTCTGTCCAGCTTAGACTTTTTTGTTTAAATATCCTGTATATACAACTGATTATTTTCTTTCCTTGTACTTTTTTAAAATCTACATATTTAATGTGCATCATCCTTCACTCGACTTTGTGTCAGCAAATTTTTATTCATTCACTTTTCAGATCCTGTGTCAGGTATTTATTATTTATTTAAGAAAGTGACATTATTTAGCGCCAGAGGTTGGCAAGCTCTGGTAATCTGCCCCTAAAAAGTCAGATCACTTGAGCATCTTGAAATACCATTTCTCTTATTCATATATGGCTAAGTCAAGAGTGGCAAGTAAGTGCTGTCTGTTCCCTAGCCATACCTATTAGTGGTGGCAGTACTACCCTGCCAGGACAAAAGCTGTGGAGAATTGGAGAATTCTGCCAACCTCCCCTAGGGATTTTGTGTGTATATGTACATGTAAGAAAATATGTTTGGAAAGCAGATTCTGCAGATAAGGTGCTCCACAACACACTGTGTTTCACATAAAGAGCATGAGAAATAGGCCTGGGATGTTAGGCCAAAAGACTCAACTCTCTAAATTGTCAGTGTGTAGTCCTAGTTTAGATGTGAATGTTGGAAGCTCATACCCAGGACAGCAGTGCATATTCCCTTTATGGTCTTGAGACAGGTTGCTGCTGGAAAACTGGTTACTGAACCAGATTTGAAGAGAAATGAGAAGGCTGGCCTGTGTGTGAAGGGAAGTCACTCAGTGTGCTGGAAGCCTTGCTATCTCAGACACTGTGTTTAACTGACAGCCTATGAACTTCAGCATCTGAACTGGCTGAAGGCTGGACTTCTTGGTATTTCACAGTGATCCCTAAGTGAAGACACAACTGAAGCAAAGAATCCTGCGCTCTGACTAAAGATGCCCTTGTGGAAGTGGTGAGGAGCCAATCATCCAGGTAAGTAAAAACCCGAAAACCCTGCAGCCTGAGGCAAGCTGCTACAACTGCTATGTATTTGATAAACACATGGGGTGGAGGTGAGACCAAAGGTCAGCACCCTAAACTGTTAATAACTGACTCACAATTCTCTCCTAGACCATCTCACTATCTTTATATGATAGTAGGCATCCTTGAGTTCCTTTGTACCAAAAAGAATCTGAATAGGCCCTGAATACTCACTGATTTGGTTGGACTTCTTGGATGACTAGATTCGTTAGCTTCTGAATCTAACAACTGCATCCTTTCTATGACAGAGTGGAATGTCTGGAAGGTGTTTGGCATTTTTCTTGGGTGGAAATAAAATTGGAATCATGTAACCTCTGCATATGACTCTCAACACTCAGGCATCCAAGGTGATGGCCTCCCAAGCCTTTGGGAGGAAAGTCAAATGACCCCCCCCCACACACAGACTGCCTCCAGAGCAAGACAGCTGAGCAACCCTTCTGGAATGCTGAAAGGGTTTCCCAAAAAAGGCTCCGTCGAAATCCTGGTCCTGCAGACCCCCTTTGCTGTGCGTGCAGCATCCATTCTGGTTCACTCCTTGCCACAAGGGAACTCTCTGAAGCAGCGTCCTGAAAAGACTGCTGCATTTTTCAGAAAAAAGAAACATTTTCCCTCATGATTCCTAGAGAAGGTTTACTGAGGAGTGGAAAAATACATTACAACAGCAAACATCATCTTCCCTTCTTGTTTGCTCCTAGCCAATGTCTTTTTGATCGCTGGCTCAAAAAGTGAGAAGCTGTCAAAAGGGGCATTTATATAGGACGCCTTAAATCAGTCTGCAAAACTGCACAATCTCATCCAAGAGTGCTGGCACCTGGAAATGTCAGTGCCAGCTTTTTGAGATGTGACATCAGCTGAATTGGAAAGCAGGCACATAGACACATTACAGACAGAATTTAAGGTCAACAACTGCATCTCCAGGGTCTTCTGAGTCTCTGGAGCCTGCTGTTTCTTAACAACTCTTGAAACTTCACAGACAATATCATGCTGAAGTCTTGTCAAGTGATTCAAGTAAATTAAAGCCAAAAGACACAGATGCTTAGGCACTCTTCCCTAACTGGTACAACTCCCTGGATTCTCAATTCGGGGATGGACCAAAGACCTCTTCTCCACAATGTCCTCTTTAGTGGTTGCTGCCACCACAACAGCATCAAAGATGGGATCCTTACTCCAGTGATGTCAGTCCTTAGGGACAGATAGTATGTTATCTGGTTTCTTTGCTATGGTTTCTACAGAATCCGTTTCCTTCCAAGCCCTCCAGGATACCAGGTCAATTAGCACATCTGGAAGATGGACCACCCAGGAAGCGGATGAGCCCACACAAAACGTCTCCAAAAATACTGTCTCCTCTGGAGAAGGTGCTTCAGCGATCCAATCCCGACACTAGCAAAGTAGCTCCATAAGACCATCAAAGGAGGCATCTTTGTGGGAGGATTTTGGGGATCCCTCTCTTTCCGTGAGGTTATAGTGAGAGATTCCTCCATGTAATCCAGGTGTTTCCTCTTGCACAGACTCTTGTCATGACTCTTCTGCACTGGGGAAACCAGGAGAGAGGTGGAAGAGGCAGACAGCCTTGAATGCAGGTTGTCCGGAGGCTTGATGGGGTGAGCTTGTCCTGGAGATTCCTGATGCGAGTTCACGGGTTCAGAATAAGAAGGGGGAGGATTTCCAGTTGGCACCAACCATTCCACCACTGGTCTGGTGAACATCATTTCCATGGCACTGAAGGCAGACATCACAGCCGGTCATCCATAGCAGACATCCCTGGAATCTGAAGACACCAAAGATGGCAGACACCAGAGCCAACTTGGCCTGCCTCAACACTGTGGAGCGCTGAGGCTCTGAGGGGAAAGGATGACTATGAAACCAGTAGGGTCAATCCTGACCTGGGACATCTGGCCCTAAAGCCTCTGTTCCAAAGCCACTGGAGTCAAGATGGTCATGGAAGGGGTTGGAGCCTGAATAGGCCACCCCGCCAGACCTTATTCCTGTGGTGGCAAGGTAATAGGCTCTACAAACCCTAGAGGCAAGGGGTCCATGGGATGAAACAAACCAGATGGAGCTGATGTCTCAGATCTTGGTCCCAAGGCAGAGGGGAAAAGCTGTAGATGAATCAGGGCCTGTAAAAAGGGCCATATCAGTTGCTACAAATCCACCAGCTTAATACTTCCAACTGAGCAGGCACACCAAGCTGAAGAGGGCCTGGAAGCTCGCCCACCACAGAAAGGATCCAATCACCAGGCCCAAACATAGGAAGATCATATCCTGGGCAGCGGAGGAGATGACCCTGGGGAAAACTCCCTAGTGGTAGATGGCTAAAAGGGAGAATAGACTATATAAAAACAAACAAAAAAAACACAGGGGTATGTCAGAAAAAACTACCAGAAGCAGCAAAAAAAAAAAAAAAAAAAAAGAACAGTTGCATAAAATCTTACCGTAATCATATATGTCCTTCTCCTCCATGTTGCAGTATTCATAACATGAGAGATTCCCTGCCATAAACAATCCCGAGAGCCACTCAGTATACAAATGCCTTTTACCATTGCTAGGTACATGGGACATCGCATGTAGGCCCAGGGCAGACATTAGCCATAAAGTGGCATCCACATTAGCCATCCTCAGAACTGAATGCCCCAGGAAGAACATCAGCCTCAGGTACCAAGGAGGAAAACACACATCCAAAGAAAGAACAAGAACCAGGGGAAGGTGGGAGGGATAGAATACTGCAACATGGAAGAGAAGGACATCTACAGTTATGGCAAGATTTTATACAACATTTCTGTCCTTCTATTCCTATGTTGCAGTATTCATAACATGAAGGAGGGTACCACAGCTCATGAAGGACAAAGGGAAGTGGAAGGAGCCGAGGCGGTCCCTACAAAGCCATAATGAATGGCTCTCGCAAAACCTGCTCTGGATCTGAAAATGTCATCCACCTTATAATGTTTAGTGAAGGTATGCACAGATGTCCAAGTGCTTCTAAAATGAAGGAGGTGTCCAAACCTTTAAAAAAAATCACCAGAGGAAGCTACAGCCCTAGTAGAGAAAGCCTTAACAGGAGAAGAAAGACTCTTACCATGAAAAACATGACAAAAGAAATTGTTTTACAAATCCAAGTAGAAATAGTCTGCTTGGAAGCAGGACTTCCCAGAGCCCTGGAATGAAAACAGACAAAACGCTGATCAGATTTCCTGATAGCTTTAGTTTTATCCAAATAAAATCTGAGTTGTCTGTACACATCCAAGGTATGTAGGATCCTCTCACTGGAAGACTATGGAGAGGTTAAAAAGGTAGGCAAGTTAATGGACTGATTAAGCAACAACTCGGTCACAACCTTGGACATAAAGGAAGGGTTGGTACACAAAGAAACCCTGTTCTTATGAAACCCAGAAAAGGTGGAAGTGCCATTAAGGCTTGTAGTTAGACACTTTTCTGGTTTAAGTAATAGCAAATAGAAGCACAGTCTTCCAAGTACAATACTGTAGGGTACACCTGTTGCTGCAGGCTCAAGAGGAGTCATAGTGAGCTTTTCCTAAACAAAATTAAGATCTCAGGGAGGTGCAACAGGTTTCTTAGGTCATCTAATGTGAAGGAAACCTTCAAGGGAAAATTTTAACCTCTAATCTGGAGACGAAAGGGGAAACAAGAAGCAGAAATAGCTGAATGGTGAGCTTTCACACATAAGAATAAGCCAGCCCAGCCTTCAAAAGTTCACTCAAGTAACTTAGAACCAAAGGAATGTCCACATTTAGTGCATCTAGGTTATGAGAAAAGATGGAAAACCTCTTCTATTTGGATAAGAAGGCTTTCCTGCCCTCCTTCAGCACCCTAAGCACATCCTCAAACAAAAAGTGTCTAAAAGGAATCAGAAGTTTATCAACCACAATGCAAGTTGCAGAATTGACAACTGAGGGTGTTATGTGAGGAGATCCACCCTGTGGGGTAACTTGTGATGACTGCCCTTGGCTAAATGCAGAAGAGGAGGGAACCAAGGTTGTCTTGGCCAAAAGGGAGTCACCAGCAAGATTTTTGGTTTGTCCTGTTGAATCTTCAGCAGAACTTTCTGAATGGGGGGGGGGGTGCATATAGAAACATCTCCTTCCAACAAATTAATAGGGCATCCACCTTTCATACAAGATGACCTGGAACTCTGGAAGTTATCTGTTCACAGGAGAGGCAAAAAGATCTATTTGAGGTGTACACCACCGGTGGAGAATGTCCGAAAACACATCCCTGTGAAGCATCCATTGATTGGATTAAGTCATGGACTTGCTCAGAGTGTCTGCCATAAGATTTTGCTTGGAAAAGATGTACACTGCCTGCAGAGTGACTTGGTAATGAGTAGCCAAATCCCATGCCAAAAGAGCTAGCCTGCACAGAAGGTAGAATTTTGTATGCCTCATTTGTTCACATACATAGAAATGTTGATTTCTTTGAAACAGTCACCAAGGCCATTGATGAGGGGAAGGTGGTCCACACAGCCTACCTGGACCTTGCAAAAGCCTTCGATACAATACCCCACTCGGGCATTATAGATAAGCTCACCAGCTTAAATATAAACCCCTATGTCACTAGATGGGTTGCAAACTGGCTCAAGGACAGAACCCACATGGTTAGAATTGCTGGAGCCATGTCAGACTCCAAACCAGTTACAAATGGCATCCCACAAGGCTCAGTCCTGGGACCTCTCTTGTTCGGTATATATTTCTCGGAGGTACAGGCTAACACGGAAGGACTGTGGCTGACCAAGTTCGCAGATGACTGCAAACTGGGCGCCATAATCAACACTCCAGCCGACACAAGCATCCTACAAAAGGGCCTCATAGAAACAGGCAACTGGTGCCAGAGCCATGGCCTCAAGCTAAACGCCAAAAAGTGTATAGTCATCCCCTTTGGCAAAAACAAAGTGCCCACAAATTACCACATAGGTGGTAATCCATTAAGTACGGAAGAAGTAATAAGGGACCTGGGGACCCAAATTTATAGCAATCTCTCATTTGACAACCACATGGCCAAAGTGGTTAGAAAAACATTTTATATAGCCCACCTAATCATGAAGGGATTCACATCTAGATTAGGGGAGGTCATCGTGCCTCTTTACTCATCCCTCATCAGGCCCATAATTGAGTACAATGCCCCTTTTGGGATGTACCTTACCAGACACCTGCAGCAACTGGAAAGACCCCAAAAGTACCTCACCAAGAGGATCAAAGGGCTCAAACAGATGCCATATGCTGCCCGGTTAAAGAAACTCCGGCTCTACTCAGTGGCATACCGCCTGCTCAGAGGCGATCTGTATCTGACGTATAAAGCCATGTCCAACCCGGAATTAATGGACATGCTGCACCTCAGAAAATACAAATCCCATCAAGCTAAGCTCGAGAGACTTGAACCTCAGCACTGAAATAAATAGGACATGCTGGAGGGACAGATTCATAACCCAGAGGCTCCCTTCACTCTGGAATAAAATCCCAGTCCAGGTTAGGCAGAGTCCCTCATTGACTCTCTTCAAGAGGAATCTTGATGAGTGGATGGGAGATACTAGGTTTACCCCGGGTATCACTTCTGTGTCACTGTTAGACAGAGGCACAGTATACTAACCTCGAAAAAGGGCATAGCAAAATTCATTTAAAATGGGTGGCGAAAGCCAAACATACTCTGGCTAGGCTTATAAATGCCCTAGGGCAGATAGCAAAGTATGAACCTATGAACTTATACCACAGAACTGTGATGTTGTCTGTACACAGTTTTAGAGGTCCTGACCAAAGAAGTGCATACAATGCTTGAAGAGCCAACAGAAGAGCCCTCATCTGTTTATGTTTATCTGTTCTTTCCTTTGCGAAGGAGACCACAGGTCTTGTACCTTCATGGATGCATAGGCTGCTCCCCAACCCAAGTCTGAGACATCTGTGAATGTAAAGGCATGCCTGGATTCTGGGCAAGCTGCTAAATCCACCAAAGAAGTTTTCTCTTTAGGCAAGGAAGTAGAGAGACAACAAATTCCAGTGGGTGATCATGCTGCATCCAAACTGATTTCAGGTACCACTGAAACTTTCCCATGTGGAGTTTGGCAAGGGGTAGCATGAGAATAGTAGAAACCATAAAGCCTACAAGCTTGAGAGACTCCCCGGCTGTCAGAGACTGTAGAGGGAGAATGTCTTTGAAGTAACTAACGAGAGACAGAATTTTTTCTGGAGAAAGAGAGGCCAACACAAGATCTGTCTGAATCCTGCACCCCAGAAAGACGTGGTCCTGTGAAAGGGTGAGCACAGATTTTTTTTTTTAAATTGACTGTGAATCCCAACCTTTGCAGAACAGGAGTAGTAAACAGGAGATTGTGAATCAATGTCTCGGGGAGGGGTGCCTGTAGAAGGTTACTAAAGTTAAGTAGTTAAGGTAATCCAGATACAGGAAGACCTGTATGCCCTGGAGTCAGAAGAAAGCAATCACTGGAGCTAAACATTTTGTAAGTACCCTTGGTGCTGCAGAGAGACCAAAGGACAAAGCACAGAACTGAAAATGTGAAGAAGCAACAGAGAAATGTAAAAATCTTCTGTAAATGGGATGAATGGGAACATGTAGGTAGGCATCCTTGATATCCAAGAAGGCCAGATAGGCCTGTGGAAGAATAAGAGGAAACAGGGTTTGGAGGAAAAGCATACGAAAGGTTAGGGCCTTTAGGATGGTGCTGAGGTGAGAAAGGTCCAGAATGGGTTCCATGGGCCATCTTTCCTGGGAACCCAGAACATCCTTGAGCAGAACCCTCTTTGCTTTCCTGGGAACCCAGAACATCCTTGAGTAGAACTCTCTTCCCCTTTGTGACAGTGGAACTTCTTGGATAGTTCCCTGGGATAGCAACTCTTGCAGCACATCCGGGAAGAAAAAGTTGCTCTCACGGTGGTTGAAGAAGATCTTTCTAAGCCATAAAATATCCTTTGCGGATAACAGACAGAACCCATGAAGCCATGAATCGTGAGAGATTTGTTCCTAGACTGGAAGGGAGACATTAAAGGAAAACTCCACCCTCTCATACAGTTTAAATCAATCATTAGGTTTATTTTCTCCCTACAATATGGTTCCAGCATTGTGTATGTACCAGAAATCTGCTTTTAGTTTTTAAAACTTTTATTTCCTTGCATTGGAGTAAAAGGAAGGGAAAGCCCACCTACTTTTTTTTTAAACTCAACTTCTCAAATACTTTTCAGAGAAATTGGTCTCCACCCGTATGACATATCATAGACGCAGTTAAATCTGTAGTTTACCCTGCCAGGTACTGCTGTCAATCTTAGATGGGTAATTAATCCTGCTAATGTCAGGAACACGGCAGCTGATATAAAAAAAAGACAGAAAGCTGTGGAATTGTTTCCATTGTTTTTATTGCAGAGGGGAGGAGAACTTACTCTCCTTTCATAGCAATACAAAGCAATTAGATCAGTCAGGGGTTCAAAGGCAATTTTCAACTCTTCTGACAAATTTACATAAGCATCACGATATTGAAATTCTAAGCTTTAAATGTTATTTATAATAGTTTAAGTTTATAATACTTAAGAGTAGTAGCAAAGATTTCTGTGACATTTAGAGAAAAGTCAGTAAATATTTTTTCTTGTAAAATATAAATGCATTTACAATTTTCAAGCCCCCCCCCCCCCACACCCACACAGGCCAGAACTGCAGAAGAGTCAGGTGGCAACCCTATCAAGTAGATGCACTGATATTGTTCATAGAAAAGGTATTTTATGCTTTGTGTGACATCTTCCCAGAGGGGGATGCATATCTGCTACATGCAGATCCAATGTAAGAGATTCCCTCTGACTGAGTCAGTCCTTGCACTGTCAGAGAACAACCATAATATACAGCTGAATTTATTTTAACATACATTTACTATGTGCCCTTGCATTAAGAACACTAAGGAAAGGTAATCCTGTTTAACTGTTGTAGGCTACACACTCAAGTGTGATAGCTATTTCTGTGCATTTAAAGTGTTTTTTTTTTTTATTGGATCAGCTTTATTTTCTGAAAAAAAAATGTTTTCCTGCCTTTCTAAGCTAGTTTAGTCCAGTTTTCAGGTTAGTGCTGCATTCAGGGCTGTGTTACAAGTTTCTGTGTTTACCCATACCTTACTTGGATAGAAGGAAGTTTCTCTGACTGTTCACTGAGAGAGGGAGCTTTGAGCAGCCTATCTGTCCCTGGAGGAGTGGTTTCAGCCCAGAAATTAGTAGTTTATTGGCCATTTTGGGCTAATTTCTACCTCTTTCATTTTCCTGCTATAAAACCAGCATTTGCAAGGTTTTGCGCACCAGACAGTGCCAGTTAGCTAGGGTATAACTATTCCTGGCTCCACAAAGTGTACTCTTCAATTTTTCCCTTGGAACTAGACAAACGTTCAACTTAAGCACTCAAATTATTCACTTCTCATCCCGGCACTTGCTCAAAACTCATAGCAAGCACTAATAAACCTTAGCACTAGACCCCCCTATACTGTTCAGAAGGACAAAGCTCTCTATTCAACCTTACCAGCCAATCAGTAAAACAGTTCACTGTACCTAACCAAAGGACCGTTTCAGGTGTACTCTCAAGTCCAGCTGGTGAATCTGGGCATTCTGAGGCAATGTTACAATTCCCTCATGTACACAGACAACCCTCTCCTCCTCCCACCAAACACTAATACATGAGAGAGATGCAATTACACAGCCAAACTGGAGGCTAAGCTCTCTCAACCCAAGAGTGGGCCAGGCAGTCAAGAGGAGAAGGGAATTACTTGCATCACACCACCAGATTCACATAGACCTATGAAACAGCACTGACAAAAACACACATAAATACACAAAAACATACTCAGAGGCTCTAAATAAAAATCTGCAAAAGCAACAGAGACCTCCAAAGCAGACATCCAAGCAACCTCCACCCCCTCAACACAAACCATGAAACACATACTTCACAAAACCAGTGTGCCACACAATCACAGCCCTTAAGGCAAAATAACATACCCAACACACTAGTAATAAGTGACTCTATAGTCAGGTACACTGATGTCCCACTCACTAGCCTGAACAAGGAGAAGGTTACTGTTAGTTGCCGGTCAGGTGCCAGGATCCGCCACATAACACAAGCACTCAGGTCACTCCAGAACACGTACAAATATGACTCTGTCATTGTCCATGTTGGTGTGAATGACCTGAGCCGTACCTCCCTGGACTACATGAAAAGAGACATGGAGGAACTCTTTGATCATGTAGCCCAGGCCGGTATGACCCCGAACCACAAAGAAGAACACTGCTGTGACCCGTGATCAGGAACTGCAAGTTAGCACCAACTCAAAAATGACGACAGTTTACCTAGGTTTCGTCTTTAATAACCAGACTTCTTCAGAATTGCTAACTTGCAGTTCCTGATCACGGGTCACAGCAGTGTTCTTCTTTGCGGTTCAGAAGTTTTTGTGTGTTTTTTATACTTTCGGTATGACCCTGACCCTGAGTAGTATCCTGCCCTCACCAAGAATGATACCACGGTATAGATAAAAGAAATTATCAATTTCAACAATTGGCTAAACTTCTGGTGTCATTCAAAGGGGATCCAGTGTCTGTCAGCCTGGGATGACATGCTCGACAAGCCATGCTGCTTCGCTAGAGACGGCTTGCACCTGTCACCCTTAGGCTTTCGAGTACTGGCCAAGGCTCTTGCCACCCCCACAATGTCTTTTTTAGGTAAGGCTCAAAATACAAACCCACCGCTGTAAATAGCACAAGTAACAAAAAACTGAGGGTAATGCTGCTCAATGCCAGAAGTCTAAACCTCAAAATGCATGCACTCGAGGCATTCCTCAGTATGGAAAAAATCAATATATGTGCAGTAACAGAAACCTGGTTTAAGGCTCCAGACAGCACCGCAGCACTACCAGGCTACAACGCATACCATACATTTAGGCCACAAAACCCAGACCGAAATACAAAAGGCAGGGGAGTATCCATATTCATCAAGTATACCCACACCTCCAGGTTAGTGGCACAGCACTAGTTTAGACCAGTTTACAGGCATTGCTGTATTCTGGGCTGTGGTGTAGTTCCTGTGTTATCCATTACCTTACTTGGATACAGGGAAGTTTCTTTGCTCACCAGTGGGAGTGGGGAGCCTTGAGCAGCCTACCTGTCCCTGTAGGAAGTGACCTCAGCACAAGAGCTGTAGTAATTGGCTGTTTTGGACCATTTCTAGCTCTTTTGTAGTTCCCTGTTTAAAATCCGCCTCTGGGCATTTTTTTCTGGCTATACTGCTCAGACAAGCTCCTCGTGGTCCTGCAGAGTGGTCCTAGCTACAGAGAACTCAGAAAATCGACTACTTTATGGGTTTAAGTATCTTTGCTGTTTTTTTTACTTGGAATAGCTTCTGTAGCTTAACCTGAACAAGCTTAAACTGTTTTTTAGCTGTTTGCTGCATTATTTTTAAAATCTGCACTTAAAGTTACTTTTTAGTCGAATTTGATCGAAAGTTTGTTTGTTTAATTTAACTGTTGAGGCTGCCCACTAAAGTGTGCTAGCCTGTGTAACTGATTTATCACTGTTTCTGCATTTTCTGTGTGTTTCTATCAAAAAAACAAAAAAATAATCCTTGTTTTCCTGCCTCTCCTCGACTAGTTTAGACCAGTTTACAGGCATTGCTGTATTCTGGGCTGTGGTGTAGTTCCTGTGTTGTCCATTACCTTGCTTGGATAGAAGGAAGTTTCTTTGCTCACCAGTGGGAGTGGGGAGCCTTAAGCAGCCTACCTGTCCCTGTAGGAAGTGACCTCAGCACAGGAGCTGTAGTAATTGGTTGTTTTGGACCATTTCTAGCTCTTTTGTAGTTCCCTGTTTAAAATCCGCGTTTGCATGGCTTTGCGCGGTTGTGCGCATAGCGCAGCGCCGGTTAAACTTCTTCTGGCTCCGCCAAGTCTGCTCTTCAAATTTTCCTTTAAGGAAGCTCTACTCTTAGTATAATCAGACTACTCGCTATACTATAAGCCTAGCACTTGTTCTCAAAACTTCTCTACTAAGTAAGCACTCTCGTACTAAGTAAAGCACTACATCCACCTACCAACCCTGTGAATATCCACTTCCCTTAAAGGCACAGCACTCCCTTGTACTGTTCTAGCATGTCGAGTGGTAGATTACTGGCGTCCTCTCCAGTTCAGCTGGTTAATCTGGGTATCTTGAGACAATGCTACAATTGTCTCATGTACACAGACAACCCTCTCCTCCTCCCAACAAACACAAATACATGTGAGAGATGCAACTATATAGCCAAACTGGAGGCTGAACTCTCTCAACTCAGGGCTGGCATGACCAGACAGGAGGAGATGGTAACCACACACACAACAAACCCAATCCCACATAGACCTACCACAACTGCAAACCAAACACATAATAACACAAAGACATACTCGGAGGCTCTAATAAAAAACTTACCAAAACAACAGAGGCTCCCAAAGCAGACATCCAAAAATCCACCACCTCAAAACAAAACACATGCAACACATACTTCAATAAATCAGTGTGTCAACCAATCACAGCCCTTAAGACCAAACACCATGCCTGATACACTAGTAATAGGTGACTCTATAGTCAGACACACTGATGTCCCGCTTACCAGGCTGAACAAGGAGAGGGTGACTGTGAGCTGCCTATCGGGAGCTAGGATCCGCCACATAACACACGCACTCAGGTCACTCCAAAGCAAGTACAAATATGACTCCGTCATTGTCCATGCTGGCGTGAATGACCTGAGACGCACCTCCCTGGACTACATGAAAAGAGACATAGAGGAGCTCTCCGATTATGTAGCCCAGGCTGGTATGACCCTGACCCTGAGCAGCATCTTGCCCTCACCAAGAATGATGCCACAATACAAAGACAAGATGATCAGCTTTAACAATTGGCTTAAGTACTGGTGTCATTCTAAGGGGATCCAATGTCTGTCTGCCTGGGGTGACATGTTGGACAAGCCACGCTGCTTCGCAAGGGATGGCTTACACCTGTCACCACTGGGCTTCCGGATATTGGCTAAGGCTCTTGCCACCCCCATAGTGCCTTTTTTAGGCAAGGCTCAAAAGACAAACCCACCTCCTTAGAAAACAAAAATGGAAAAAAACTAAGGGTAATGCTGCTCAATGCCAGAAGTCTAAATCTCAAGATGCAGGCACTCGATGCACTCCTCAGCATGGAGAACATCGACGTCTGTGCAGTAACTGAAACCTGGTTCAAGGCTCCTGAGAGCACCCCAGCGCTACCAGGCTATACCTCGTATCATGCTTTTCGGCCTCAAAACCCGGGCCGAACCGCAAAGGGAGGGGGATTGTCCATATTCATCAAGGACACCCACACCTCCAGGTTAGTAGCAACACATGAAGCATCAGAGACCATACAGGTGCAACTAACCATAGGCAAAACTGCTATATAACTGGTAGCATGTTACAGACCTCCCTCCCAATCTCAGGAACCCCACTCAGCCTTCCTAAAGATATTGGAGGATATGAATGTATCACAAAATACCATCATACTGGGAGACTTCAACTACCCAAACATAGATTGGGTACATTATTCTAGCCCTAACACCCTAGCCCAAAGGTTCCTGGAATTCATAAATTCAAATGCACTGGAACAACTAGTCACCTCTCCCACTAGGGGAGATAATATACTAGACCTGATCATCACAAACATGGGGACAAAATGCTCCACACTGGAGGTATACCCCTCACTAGTGAGATCTGACCACAAACTAATCACCCTGGATATACATATCCCACCTCCACCCCCAGCACAAAAGACCACAGTGAAAAACTTCTCAAAAGCAGACTTCACTTTTCTTAAGACTGTTATGGTATCCTTTAAGCCCACTGGGCCAGTGGATACCACATCCCACAATGCCGAATCCTTCACAAATGCTTTCTATGGACATCTCCAAGAATGCATGGATCATGCAAGCCCAAATAAATCCAAGTCCCTCTCCACCAAAGGCAAGCGTCCTGTCTGGTGGACCTCAGCCATTAACAAATTGTATAACAAAAGAAGGAAGCTACTGCACGTCAGAGCAAAATCCCATAAAGGGAAGACATCTCTGATCAGCATTAGCAGAAAACTACGTTCTCTCATAAAAACATCCAAGGCCAACTTTGAGAGAAAAATCGCTAAGGACACTAAAGATAACCACAAAGCCTTCTTCAGCTATGTTAGAAACCTGGGCGGAAACCCTCAGATATGCTCAGAGTTAGTTCACAACAACAAAAAATACACTGAACCCACAGATATTGCCAACATTCTGGATGACAGGTTCAGTGCAAATTTCTCCCTCCCTCACCCCAAAAGAAGAAATACTTATCCCAGCTGAATGTAATCTCCTGTCATCTCAGATGTCCAAGTGAGAACCGCCCTCAACAAAGCTAAAAACACAGCATCAATGGGACCTGACGGTATCCCGGGTTGCGTGCTACGTGAACTCCAAGAGGAGCTAAACTCGCACATAAAAATGCTATTTAACCTTAGCCTTACTACAGGATATGTACCTGAACACTGGCGTACAGCAACAGTGGTCCCACTCCATAAAGGGGGTACCTCTACAGACCCTGGGAACTACCACCCCATAAGCTTAACCAGACTGGTCTGCAAAGCTATGGAAAGAATCATTATGGAACTCATAAACAGAGACATAGGGGACCTACAGACACTTGACCCCACCCAGTTCGGCTTTGTAAAGGGCAGATCCTGCCTTTTGAAGCTGGTTGACTTTTTCGAAACAGTCACTAGAGCCATTGATGAGGGCAAAGCAGTCCATACAGCCTACCTGGACTTGGCTAAGGCCTTCGACACAATACCCCACTCAGGCATCATAGATAAGCTCAACAGCTTAAACGTAAACCCTTATGTCACTAGATGGGTTGCAAACTGGCTAAAGGACAGAACCCATAAAGTTAAAATCGCTGGAGCAATGTCAGACTCAAAACCAGTCACAAGTGGTGTCCCACAAGGATCTGTCCTGGGACCCCTCTTGTTCGGCATTTATTTCTCAGATGTTAAAGCAAACATGGAAGGGCTGTGGCTGACAAAGTTTGCAGATGACTGCAAACTAGGCGCCATAGTCAATACACCAGCGGACACATACATCCTACAAAAAGGCCTCACAGAAATGGACAACTGGTGCCGGAGTCACGGCCTTAAACTAAATGCCAAAAAATGTATAGTCATCCCCTTTGGGTAAAACAAAGTACCCACAAATTATCACATAGACAGCAATCCACCGAGTACAGAAAAAGTAATCAGAGACCTAGGGACCCAAGTCGACAGCGACCTCTCATTTGACACCCATGTTGCCAAAGTGGTTAGAAAAACATTCTACCTTGCACACCTCATCATGAAGGGATTCACATCCAGATCCAGGGATGTCATTGTACCCCTATACTCCTCCCTCATCAGACCCATGATTGAGTACAATGCCCCATTTGGTATGTACCTCACCCGGTATTTGCAACAGCTGGAGAGACCACAAAAGTACCTCACCAAGAGGATCAAGGGTCTCCAACATATGTCTTATTCTGCCAGACTAAAGAAACTTCAGCTCTACTCAGTAGCATACCACCTGCTCAGAGGTGATCTCTGCCTGACGTACAAGGCCATGTCCAATCAGGATCTGATGGACATGCTCCATCTCAAAAAATCCAAATCCATCAGGACCACGAGAGCTAAAGACTTAAACCTCGGCACAAGTATGAATAGGACATGCTGGAGGGATAGATTTATAACCCAGAGGCTTCCCATGCTTTGGAACAAGATCCCAGTTCATGTTAGGCAGAGCCCCTCACTGACTCTCTTCAAGAGAAATCTTGATGAGTGGATGGGAGATCGTAAGTTTACCTCAGGGGTCACATCTGTGTCACTGCTAGACAGGGACACAGTAAACTAATTCTATTACATAAGGGGACCTTGAATGTGTCACCACTAGACAGAGGCACAGTATTCTAAATTTATTCTGTACATTTTTGTACCATTTCATGGGGTGGCAAAAGCCACATCACTATGGCTAGGCTTACAAATGCCCCAGGGCAGATAGCCTAGTACTAAACCATGAAACTATGAAACTATGTGCAACTAACAATGGGCAAAACTGCTATTCAAATTATAGCTTGCTACAGATCACCCACCATGTCCCAGGACCCCCACTCTGCATTCCTGGAAACATAAAGGTCCTACCAAACATCCTGATATTGGGCGGTTTCAATTACCCAAACATTAACTGGGAGAACTACTCAAGTACGAACTCCCTTGCCCAACATTTCCTAGAATTTATAAACTCAAACACCCTGGATCAACTGGTCAACACCCCCACCAGAGGTGACAACATATTGGACCTGGTTATCACCAACATGGTGACTGGTGTTCCACACCATAGGTCAACCCCTCGCTGGTTAGATCTGATGATAAACTAATCACTCTGGGTATCCACATTCCGCCACCACCCCCAGTCAAAGTAACCACCATGAAAAACTTTTCAAAAGCAAACTTCACGTTACTTAAGAATGAGGTGGGAAGTTTCAACGCCCCCATGCTATAGGATAACGCTGTCCAAGCTGCAAAATCCTTTACTAATGCACTCTACGGGCACCTACAAGAATGCATGGATCGTGCTATCCCAAACAAAACCAAGACTCACTCCTCCAAGAAAAGGAAACCAGTCTGGTGAACCCCTGCCATAAACAAGCTATACAACAGAAGGAGGAAACTAGTACAGAAAAGAGTAAAATCCCAATAAGGGAAGACATCCCTGATCAGTATCAGCAAGAAACTACATTCCCTCATAAAATCATCCAAGGCTAGCTTTGAAAGAAATTGCCATGGACTCCAAAGATAACAAGGCATTCTTTAGCTATGTCAATAATCTAAGTGGCAATTCTCAGATCTGCTCGGAGTTAGTGAAGAATGGCACAAAATACACTGAACCGACCGATATAGCCAACACCCTGGCAGACAGGTTCAGTGCAAACTTCACCCCCCCCCCCTCACCCCCAAAAGGGCCCATAACTATACCAGAAGAATGTACTGCCCCTGAAATCACAGACACTCAGGTTAAAACAGCCCTCTCCAAAGCCAAAAACATAGCATCAATGGGACCAGACGATGTCCCAGGCTGCGTCCTACACAAGCTCAAAGATGAACTAACCCCTCCCCTAAACACACTGTTTAAACTCAGCCTCTCCACAGGCTACGTGCTCACAGAGTGGCGCACAGCAACAGTTATTCTGTTCCACAAAGGTGGAGCCACATTGGACCCTGTGAACTATCGCCCTATAAGCCTGACTAGCTTGGTCTGCAAAGCTATGGAGCACATCATCATGGATCTCATTAACAGAGAAATTGGAAACCTCCAAACAGTGGACCCTACCCAGTTTGGCTTTGTTAAGGGAAGATCATGCCTCCTAAACCTGGTGGACTTCTTTGAGACAGTTACCAAGGCTATAGATGAGGGAAAGGTGGTCCACACAGCCTACCTAGACCTCGCAAAGGCCTTCGACACCATTCCCCACTCGGGTATTATAGACAAGCTCACCAGCCTGAACATAAACCCCTACACCACGAGATGGGTTGCCAACTGGCTCATGGACAGAACCCACATGGTAAGAGTTGCGGGAGCTAGGTCTGACTCTAAACCGGTTACAAGTGGTGTTCCCCAGGGCTCAGTCCTAGGACCCCTCCTGTTCAGCATATACTTCTCAGAGGTACAGGCAAGCACAGGAGGACTATGGCTGATCAAGTTCACAGACGACTGCAAACTAGGGGCTATAATTGACTCTCCGGCCGACACAGACATCCTCCAAAAGGGTCTCACTGAGACAGATACCTGGTGTCAAAACCATGGCCTCAAGCTAAATGCCAAAAAGTGCATAGTCATCCCCTTTGGAAAAAACAAAGTACCCACAAACTATCACATAGGTGGTAGCCCCCTACATACAGAAGACATAATAAGGGATCTGGGGACCCAAGTAGATAGTAACCTCTCCTTTGATAATCACATTGCCAAAGTGGTTAGAAAATCCTTCTATATGGCCCACCTAATCACAAAAGGGTTTGCATCCAAATCGAAAGAGGTCATTGGGCCCCTCTACGCATCACTCATCAGACCCATCATACAGTACAATGCCCCATTTGGGATGTACCTTACAAGACACCTGCAACAACTGGAAAGACCACAGAAGTTCCTCACCAAGAGGATCAATGGCCTCAAGCAGATGCCCTATGCAGCTCGACTGAAGAAACTCCAGTTGTACTTGGTTGCATACCGCCTACTCAGAGGTGATCTCTGCCTGACATACAAGGCCATGTCCAACCCAGAATTGATGGACATGCTCCACCTAAAGAAAACCATATCCCCTCAAGCCACATGCTCCAGGGATCTAAACCTCACCACAACAATAAATATGACGTGCAGGAGGGATAGATTCCTGTCCCAGAGACTTCCCATGCTCTGGAACAAGATTCCAATCTACATTAGGCAGAGCTCCTCGCTAACCCTCTTCAAGAGAAACCTTGACAAGTGGATGGGAAACAGAAAGTTTACCCCAGGGATCACTTCAATGGCTCTGCTGGACAGATGCACAGGGAACTAATTTAAGGGGGCGGCGAAAGCCAACACATTCCGGCTAGGTTTATAAATGCCTTCGGGCAGATGGCCTAGTACCTACCTATGAACCTAAGTACGTAACTGTGTATAAATGCAAGCACACACACACAAACACAGACACTGTACTTTATATACATACACATATACAGAAGCACACGCACACACACACACATATATATATATATATATATATATATATATATATATATATATATAGTGTGTGTGTGTGTATGTGCGTGCAATATGTGTGCATACAATTAATTATTTATAATAAACAATATAATATAGTTAAGCATTATTAATGTATACATTCTAGTAAATGTTGCTCAATGATTTACTTGGTCACTGTCACACATTGGCTATGTGTTCCACATGCAATCTTGGTCAATGTCTTTCTGTCAGTATTTTTTTATTTGTATTGATAAGTGCATTTAATAACTGCTATTATCTTTGCCAGTGTAGCTTATGTTGTGGCTGAAATGGGTCCTGGGACCAGTTCATGTTCCTGGTTACCAAAGTATAAATAAATATGAAGTAGAAAAAAGGAGGGAGAACATGACAGAAATAATTGAGGAACTAGTAAAGCACATTTTAAGTTTGTATCATTCATGAGAGAGAAAAATCTTCCCACTAAAGGGATTGGGAAGTAGCAGACAGAATAAGTTCAGAGTCCTACTACTTGTCACTTGTAAATGTACAGCAAGGATTATTTACTGCAGTGAGAGTTTTTACATGTCAGCTTGAGAGTATGGGGGAGGGTTTATCAAGTTTGTTAGGACTACAAAAGACTTTCCTTACAAAAAATGTTTTTTATCTGCTTTCTTTTGCTGTAAGTATCTAACAGCTATTTTTAGCATAGAACAAGCTCTGGCAGGCAGATAAATGAGACTCAGTCAGGTAAACAGAGAAGTAGCTCTTTTACAGAAGGTATGTTTAGATGACAGTGCTTCACAGTCCTGCCATTACATTTTAATGGCAGGAGAAAGCAGCACCACTTCCTTATGTCTGGCATGAGTCGTATAAATAGGGCTTGAAATGTATTCAGGGAAGGAGGAAAGAAAGCAAGAAAATAAGATCACGTTACCAAGGCAGGCCCCATCATGCACCACTTTGAGAGAAACACATTACAATTGTAAAAGAAGCACTTGGGAGTGATTTTGAGGCATTAAAATAGCTCCAAAACAAAGACACAATGAAAAAATATTTTTTTTTGTTGAGTTCTAAGGTAGCGTTTTCATTTAAGGTGCTGAGAGGGGGGAATGAGACTAGAGGGAGCCAGGTAGTCACAGACTAATGATTACCTGGCTTGTCTAGAAAAGACTGCTTTTGAGAAGAAGAAGGCTGAGAGGGTTTGGAAGAAGCAAGTCTCCTGACACCCATTTTACCTCTGAAAGGGGGAGTTCGAGATTGTTTCCTGACAAAAGCAGTCTTAACTGCGTAGTTCCTTTGGAATTCGGAAACTGAAGACACACAGATATGTTTTAAATCCTGCAACTCCTTATCTTTCTCTTGCAGGAAGTTGAACATGGTAGCAGCTGCAGCACCAAACAATGCATTATTATCTAATGGTATATCCACGAGCTTGGCCAGTAAGTCTTCAGGAAGAGGTTGCAGCCTTAACCACTAGTATCTCCTTAATAAAGAACCAGAGGCAGCAGCCTTGGCAGTTGCCTTAGCAACATCAAAACTGCATCTAATAGAGTGATGTACCACTTGGGAAGATGCCTCCAAAGAGAGGAAAGCTGAGACTTAACATCTGAATTCAGAAAATAAGAGAGAAGCTGAGAGGCCTGAGAAAGAAGGGCCAAAGCATACTTATTCACATGGGTTTGATAGTTAATTGCCCTAAAGCCAAGAGTACCTGAAGTGTACACTTTTTTTTTTGCCAGACTTTCCATGGTTTTACTCCCTTGTCAGAAGAGAAAAGTGAAGTGGAAGTCAAAAGTCTTGATGGCTTATCAGTAGCTACAGAAACAACCACTGGGTCTGCAGCATGACATTTATAAAGGAACTTGCAGCCCTCTGAAATGTTATAGAACTTATATGGTCATTTGGAGGCAGGAGATTGAGAGTCTGGACTCTTAGAAGCAGAAGTGAAAGTGTCCAGAAAGGCTGGCAAAGATGGTGGCACAGCAGAGGAAGAGGGTGAATCGATTTGGAGTAAATCATAGTATCTCCTCTGCGCATTAGTAACCTTGTGAGCAGTCCCACCTGAAAGACTCCCTCATTTGAGCAATAGTCTCCCCAAAAGTGATGTCTTCACCAGGAGACTCAGTTCCATTGTGTAGAATAGACTTTGTGTGCTGTATCTTTAAGAAATGTTTCAAGGACTGAACGTTTATATAAATAGTCAGCACATGCTAGCTTCAGTGCCATTTTGAGAGTGCAGCCAGAGAGTGAACATGTACGAGTGTAATAGCTAGTTTGCATATAAGTTTATCTAAGTTAAAGTTATTAAACCTCAATCTTGATGTGTTTGTATATAATAAAACTACTTGAACAGAACCCATGAAGTCTCGTCTACCGTATCCTAACTAGACGAGCGACATGGTGTCAGAACCGAGATTCCAGAGACTGATATTCAGAGCTATGAGGTGAAGAGTTAACAGTGAAGGTAAATTAAGAGAAACTAACACGGAAAAGAGCCACAAATGAGTCAAAGGTAATGAAAACTGAAAACAGTTTATTTTTTAAAAAAGATAAAACGGAGCATTATATGGGCACAAACCACATTATTAAACAAGCGAGAGGCACAAAAGGGTTTATTAATTAAACAAAATGTTTAAGATTAAGTCATTTGATAAAACAATTGTCAGAAAAGCACATAAGGGGTTTGAAATTACCTCGGAATTGCAAAACGAGTGTGTTTAATGCAAAACAAGTATGTTTAAAGCAAAACGGGCAGGTTTACAGAAGGAGCACAAGAAAAGTACAATGGGCATGAAAAGAAATTAAATGAGCAAAACGAATATAATGAGGGCAAAAAGGGCACATTAATATTGTATTCAGAGCATAAACAGTTATGTGAAGTATCTCAAAGTGAGTAAAAGTGCTTACAGTGTGTGCATTTATTCCGAAGAGTTTATTTATGTGCAAAGTGCAACTATTTCGTAAAGTGCAGTTGAGATACAGCCATTTCGAAAGGTTTCTTGTACTAGGTGTGTCTATTCACAAAGCGCTGCCATTACAGTGTGTTTCTTGCACCGTAAAGTTATTTAGCAAAGTACCGCCATTTTGGGGAAGTTTCATTGTTCTGTGTATTGTTTATTTTCAAAATGCAATTACTTCAAAATGTTTCTTACTCTGAGCTTCTTCTGCCCAGTTCATTTACACAGTTCAGTTATTTTGAAATCTTTCTTACACCGATAATACGTGATTTCTTACAGTACAGTGATTTCAAGAGTATTACAGTGCCCAAGAGACTCATTTCGCAAAGTTCAGTTATTCATATGCTTGTTGTGCTATTGGGCATAGTTACTAATACTGACAAAATTTCTGGTATATGTATATGTGTGTATGTTCGTGCATATTTGCAAAAGCCTTCACTAGTATGTGTTAATATGGCAGACGGATTTCAAAAGCCATCACCACTTGTGCTTGATCAGAATATTACGGAGAATTGGAGAATATTTGAGCAAGAGTACAATATTTTTATACAAGCAGCTTATACTGACAAAGATGCACGCACCAGGGTATTCATTTTTCTAAACCTAGCTGGGTCGGAGGCCATTGAAAACAGCGTTCATTTGTGTATGCACCAGCAGTATATGAGGGAGAAGATGAAAACCGTCATATTGTTGTAAAGGCTGAATCAAGGTAAGACTCCGAGTGTTTGAAGTGCAGATTCAGGGAAATGTGCAAACCCGACACAAATAATACATTAGAGAGGTATTTGTTTTGCACAAGAGATCAAAAACCGGGGGATAATTACTTTTGCAGCTTATATAACTGACCTGAGGAACAAAGCTAAAATGTGTTGGTTTGGTGACTTAAAAGATGAGTTGATAAAGGACAGGCTTGTGTGTGGTATTAAGAGTAATGCTGTGAGAAAGATTTTGCTTCATGACAGTGATTTAACATTGAGCAAAGCTATTGAGATTTGTGAAATCCATGAAGTTACAGAAAGGAACACAAGTATGCTTACAAGTGATGAGTATAGTTTCGGCAGGCTCCAGAGCAAATGTAGACAGCATGCAACACGTGGCAAGGAAAAGCAGGCATAAGCACATGGCATCCACAGCCCCTGCTGGTTCACCAGGGAAACTACATAGTTTTCCAGCAAGTTCTAAGAAAGGCGCATGCTCAGTGCAGTACAAGCGTGAGTCAGCAAAACCCAAATCCAGCTTTACTGTTAAATGTCGCGATTGTGGTCCCACTCATAAGTCTAAAAGAGAAATGCTTAGCATTTGGTCAGCAATGCCACAAGTGTAAAAAATGGAATAATTTTCAAACATTTTGCAAATCAAGTAAACCTTGCACAGTTATAAAGAAGGGTCACTCAAAAAAGCAAATTGATCAAGTAGAATTGCAGAAGTCTACTTTCTACTCAGATGGTGTATCAGTAATTGATGAAAAGGCTGATGCAGTGAATTTGTTGACAAAAAATGAAGTGTTTTGTACTGTTCAGATCAATGGTAAATCCACCGAGCTTAAAGTAGACACGGATTCAAAGTGTAATGTTATGTCAGCAGATACTTTTGCTAAAGTGAGAACTAATGAACAACTCAATGCGGCTAGTTGTGCGAAACATGTTGCTTATGGAGGTGAAGAAATTCCAACTGAAGGCTCAGTAGTGCTTTCATGTTATATGGCTAGCAACTGTTACAGATTGTTATTCTATGTAGTCTGCAGACCTGTGCAGTCATTACTGGGTCTCAGAGACAGTTTGAGAATGAATCTGCTTTCTTTTACCAAAGAAGTTCATGACATAAGCACATCTCCTAGTTCCAGTTTTACTGAAGCCATTTTCTCACAGTATGCTGATGTTTTCGATGAGAAGATGGGCAAACTTCCAGTTGTGTATTCTATGAAGTTAGACCCAGAGGTCAGTCCAGTAGTCAGACCAGTAAGAAAAGTTCCGATAACTATGCAGGACAGAGTTAAAGCTCAGTTGGATAAAATGGTGCAACAAGGTGTAATTTGTCCAGTCGCAGAAGCAACTGAATGGGTGTCGTCCATAGTAGCAGCTCTCAAAAAAGGCTTAGACAAAATCAGAATATGTATTGACCCAAGAGATTTGAACAAAGCATTAAAGAGACCACATCATCCAATGCTTACAGTCGAGGAAGTCGCAGCCCTAATACCAAAAAGTACAGTTTTGTACCTACCATAAATGTAGATGTTCGAGGATTCCCTTGCTGCAGTCCTGACTATTGGGTATAGTCCGCGTCCCAGTCGGCCCGAATACCAGAGTATAAGGCTGACGTCGGTCATGGCGCCTTAGACTGACGTCAGTACGTCAGGGTACTAATGCGCATGACCGACGTCATTTCCTCAGTCTTTTCTTGCCCCAGATGTCAGAAGACCCAAAAAGACAAGTCCCAAAAACAACCTGCACCAAAAAACATGTACAATATATACAGTAATATATACAAAAAAAAAAATAAGCATGTAAACTCACCTACACAACCACCCTGAAACACAGAGGGGAAGGAGGGAGGTAAATTGGACTGCAGCAAGGGAATCCTCGAACATCTACATTTATGGTAGGTACAAAACTGTACTATGTTCTTCGTCTTCCCTTGCTGCAGTCCTGACTATTAGAATCCCAAAGCAGAGGTAAGGGAGGCTGGCAAATTATAAAGTAGCAGGAGCTGACAACATGCCTTGTAAAACAGCTGTGGCAAAACCAGCTCTAGTCTTAGAGTATATAGGCAGGTGATAATGCCTAGAGAAAGTATGCACTGAACTCCAAGTAGCTGCTTCCAGAATATCCTTAGTTGCCACCCCTTAGAAATGCTGTTGAAGTGGCAGTAGCCCTAGTGGAATGAGGCCTAATCCCAGCTGGAACCTCTTTGCCATGATGGGAATAACAAAATGCAATGCAAAAGCCAATCCACTTAGAAATAGTTTGTTTTGACACAGGCTTGCCCTGTGAACTCAAAGCAAAAGAAACAAGTAACTGCTGAGACTGCCTAAAATCTTTAGTCCTGCTCAAATAATAACGCAATTGCCTGTGTACATCTAAAGTGTGCAAAATCTTTTCCCCTTTAGTTTGAGGGTCTGCAAAAAACGTAGGCAAATGAATAGTTTGGTTTAAAGCCACACTAGAAACCACCTTAGGCATAAAGGAAGGATTAGTACGTAATGATACCCTATCCTTATGGAAAATCAAAAAGGGCTCTACTGCCATAAGGGCCTGCAACTCAGACACCCTTCTTGCAGAAGTAATAGCCAACAGAAAAGCAGTCTTCCATGACAAATATTTCAATTCAGCAGTAGCTGCAGGCTCAAAAGGTTGTAGAGTAAGTTTTTCCAACACAAAATTGAGATCCCAAGCAGGAGTAGGAGCTCACGTGGGGGTCTTATATTCTTTGCCCCTCTAAGAAACTGCTTGAACAAAGGATGCGAAAACAAAGGTGGGTCACAATCATAGTGAGCTGAAATTGCTGCAGCATGAATCTTTATGGAAGAGAAGGACAAACCTTTGTCCAATAATTCAGTAAGATATTGAAGAGCCACACTCAAATTAGGCTCTGAAATCTCCAAATTCTTTGCTGTACTCCAAAATAAAAATCTCTTCCATTTTTCTGCGTACACTCTCCTAGTACTAGGCCTTCTAGCTTCCATAATCACATTTAAAACTTGTTGAGGAAGCTGAGACCTACCGTGCTTCAACACAGAATATGCCAAGCTGTGAGATGAAGAGATTGAAGCTTGACATTGAGCAGATGACCGTCCTTCTGAGATAACAGATGAGGAATCAGAGGTAAAGGCCATGGAGGCTTCTTTACAAGACTCCTTAGAAGTGGGTACCAGTGTTGCCGAGGCCAATCTGGAGCTATCAAAATCATCCTTGGCCTGTCTTGTCTGACCTTTAGTAATACCTTTGGAAGAAGAGGTAGAGGTGGAAAGGCATAGACATGAAGGTTTTTCCAACTGAAAGACAGAGCATCCACTTTCCAAGTTGTGTGATGAAACCCCTTTGTGCAATACTTTGGCAGCTGGTGGTTTAGTGGAGAAGCGAACAGATCTATGTCTGGAGTTCCCCATGACACTGTCAATTTCTGAAATACATGAAGATCCAGTTTCCACTCGTGGGGATCCATGATTTGTCTGCTTAATACATCTGCTAGGGAGTTCTGTGCTCCTGGCAGAAACCTTGCCTGAAGAGTCAGTTGCAGGCTTAGCAGTCTCCCATAAAATCATTGCTTGCCTGCATAGAGGATAAGAATGTGTTCCCCTTGCTTGTTGATGTACCACATGACAGTTGTGTTGTCTGTCAGAATCAACACCTGCCCTGGAAGAAGTAACTCCTTGAACGCCATCAATGCAAACTGGACTGCTAACATCTCCTTCATGTTGATATGTAGATGCTGTAGTCTGGCAGGCCACTTGTCTTGTATCCACTTTCCATTTAGATGAGCTCCCAAGCAGTGTCCGAGGCATCTGTCGTTAAAATCTGACTCGCCTCTGGCGGGTCACAGAGAGTCCCTTGTTTAGGTGACATTCCTGAGCCCACCACAAGAATTCCTTTTGAAGGCAAGGTATTATTTGAATGACAGTGTCCAAATCTTGGCAGTGCTGTGTCCATACATTTTGAGATACCATTGCAGCTTCCTCATATGCAGTTTGGCATTGGGAAGCACCAGAATACAAGATGCCATGAACCCTAATGCTTGAAGGACTGTCCTTGCAGTCAGCACGGACTGATGAGATAGTTGATGGAAGTAAAGTGACAGACTCTTTTGTTTGTCCGGGGTTAAAAGGCCATCTGGGCTGCTGTATTCAGTCTCACACCCAGAAAGCACATGTCTTGAGAGGGTACTAGACTGGACTTTATTTCGTTCACAGAATACCCTAGGCATCTTAGCACTGCTATGACATATTCCAGATGCTGTAGAAGGTGTTCCTTTTCTTGAGCCAGAATCAGGCAGTCGTCCAAGTAAGGATAGATTTGAATGCCTTGAAGCCTGAAGTAAGCTATCACTGGAGCCAGAACCTTTGTGAATACTCTGGCAGTAGATAAGCCAAAGGGCAATGCAGAGAACTGATAATGAAAATCTCCAGTTGAAACCGCAGATACTTTCTGCAACTTAGCCTTATAGGCACATGAAGGTAAGCTTCCTTGAGATCCAAAGTTACCATCCAGTGATCCTTGCCCAGCAGAGGTAACAGTTGCTGTAACGTCAACATCTTGAACTTGGGAATGTCCAGATAAGTGTTGAGGATAGATAAATCCAAAATTGGTCTCCACGTGTTCCCCTTCTTTGGTACTAGGAACAGGCGAGAATAAAATCGAAGCCCCTTTCTGATACAGGGACTGGCTGAATGGCCCCTATCTGGAGTAACTGAGAAACTTGCTTGTGAGCCTCTTTTCTTTGTGGAGGAGGAACATCTGGCATGCCTTTGAAAGGGGCATTGTGTGGAAATAAAATCTGTAACCGTGATGAATGATATCCAGCACCCATCTGTCTTGAGTGATTAAATCCCAATTTTCTTTGAAAAGAGACAATCTTCCTCCCAAAGGAGCTGCCAGGCGAGTCCACTGGCAGCTGAAAAGGCAGGTCATTGGTTCTGCTTACGAAAGGACTGACCCCTGCCCTCACCAGAAGTCTGAGCAGGAGAACTGTCTGATCTAGGCCTATACGAACCTTGAGCCCTGCCCCTACCACGTCTAGACCTACCCCTAGACTGGGAACCATAAGCAGGATATGTCCACCCCTTAGCAGGCCAAATTCTACTAAACTTCGGAGGCTGCACCTGCAAAAAATCTTTAACAGTCTGCATAGACTTAGCTTTGTCCTCCATTTTCTTTAAAACTGCTTCCACAGGCGGTCCAAACAACACATCAGACGGTAAAGGAGCATCCAAAATCCTAGTCTTAACATGCTCAGCTAAATTCTGATCCTTCAACCAGGCATGTCTGCGAAGAACAGAACTAGTAGCAGCCACCCTCGAGGAGGCCTGAACAGCATCAAAACCACACTGCAAAGAATGCTTACCCACTTGTTCAGACACATGAACCAAATCCAGCAATTCTTTACACTCAATACCTTCCGCCAAAGCATCCACCTTAGATTTCAATTGTGAAAGGAGATAATTCTGATATTTCAGCATATGAAACTGACAATTCAACGCCCTCATGGCTAGAGTGGAAGAAGTATATACTTTCTTACCCCACCTATCCAAAGCCCTTGCCTCTTTATCAGAGGGTACAGGATTTTTAACCACAGAAGCTTTAACACCTTTAGGCCCCTGAGAAACAGTTTCTGGGTCCCCTGGGACTCTTAAACAAATACTTATGAGCTGGCACCCTATAATACCTATCAGGCTTAACAGGAGCAGGAGGCAAGGAGTCAGGGTTCAGAGAAGCCTCTGCAAAACATCCTCCACCACATTCAACACAGGAGGAATAGCTAAGGGCCTATGCTGGGGCAAAACAAGAATTCCCTAAGCCTTTTCTGGAGTCAGAGTAATCTTGGCCTTCCCATTTAAAGTGCTCCCTCATGGAGTGAAGAGTCTCTGAAAATGAAAAATCCTCAGGAGGAGAAGCTGAAGGAGTGGAATCATCCACATCAGAATCAGAATAAGTAGGAAACTCTTGCAAGTCTTCCACAGAAGACTCTGAAGCCTGTGAACACTGTTCAAAACTATCAAACTCCTGTTCCACCCTAGGCCTCTTATCAGGTGGGGGCATAGAACCTCTAAGCAGAGTAATCAAATCTTCTGCCATTTTAAGCATATGCTTCTTAGGCACAGAGCCCGAAATGCTAGGAGAAGCCCCCACAGAAGCTGAACTTGGCCTACCTCTAAAAGAAGCTTTGGCAACAGAAGGAGAGGCCCTAACTACCCTGGGAAGAGAGGGAAGAACAGTTACCTGAGAAGCCCCCTCAGCCTGGCCTACCTCCTGAGAGGGCACATCCTGTAACAGTAAAGTATCTGCCTGAGACTCCATAGAGACTCCTGGCAAAACCTCAGGCTCCCTGAGCCTTCTAAAGGACCGGCGTCCGGGACTGCGGTTCCTCACCCCTAGGCTTCACTGATTTGTCCTTGCGCTTCTTGGATGAAGCAGGCCGAGCATCCGGCGGCATATTATAATTGCAACGCTTCCCAAACACTTACAAAGCACTATCAAGCCTCCTCTTAATAGTGCGCTAGTTAAATCTTGCACAACAGCCACAACCAACAACGTCGTGCTCAGGCCCTAAACAAGGTATACACAATGTATGATAATCCCTATGCGGTATCTGCTTCCCACAAGAAATACAGTTATTCACTTTTTCTGACATCCGGTTAAATACTGAGGCAAGAAAAACCAAAATGTTCCCAACGGGTTACTTAGCCAACTCTGTATTCGGTCTGAAACTCCGGTTTCGGAAAATCTCAGAACGCCAACCTGCACTCGCAAAATTGCTTCTGCATCGGACCATGCGGCAAAAAAGACTGAGGAAATGACGTCGGTCATGCGCATTAGTACCCTGACGTACTGACGTCAGTCTAAGGCGCCATGACCGACGTCAGCCTTATACTCTGGTATTCGGGCCGACTGGGACGCGGACTATACCCAATAGTCAGGACTGCAGCAAGGGAAGACGAAGAACATCCACTGTTTTTTTCTGTCTTGGATGCAAAAAGTTATTTTCGTCAAGTGATGCTTGATCGCAAATCCTCATTACTGACTTCAGTACCTGATTTGGCAGCTATAGATTCCACAGTATGCCATATGGAATAAAATCTGCAAGTGAAGTCTTTCAGCATGCAATGGAGCAAATGTTTTCGGGTTATCCTTGTGGCATAATAGTAGACAATTTATTGGATGGAGGCAATGGTGAAGCAGAGCATGACAGAACCCTTAAGAGAGTTCTAGATAGAGCATGTGAAGTGAACTTAAAGCTCAGTCCTCTGAAGTGCAAATTCAGACTACCAGAAGTTACATATGTAATTTATTTACCAACACTGGCTTGCAACCAGACTCGTCCAGCCAAGCAGCCATTCTTGAAATGCCAGCACCAGATAATGTTAAAGCTCTAGAATGTTTTCTTGGTATAGTCAGCTACTTAGGCAAGTTTATATCATACTTCAGTGAGTTGACAGTACCTTTGAGAGAGCTGACATGCAAAAATGTTACATGGTCTTGGTTGGAACAGCATCAGAAAACATTTGAAGACCTTAAATAGAAAATTGCCACCCCATCTACACTAAGATGCTATGATGTCAATAAACCAGTAACAGCGATGCTTCAAAATTTGGTCTTGGCGCAGTTATTTTTCAAGAAGGCAAACCATTAGCCTATGCATCAAGAACTCTTACCCAAACTGAAATGCAATATGCTCAGATCGAGAAGGAACTTTTGGCAATAGTGTTTGCATGTTCAAAGTTTCATGATTATATATATGGTCGAGCTATTCAGACTGAAACTGATCACCAGCCTCTAGTTACTATTTTAAAGAAGCCTTTGCATTCAGCTCCAGCAAGATTACAAAGAATGATGCTCAAATTGCAAAAGTACAACTTCAAAATGCTCTATACGAAAGGCAGACTTCTTTATCTGGCTGATACCTTATCCAGATCACCCAGAAATACAAAGGAACAACTTTGTGCAGAGAATTCTGACTTTGACGTAATGGAAGACACAAGACTTGATGAGCTGAGAGAACATATAAAGACTGATCCAATTTTGCAAAAGCTCAACCACTACATTAATGATGGATGGCAGTCAAAGCAATCTAGTGTACCACCAGAAGTTATTTTCTTACAGAGATGAGATTCTGAAGGAAGATGGCATTATTTTCAAAGGTTCTAAAATTGTTGTTCCTGCTTCCTTACAACGTGAATATATCCAGATTTTGCATCCAAATCTATCAAAAGAAGGGCAAGAGAAATAGAAGTTATGTTCTTACCATAACGTTCCATGTTAGTTGTCTTCTTCTCGCCTTCTTCTTGCTGGATGGGTTCGGAGCCGACCTCGGCTCCGACTCGGCCACTCTAAAAGCTCGAGAGTTGGTTCCACCGGCTCGAGGCTCCCCTTATATCCCACAATGCTAGGCGAGAGTTACCTCAGATCTCGTTTGTAAGCTAACCCCAGCTTATAATAGTAACAGAATAACTCTAAACAGAGTCCAACTCTAACAACAGGGAGAAAGAAGGGTGACCTACATCCTGATCCAGGAAATATGCACAACAGCATATGCCTAAGAAAAGAGGTGGTAGAAAGAGAGGTCACAATCACAACTCCTCTAGGTCTGTCCAGGCCAGGGGCAAGGAGGGTGGGGCCTTAAGAAGAAGCGAGAAGAAGACAACTAACATGGAACGTTATGGTAAGAACATAACTTCTATATGTTAAGTTGTCTATCTCGCCTTCATTCTTGCTGGATGGGACCGCGTCCCTAGCACCTTGTCCCGGGTGGCCTAACGGAACAGACTCCTGAGAACAGTGGAACCAAAGTTAGCTCTATGCCTAGAAGCTAAATCCAACTTATAATGAGAAATGAAAGTGTGAGGAGTAGCCCAAGTAGCCGCTGCACAAATGGTGTCAATAGGCAGTCTGTCTTGGAAGGCTAAAGAAGTAGCCAAAGCTCTGGTGGAATGGGCCTTAGGTTTATTAGGCAGCTTTTGATGTCTAATTTCATATACCAGGGAAATCAGAGATGTTAGCCATCTAGATAATGATACCTTTGAAACTGAAAGTCCCTTTCTGCCTTCTGCATAGGAGACAAACAGCTGGTCAGATTTTCTGAATTGTTTTGTTCTATCCAAATAGTACCTCAACTGACGATGAACATCTAGCCAGTGTAATTTTTGTTCAGACCTGTTGGAATATTCTGGAAAAAAGACAGGGAGGTCAATGCTTTGATTTAGATTTGACGTCGATACTACCTTAGGCAAAAAGGACGGGTTCGTTCGTAAGGATACCCTGTCCTTATGAAACAATAGATAAGGAGGTCGACAGCTGAGTGCTTGAAGTTCTGAAACTCTTCTAGCTGAAGTAATAGCTACCAGAAAGAGAGTCTTCCATGATAGCAATTTTAAAGAACAGGAGGCTGCAGGTTCGAAAGGGGGAAGAATCAAAGAAGTAAGAACTAAATTTAGGTCCCAAGGAGAAGGAGGATTTCTTATAGGAGGTCTGAGAAGAAAAACTCCTTTCAAAAAGGCTTTGCAAAGCTTGTGGGACATTAAGGCAGACTCAGAAATACCCACATGAAAATTAGAAATAGCTGCCAATTGAACTTTAAGAGTAGAAGGAGATGAACCTGCATGGAAGAGTTCAGCTAGAAAATCAAGGACTATTTGGATGGAAGCAGTGAAAGGATCTATGTCCCTTCCTTGAGCCCAATATGTGAAGCGTTTCCACTTACTCAAATAAATCTTCCGAGTGGAAGATTTATGGGAAGCTATCAAAATATCTCGAACGGAGTGAGATAATTGAGGAAGCCTGGCTAAGGTTGGAACTGGAGGAACCAAGCAGTGAGGTTCAGAGAGGGAGGGAGCGATGTAACTGACCCGACTGATGGATCAAAAGATCTGGAACTAGGTCCAGATGCCAAGGTCGCTCCAATAGAAATTGATGTAGAAAGGGGAACCACACCTGTCGAGGCCAGTAAGGAGCAATGAGGATCAATGAGGCCTTCTGAGCGATAGCTTTCTGTATCACTTGAGAGATTAGTGGGAAGGGAGGAAATGCATACAGAAGTCCCCGGGGCCAAACTTGGACTGGAGCGTCTCTGCTGGGTTGGCCTGGTAAAGGGAATAGAGTGAAATAATCTTTGCACTTGCTGTTTTGGGGAGTAGCAAAAAGATCGCAGCAAGGCTGACCCCACTTGAGAAAAATTTCTCTCACAACAGAGTCTTTCAGACACCACTCGTGAGGCATGAGGATAGCTCTGCTCAACTTGTCTGCGATTTGATTGAACTTCCCGGGGATGTGCGTTGCTATCAGAAACCGCTGAGAAGAAATCGCCCATTGCCCCAATCTGAGTGCTTCTCGACACAGGGGGTAGGACCTGGTTCCGCCTTGTTTGTTGATGTACCACACTACAGACATATTGTCTGTCTGGATTGCAATCGTTCCCAAGGGAAGAGAGTCTTGAAGGGCTTGCAACGCTAAAAGCACTGCTCTCATCTCCAGAACATTTATGTGCAAGTGGCATTCGTTTGGTTGCCATGTGCCCTGGACCGTCCTGCCCTGATAATGCCCCCCCCACCCGATCAGGGAGGCGTCCGTTGTCAGATTAGCAACTGGAGGGGGTGGAACAAAGGGTCTTCCCAATAAGAGCTGAGGGGAAGACATCCACCACATGAGATGATTTCTGCACGCTTGCGTTATCATAATGGTGTGGGACATTGGAAGTTGCTGGTATGACCATTGTGTAAAGAGCATCCATTGAAGGATTCGCATGTGGAATCTGGCTAATGGAAGCAGAGGTATGGCCGCCATAATTCCCAACACTTTCAGCACTAACCTGGCTTTGATTCTGTTGTTGTTGAAAAGGAGTGAGACCAGTTTGTGTATGTCTGTTATTCTCTGATCTGTTAGTCTCGCAGACATGTCTACTGTGTCTAGATTTGCGCCTATGAAGGTAATAGTACGACAAGGCGACAAAACAGACTTTTCGCAATTTATTGAAATGCCTAACTTTTGACAAATGCGAAAGGTGTAATCCCTGGCCATCAGAAGGAGATGCTTGGTGGGAGCTGTGAGGAGCCAGTCGTCCAAATATGGAAACACCTGGAATCCTTGTCGTCTCAGGTGAGAAGCTACCACTGCCATGCATTTGGTAAACACCGGGGCAGTGGTGAGACTAAAGGGCAGGGCCCTGAATTGAAAATGACTGGTTCCCAGCCTGAAGCGGAGGAATCTTCTGGAGCGTCTGTTCATTTTTATGTGATAGTACGCATCCTGAAGGTCTATAGAGCACATCCAGTTTCCTTTTCCCAATAGGGGAAGGATGGACTGCAGCGTGACCATCCGAAATCTTGTTTTCTTGACTGACTTGTTCAAGATACTGAGATCCAAAATTGGTCTCCAGTCCCCTGTTTTCTTTGGAACTAAAAAGAACCTTGAGTAGATTCCGATCCTTGCTGGTCTGCTGGAACTGGCTGAATTGCTCTTTTTGCAAGCAGCTTTGAAATTTCCAAAGCTGCAAGATCCCTTTGAGCGGGTGGAACATCTGGAAGGGATTTTGATTGGTTTGGAATGCGAACAAAGGGAATGGAATAGCCTTGAAATGATGGACTGTACCCATTTGTCTTGAGCCAGGGATAGCCAGGCTTCTGGGTACAGTGACAATCTTCCCCGGACTGCCTCCGAAGGTGGGCAGTCGGGCAACACCTCAGGGATGCTGAAAGGGCTTATCAGAGAAGGCTTCTCGATTGCCCTGGTTCTCTGGAGCCCCCTGCCTCGAGGGAGACGTCTACCATTGTTATTCCGCCTCTGCCTCTGGCGGAAACGACTTTGTCGTCAGGCGAAGTCCCTTGAGATTGTTTACGGAACCACATTTTCCCACTTTTCTGGCCTTTGGGGTAAGGCCTAGTAGGAGTAGAAAACGGACTCCGGCGGCAGAAAGAGTCTTGCCATCAGTCTCGCACCTAGTCAAGGTTTCTTTCACTTGAGGACCAAAGAGAGATGATCCATCAAACGGGAATTAGTGAAAGACGTCTTGAAGGGTCCAAAATTGCATAGCCGCATCCAGGCATGCCTACGTAAGGCCACACCCGTCCCTGCGGCCCTTCTCGCTCCATCAGCCGCATAAGAGAGGAGGCCGATGCAGGAGTTGGCTATGGAGTTAAGGGTAGCCAGCTGAGTGTTCATCTTATCTTGAAAACCCGCAGCTGTAGGGTCCTTCAACATGTCACTCGCTTCTTTAATCAAGTCCCTTTGAAGACGAGAAAATGGCACAGGTAGTTCAGCTTAACGCATAGCAAATGTCGCTGACGAGAACATCCGCTTCCGTACCTGTCCATGGACCTAGATTCCTTGTTAGGTGGATGGACAGGTACTGAAGGATCAGCTAGTTCCTTCTTAGTGGCAGCAGCTACCACCATAGCATCCACAGAGACTCCTTTTGTCAAGAACTGTTTGTCTGCTGGTGCCGTTATGAATTTTGAGGGTCTCCTGGGAGTGGGGTCCACTGAATCAGGAGCCGTCCATGCCTTTAGCTACCACCTGCATGAGGGGTCAAGGGGAGACACCCAGGAGGTGGAAGGGCGAGAGCCAAACGCCTCAAGGTACACAGATTCATCCTCCGAAGGGTTGAGGGCTGGCCAATTTCCCTCTGTTTGAGGATTTGAGAATGTCTGCAAAGAGACATCTTCAGAAGGGGAACGGGGAACCCTCGGAATCATCTAAATCTGTGTCAGATGTGATGGACTCAGGTGAGTCAATGTGTTTCCTCTTACACTTCCTCTTCCGAGGGGCTCTTCTGCCAAATCAGGAGAGGCCTCAGAAGAGGATGAAATCCCACAGGGGTTCCTGAGGAGCTGGCTCTCTGCGGTCCGGGATGAGGGAGTGAGTCGACTTGACCTGAGGCACCGTAGAGGGAGGTTGCGGACGGAGCCGACTGTGGACTAGAGCCAGGCTCTAACACACTCCGCATGACCTCGAACGCACCCCTGTCAGGCAAAGCCAGAGGTCCCGCTCGAGAAGCTGGGAACCGCCCTCGGCACGGACAGGGATGGCCCCGAGGGGGATGTCGGAGCCGAACTCACGAGCGGCGAAGCTCCGAGAGGAAGAGCGGGGTCGGACAAGGGTCCGATGCCACTCACCCCTCGAGCCGATGAGGAAGTTCGGCCGAGATTCTTCGAAGAAGAAATCGGAGCCGACGACGGAGCCGAAGACATCTGTATCGGCTCGACGCTACCACAGACTCGGTTCAACGCCCGGCCCGAGCTCAACGGAGTCGGAGGAGGAACATACTGATGGACAGGGGCAGGCATCGACTGATGAGTCGGGCTCTGAAGCATTTGGGCCAGTGCCTCGGACTTAAGAAGTCGACTCACTACCCTCTGAAGGTCATGATCCGACAGCCTCGATGACCTAGAGGAGTGAGATTTATGGCTCCGTTCAGACAGCAGAGGAGATGCTGGAGCCGAATGAACGGAGCCAAGGGATGGTGACCTAGATCTCTTCCTAGATGTCGGCTCCGAAGGTCTGGTCGGAGCCGACAGGGGAATTTCTACTACCTCGGCTCCAGCCGGAGCCGAGGGAACCACAGAAGCTGTAGACTCATCGGCTCCAGCCGGAGCCGATGCAGACATAGGTTTTGTAGCTTTAGGTCTCGGCTCAGTAGCTGGAGCCGAGGACCTAGAAGCCTTAGAGGGCTTCCCAGAGACAGAAAGGGAATCCTCAGGCTTAAGTAGACCCCTTAGGATCAACTTATTCTTTCTTTCCTGCAGGACCCTGGGGCTGAAGCCGTGGCATACAGCACAGGAGTCCTGCAGGTGCAAAGGCCCCAGGCAGTAGACACAAGAAGTGTGACCGTCTGTCAGAGACATTTTCTGACAGCACGCATCACACTTCTTGAAGCCTGAGACCTTTGTGTCTTTAGACATCCTAGACAAGAAAGTGTAACCACACACACCCAGTCAGACACACTGATTACACTAATCTTATTTTAAAACTCAAAAATAAAACAATTAACTAAAGTTTTAATTAAGAGTAACACACACACACCACTAGGGAATGGGGAAAGGCCAGAAGGCCTGAAAGAGAACTTTAAAGTTCTTGTGGGAAAAAAACGGGATTTTCCGAAAAACAGGGGTAGGAATCCACTAAACTAAGGGAAAGGTAGTTAAACTTAAAAATATAGGGGTTTAAGTATTCTAATTTTACAGAAATACACTTACCAACAAGCCGGTAGAAAAACCAACACCTCGATCGCTGTAGCGGCAAACGAGATCTGAGGTAACTCTCGCCTAGCATTGTGGGATATAAGGGGAGCCTCGAGCCGGTGGAACCAACTCTCGAGCTTTTAGAGTGGCCGAGTCGGAGCCGAGGTCGGCTCCGAACCCATCCAGCAAGAATGAAGGCGAGATAGACAACTTAACATCTAGTATTTTGGCCTTCTCTAGAAAAAGACACTTAAAGTACTTTCTTCTCGTTCAGTATGCAATAGTACTAAACCGCATCTGCAAAAAGAACCACTTTAGCTAAGTTAAGTTCCTGAACTACCTTGGTCAACAGTACCAAATGACATACTTGAGTGGAATTAATCAACATTACTTAGTGTTGGTAGACTCTTATTCAAACTGGTTTGAGAGTGAGTTACTACCTAACCTAACGTCTACTGCTGTTATTACTAAGTTGAAATGTCATTTTTCAGTCCATGGTAGTCCACACAAAGTTATCTCTGACAATGTTAATTAATTTACTAATCAGTGGTTTCAGAAATTTGCAAAAGAATGGGACTTTCTACAGGTTACTAGTAGTCCAGAAAATCCACAGTTAAATGGTCTAGCTGAAAGTGCAGTGCAGAGTGGAAAGCAAATACCTGAGAGGTCAAAGCATGACCATACTGATGTCTTCTTGAATTTATTTGATCTCAGAAATATACCCTGTGATGATATATTTGGCTTGCCTGCTCAGACGTCTATATAGGCAAACCAGAACAACATTGCCTATCAGTTCCAGTTTGTTGAGGCCTAAAGCTAAGAACAACACGACAGTTAGAACTCAACTATTCAGAAAGCATTCTTTCCAGAAGTCTCGCTATGATGAATTGAGCAGATTTTCTTCATCCACTGAATGAAGGAGAGACAGTGAGGATTCAAATGGCGAAAAGTTTCGACTGGATTGGTCAAGTAACAGGTACATGTGCAAAGTGGAGATCCTACTTCGGAGAATTTGAGGGTGTGGAGTACAGGGTACAGGAGAAATCGCAGACATCTACTACCTGTATCAGAATCAATAGCTCAGCATTGTTCCTGTGATACAGACTCTGGATTTCAGAGCAATCCAGACAATGTTCCTTTTGCAGAATGTGTCTTAACTTCTACTTCCATTCCTGATGATTTTCCTGATGTCCCTAAAGTTGAACATTCAGCAGAAACAGTTCCAATTGCTAGACCTGATTCTAATTTCTACATCACACGACTTGGTCAAATTTCCAGACCTAGTGTGAAATACACAGCAACCTGGACATAACTGTATATGTGTATCTAGTTCTGTACAATTGATGATAAAGAATTATTTGTATAGATTGCATGTCAATTAATGTCATCAACATTGCATGATTTATTTCTCAAAGAGGGAGGGTGTAGAATAGAGTATGTGTGCTATATCTTTAAAAAGCATTTCAAGGACTGAACGTGCATATAAACAGCCAGCATGTGCCAACTTCAGTACCATTTTTGAGAGTGCAGCCAGAGTGAACATGTATGAGTGTAATAGCTAGTTTGTATACAGGTTTATCTAACTTAAAGTTATTAAGCCTCAACCTGATGTGTTTGTATATAATAAAGCTGCTTGAACAGAACCCACATAGTCTCGTCTATTGTATCCTGACTAGATGATTGACACATTGGACTTCTCCTCAGTGATGCATACTCCGGGGGTGGAAGAAATTTGGTCAGAGTATGCCAAGGATTCATCTTCTGAAGAATCCTCATCCTCAGATAAAACTTGGTCCCTAAACCTTTTCTGAGGGAAAGTAATCCTCATCCTCAGATAAAACTTGGTCCCTAAACCTTTTCTGAGGGAAAGTAATAGAAGGTGGGTTAGGAAGGGAAACACCACAGGGAGGCTTTAAAGCCATAAAGGCATTAAGTAGTCCCTGTGTGAAGGCCTGCCAGTCAGGCAGAGGTTCTTACGAAGCTGGAAGATGTTTGTTTTTTTTGTTTCTTTTTAAGGGGCACTGTAGCCTTATGGAAGGTGGAGGAACCCGACATAGGTCTACATTCTATAACAATCAGCACTTCCTCCCAAACCAAGATCTGAGGAATACCGTGAGGGCCTTCCAATATTATGAACCTAGGTTTCCCCCTGCTCATCCAAAATGGACGTCTGCAATATCTCCGAGGATGTTTCAGTGCTGACTCCCTGACAGCTTTTGCTCCTATTCCCACTGAGGAATCCAAGCCAAAATCCAAATGGCCCTCTGTGCCTTCACCAGCCTCGACAGGAACACCCAGAATGGGAGGTGCACGTGAAGCTTCAGGCCTGAACTTTTTGGTGTTCTTCCCAAGCTCAACAGAAGGACCCAACGTATCCTCCATAATGTCTCACACTAACCTATTAAGTCTTTGATTCTCTAGGAAAATATTTAGTGAAGGAGCTATGCAGAGTTTTGGGAACAAATGCCTGACATATAGAGGAAGACTTATGGTCAAGATTATGGCCTAAACAAAACAGACACTAGTCGTGGGAATCTTTATATGGAAATTGTCTTTCATAATGGCATTTGCCTTTCCTGTATGACATGTAACCTCAGACAGAAAAGGAGAAATAAAATAAATAGTAAATAACCCAATGGGGCACTTATCTGAACACACTTGTAGAGCAACCAGCAACTTGGGTTAGCAGACCGATGGTCGAAGATGGCACTGAGACTGGCAGCAGAGAAGTTCAGAGGATGGTATGTGCAGACGTCACTTTATGGCTGATGCCTAACTTGGGCCTACGTGTGATGTCCCAACTAACTAGCAGTGGCAAAAAGCCTTTGTATACTGGTCAGACGTTGGGGTTGTTTATGGCAGGGAATCCCTCATGTTATGAGTACTGCAACATAGGAATAGAAGAACATCTATACTGATGGACCTTGCCCCATGGTAAAAAGAGCAAAAAAATAGAAGTCCATAAATAAAAACTTCATTTTAGTTGTAAATATTCTCAATTTTCTGGTTAAGTGCTTTCAACCAACATGGGACTTCATCAGAATTGGATTTTCAACATACACTGTTGTTTAAATACATAATTACAAACCATCACATGACCACTAAACCAATTAAGTAGGTTCAATTAAACTCTAATTATAAACTCAACTAAAATACAAAAAGCATCATTCCATAAATATTAATTAATTCACAAGTTACACTTACTTAAAAATAAATAATAAAATTATAATTTAGCTGCTCAGAGCTTCAAGACACTATTTAATGACACCGTATCATTTAGACACTTGCATTTAACCTTAATTGCCACAACAGTTCACGGTATTCTAAGGTATATTCCCAGGGAGCACCTCTGTGATTCTGTGAAACCTGTTCTAGTAGCACAAAAATAAAATACTTTGTTGTTCCTACAGCCTAACCCGTGTCTAAAAAGAGCATTAGATTCTCTATTTGTGTTAATGCCATAATAGTGCTCTTGTACTCTCTTTTTAAGTTTATGTTCAGTTTTTCCTATGTAAAAACTGAAGCAAGAATCACAAAATGCAAAGTAAACTACCCCCTTACTATTACATAATTAGTGCCTTTTGTGTTTTTAGTTTCTCTTGAAGCTTCAATATTAAAGAGATACTTGAAAACAGGCACTAATTATGGTATACGTAGTAGCAGTATGCTATCTAATGCAGGCACCACTAAATGTGGGACCTGTGCGCAGTGCAGATATATTTTTGAAGGGAAAGAATTTATTGTAAAAAGTGTTAATTATAGGATATATATTTTTTTACACTTTGACTGGAATAGTAAGGGGGTGGGGGATTTCTGAAGTCAAAGAAGGTTTCAGCTCTCTGTGTGCAACTCCAGGAGACTGGTCATACAGGGGTTTCTCAAACATATGAAGCTTTAACTGTTTTTTTTTTTTTTGTTTCTGGAAATGTTAAGCATAAAGGCCTGGCAAACAGAGTATTTAAATAAAATGCTCTTCTCCCAGAAACTGTTATTAATAATGACTGCAGAAAATGATCTGATAAAAGCTATAAAATTTTAATCTCCCACAAAAATACATAAATTATGTACATACTGGAATGTTAGATTTTTCTGGTCTCTGTTTGGACAATGGAAACAAAGGACTGGTGCCTTTGATGCCCTCTAATTATGGCAACGAAATCCTCACAGCTCGAGTTCCTCTCTACCCATATCCCCACTTCTGCTGCCTTCTCCAGACTGAGATTGCTCTCAATTAGACCCAGAGACATCATGAAATGCAATAAATACAACAATTTATACCCAAGACATGGAAAGATAAAATAATACCTCCAGTTGCAAGCCCTCGCACTCCCTCCTACAGGATCATAGAAATTAGGATCATAGGAAAGATCCTATGCAGTTTGGTGGGGGAAGGAGAGTAGGTTGTTCCAATGTCCAGACACAGACTAGAAAAATCTAATGCTCCACTAGTCACACAACTTCTGTATTTCTCAGGTCCTGTCCAGACACTGGAACGATAAGTCACAGTCCCCAGCTAACTAAGGATGGCCTGCCGTGGGACTTCCAAGATGGCTACACAATGAGTAACAGCTTAATTCTAGCTCTCTCAGTGTGAAAACAAAAACTTGGCAGAGAAAGCCAGTGGATCTATACTTCTAGGTAAATTTGTAAGTGCACTGCCTGGACACCAGGAAAAAAAATGAGGACCTGAAAAAAACAGCTACAAAAGGGGATGAAAAACACTGAAAGGGAAAAGTACTGCAGCTGTTTAGCAAAAGGCAGAGCAAGCTTCAGACATGACTTCTAGTAACAGAGGAAAGTACAAGACAAATGCAAACAGACCTGGTTAAAAAAAAAAAAAACACTGATGGACAACAAAAGGCTGGAAAAAATGGAAGAAACTTTAAACAGATATTCAGGTGAGGTGGTAAAATTGCAATACTCAGAGGTTGAAATGAAGGAAAAGGCTGGCTGAATATGAGACTGCACATGGAGATGTTTAAAAAAATAATACAATTAGAGGACAGAGCACACAGGGAAAACCTGAGAGTTTCTGCTGTACCATAGAAGCTGGAAGAAACAGATTGTATTAATTTTATGAAAGCACAAATAAGCAACTGGACTGGTATTCCACAACAGGAATTGTTAATTGAAAGGGCACATTGTGTGTATGTTACAAAACTGGTGGTCAAGGACCACCAATTCTGGGCAGATCTGGGTGCTTTCCTTGAGACTGCAGACGTGTGTGATGAAAGCCTTGTGATTGTCTTTAGTAGCTGTGGCCAGTTACAACTCAAAGTTTGCTTTGGAGGATTTCACTAGTGCTCTTATTTGCTTGTTCAGGCTAAGGGGAGACTGCTTCCAATTAGACATCTGCTCCTTCTTGGTCCTGGGCAGCATTTTTTTCCTTTTATTATAGAGTTTATTTGTTGCAGATGCCCAACAGACAGGTTTACTCTTCCTTGAGAAGGAGGATTTTGTCCTGTCAGGTATTCCTGATTAAATGCAGCTACATAAATTCTCGTATAGTACTTTGGTGTAGGTTTGGACATATGTGCCGATTCCTATGGAGGGGGTGGGGAGCTGTGAAGCTTTTTATACCTTCCCTCAGGAGGTTGTAATCAGCTTTGGAGAAGTTTTTTTGTTTGACCCTAGTGGGGGGGGGGGGGGGGGGTCAGGCCATATGGTGACTTTGAAAGTAACCACTTTGTGGTCGGATCTTACCAGGAAGGATGACACTGTTGTGATGTTGCAGTGGTTAGTCATGTTGGTTAATATCAAGTCCAAGATATTTTCACCTCTTATGGGGGTATCTACCAGCTGGTCCAAGACATTTGTACTGACAAAATTAAGGAATCTCTGGGCATTTGTGTTTTGGCATGAGTAGTTCTTCCAGTCTATAGTTGGATAGTTAAAATCGCACAGGATCAGAATAAAGAGTTGAATCCTGATAGATTCAAAGAGGTCCAGATAGGTGGAGTGGGCATCTTGAGTTAAAGTTGGGGGCCTGTAACTAACTATGATTTGAAAACAGTTCCTGTCAATGGTTAACTACACTTGGAGTGTCTCCTGTTAATCATACTCTTCGACCAGCTTGGAGGTGTGTATGTTTACAAATAAATATATGTATGTGTGTGTGTGTATATATATATATATATATATATATTGCAACTCTACATCCTTTTACTATGCTGCCCAGGGTTTGGGGTCTGAATGTATGATAGGATGAGTAACCTGGTATGGCTGGAGTGCTCTCCGCAAATTTGAACCAGGTTTCTCTGACTGCACAAATGTCAGCATCTTCTAGGGTTAAGAATGTTTGCACTGAGTGCAGCTTCATGTTTAGACTCTTAGCGTTTAGCAGCATGACCTTTAATTTGCATTTTGATTACATTTTCATGTTGGTAGTTCTGACCTCATGGCTTTGCCTAAAAAAAGGCACTATGGGGGAGGCAAGAGCCTTTGCCAGGAGCCTGAAGCCCAAGGGAGACAGATTTAGGCCATCTCTAGCAAAACATTGTGATTTGTCAGTCATGCCTTCCCAGGCTGTCAGGTACTGGATCCCCTCAGAATGACACCAGAAACTAAGACAATAGTTAAAGTCAATCATTTTCTGTTTGTATTGAGGCATTATTCTGGGTGACGGTAGAATGCTGCTTAAGGCTTAGGAACATACCTGCATAGGACACATATTCAGCAAGCTTGATCATGTCTCTCTTCATGTAGTCCAGTGAGGTATGTCTCAAGTCATTCACGCCAACATGTACTATGACAGAGAGATATCAGTACCTTTTGTTAAAAGACTTGAGTGCATGGGTGTGGATTCTGGCACCTGACAACAACTAACTGTGACTTTCTCCTTATCCAGCCTGGTGAGGGGCACATCTGTGTGTCTCACAATGGAGTCTCCTATGACTAATATGTTGTGTTTATGTTTAGGCCTTAGTGGCTGTGAGAGACAGGTGTTTGAACTATGTGCGGTGTGGTGGGTAGTGGAGTGTGTGTGTATTTTTGCCTCGGTCTCTTTTGTTTGGGTATGTTTTTGTTGAGAACCTCTGCATATGTGGGTGGGTGCGTGCTCTGTAGGTGTGGTTGGTGTTTGAGGTGTGGTGCTTGTGTTGACAACCTTCTCAGTATCAGACATACTGGCTTGCAAGGGAGAGAGCATTAACTCTAGGTTCTTAATGTAATTGCATCTCTCACAAATTGTGTTCCTTGGTGGCAGTAGTAGTGGGCTGTTCGTGTACATGAGGCAGTTGCTGCACTGTCTCACGATGCCCATATCAACCAGACTGGCAGGAGAAAGCATAGGAAATTGTCCATCCATATTTGTCAGAAAATGAGGTAAAAAGGCACGAGAGAGCTAAGACGGTAAAGGGTAAAAGGTCTAAGAGCAGTACTACTAGGTGATCACACAAGTGCTACTAAGTGAAAATGTGTAGCTAGAATACCCCACAAAGGGTTAAAAACAGTGCAGCTGCAGCTCTGGATGCAAAAAACCTGTATCCGATTATCCTACTCAATTTAAGGGTTAAGAACACAGTAAAACTCACAAAAAAGCACAGATTAACCACTTACAGACAAAAATAGAACTCACAGTATGAAAAATATAGTTAAACAGAGGTAAACAGTAATGAAATGCAGTAAATGCAATTAAACAGTAATGAATTGCAGTAAATAGCAATAAAATACAGTTAAACAGTAATGGAATGCAGTTAATCAGTAAACTGTTATAAAACAGTGCAAATGTGATAAATTAGCTCAAAATCACAACAGTATAAAAAACAGATCAAATAAGGTATATGACTACCGAGAAGCTGTAACAAATGTGACAAACTAAATGCAGTTGAATGCTTAAGTACAAGCAAAATGAAGTAGGAAGAGGCACTTTTTTTAAGTAGAAAGTGAGGAGACAGAAGATAATTCAAGGTTAAGAAGCTGAAGGGGTATACTCAGTAGAATGAGTTGATGTAATGGGACTGGGGGGAGTGTCCAATATCAAATTTATAATAGAGGTGGGCAACTCAAAAGCCACCAAGCTTTAATACCACAACAACAGTAGAGCGGAAGGGTGGGATGCAAGATCAGAACAGAGGCAAGGATTGAATTCACTAGGCCTAAAAACAGTTACCCAGTTTAAACAGAATTGTAGCAAATATTGTTTTAGTTAATCAGAAGTGCAGAAAACAGTTGAAAATAAGCATTTATGTGTTGTAGTCTCACAGCAGTTTTTGTAAAACAGCAGAGCAAGGGCAGAAGGCCTAACTCATTGCAGCTTTGAACAAACAAGTACAAACTAGTTTAAACACTGGCTATTTAAGGTAGAGAAACAGGAAACCGCCAAATTATTCAATACAAAAACAAAACAACAATAATAATAATAAAAAAACAGAGCCCTGTGTAGTAACACTAGCCAGATCAGACCAGACTGAATCCTCCTCCCACGAAGAAACAGCTAGGCCTCTCTAGACAAAGACTGTACTACAAGCTCCAAAGGTCACAAACAGTAATAGATATTCAGCTCTATGCTAGTGTTTTTCAAACACAGCAACAAGTAAAATGCACAGAACAAACAGAGAAATAAAAAAAGACAAAGATCAGGCTTTTTTAAAGTAAATAAATGTATGGTTAGCAATTTTGCATCTGGTTCTCATATCTCTTGGAGGCAATCTGATAAAGAGAAATGGCTAGAAGATAATGATCTCTGAAAGCATTCAAGTGTTTTCCCACCTGAGATAGCTATAAAGATAAGACAAAAACAGCACTTAGTAGAAGCACAACATCTTAGCATGAATAACCTTTCTTGTAGTTTAATTCAAGTCTCTGAGCATGGCTCAGTGTGGAACATGTGTTCCTATTAGGAGGATAAAACTTCAATATCTGAAGATATACATATTTTATTTATTTATTTTATTTTACATTTGTTAACCGGGCTAGTCTAACTGGATATATTTCCATTTTCAGCAGAGGCCCGGGGAGAAAAGCTCCACATTTAGACAAGACAGATACAACATAACAAAAAAAAAAAAAAAAAAAAAATTTCATAATAACAGATTAAAAAGTGGTAGGACTTTTACTCCAAGACAAGAATTATTAATCACAGCGTAAAGGTATAAACAACATATTAAACATAATTTCATCTTTAGAACCATTTAGAGAAAGCATAAAACCAAGGAAAAGAGAGAACCTTAATCGAAAGAAAGTGCAGATTTAAAGAGATATGTACTGTCAGAAAGAGAGAGACAATAGCCATGAGGAGGAGAAAAACAAAGACAATTTTAATCAGGCTTAGAGCAGGAACATATCCAGTGGTTTTTAAGGTATACTCTGAGTTTTTGTTTAAACAGAACAGTAGATGCAATTGAAGTAAGTTCGGGGGGAAGTTTATTCCAGAGTTTCCCAATGGCATTCGAGAAAAGTGAATCACCAGCAAGGTTATTAGATTTGGTTAAGGTAACTAGCAGTTTGCTGGAAGAGCGGAGTGAGTTCAGGTTTGAGTAGGGGCTTAAGAGGTTAGAAAGAACAGGTATATTAAGAGGTTGGTAAAAAGCTCTTTGGACAAACATAAGTTGGGATAGAAGCAACATGTTTGTCAGTTCAAGCCAGTTAAGTTGTTGCAGATTCAGACAGTGGTGGGTTCTGAATTGCTTCCCAGTAACAAATCTAGCTATGTTATTGTAAGTGGTAGACAGTTTAGAGAGATTGTTTTTCTTGAGATTAGTGTAGATAGGTGAGGCATAGAGAAGCGTGGAAATAAGATGTGAGTGGGCAAGATTAACTTTTGCTGGGAAGGTTAAAAAAGTTTTGATTCTATATAGAGAGCTAAGTTTCCTGTTTACAGATTTAATGGTATTGTTGATATGAAAGTCGAAGGAAAGATTGTTGTCAATCGTGACACCTAGCAATTTAGTAGTAGAGTCAGGTGATATAATGGTCCCATTATTCGACAAGATAGTGAAGTCAAATGTAGGGGATCTGGTAGTAGGCTTAAAGAGTAGGAGTTTGGTCTTTTTTGCGTTTAGGAGTAGGCAACGTTTTAGGAACCAAGTTTCGACTTTAGAAAATACAGCTTGAGTGTTAGCTTGAAGTTTGGAAATGGATTTAGCAGAGCAAATAAGTGTGGAGTCATCGGCATATTGAATGCATGTAGCCTGGGGAATAGCTATTTGTAAGTCATTTATAAAGAGGGAGAAAAGAAGAGGTCCAAGAACAGAGCCTTGGGGGACCCCAAGTGAAATTGGTAGAAGAGATGAGAGTTTGTTATCCCAGAGGACGGCCTGTTTCCTGTTAGTGAGATAGGAAATGAACCAGTGGATAGCCTTAGCTTCTAAGGAAAGAGATTCGAGAATTTTTAATAGGAGAGAGTGGTTAACCATGTCGAAGGCTTTGGACAGGTCAATGAAAAGAGCGGAAGACAGGATATTATTGTTGCGATTTTTGTTAATAAAGTCTGTAAAGGAGAGCAGAGCAGTAGTTGTGCTATGATAGGGCCTAAAGCCATGTTGACAGTTTGTAAGAATGTTATTTTGTATTAGGTGATTCATTAACTGATGGTGAACACATTTTTCCATTATTTTTGCAAGTGGGGACAATAGGGCTATGGGCCTATAGTTAGAATGTTCAAAGGAGTTTCCTCCTTTATGTAAGGGTATGATGTGAGAGATTTTCCAGATATCAGTTATGGTTTCTTCATTTATGGTCCTATTAATAAGAATAGATATGGGATAAGCGATTTCAGAGGCTGCTTTTTGAAGGAATTCAGAAGGAAGCTGGTCAGCTGAGGGGGTACATGGTTTAAGTTTGAGAATACATCTCTGTATAAAGGTAATGGAGATGGGTTGTAGCCTAAAGGTTGGTAGTTTGGAGGATGCATGGTCAAGGATGCTAGTATTGTCACTGGAGAGATGGGAGGCCAAGGAATTAATAGTATCAATGAAGAATGAGTTGAAAGTATTGGCAGTATCAAGGGAAGAAATTCTGTCAGACCCAGAAAGGGAGGGAGTGGTAGTCTGTCCAGGGTGAAGAAGTCTGTTTAGGGTTGACCAGAATTTTTGAGGGTTATTGTGATTCACTTGCTGAAGATTGCTATAATAGCTCCTTTTGTCAGAGAGGATCGCTTTTTTGGTACTGTTTCTCAGATGCCTGAAAGTCTGTTGGTCTATGGGAGATTTGCTAATTCGCCATTTTGACCAAGATTTGTTTCTAAGTGACATTTTTTGTCTAGTCTCTTTTGTTAGCCAGGGGGCTGGCTTAGATTTAATTCTGATAGAACGTTTTGGTGCATGATTATCTAGAATTGTTAGGAATGTGGTGTTAAAGTAATTAACAGCTTCTTGAAGAGGAAGTGTTTTTAGTGGGTTCCAGTTACAGGCCTTTAGTTCAGTTTTAAATTGGGTAGGATTAAAGCATTTGAGGTCATGTAGGGTCCTATATAAAGGAGAGTAGGTAGAGGCATTCTTTTGTCTTATAATATAGGTTAGGTTGTGGTCACTAATGTCATCAGGTAGCGTTCCAGACTGATATTTAACTAGAGGTTTGTTTTCCAAAATCCAGTCAAGAATACTTTCTTTGTTATTAGTTTTGTTAATCCTAGTAGAGGTGTTAATTGTCTGAGTAAAGCCATGGAGATTAATATGAGATGCTGGGTTGTTAGTGGTTACAGAGGACCAGTCAAGGTTGAGGTCTCCTAGTATTATGGTTTCTTGAGGGTAGGTGGATGCGGCCCAACTGAGGATATTTTCTAAGGTAGTAGAGTTATTTCCAGGAGGTAGATATATACAGATGATATAGATAGATTTTTTGGGGTTTAGTTGCAGCTTTGAGATAAGTTCAGTTTTAGTAAATCCAAGGTTACCATAGGGTACTAATGTTACTTTTAGTTCAGTTTTGAATAGTAGTGCTACTCCTCCGCCTTTTTTACCATTGCGGTCGAGTCTCAAGATATTGTAACCTGGAGGTATGATTTCAGTGTCTTTAGTAAAGGGTTTTAACCAGGTTTCAGTTAAACAAAGAATATCAAAGGAGTGGTGATCAAAAAGAGAGTGGAGTTGGTTTTTTTTGTTATTGACACTTCGGATATTAAGGTGCCCTATGAGTAGAGTATTTGTATTGGAGGTTGATAATCGAAGAGATGAGCTTAGAGAAGCAGGTGTAGCTTCAGCTGAAATATTTGATGGACCTGGGTTGGGGTGAATGTCGCCATCTACCAAGGTAGAGTGGTTGTATTCCAAGTGAGATTTGTTAGGGAAGTTCAGTAAGTATTTTAGTTTCCTAATCAAGAGGTTCTGAATTTTTAAGTGAGACAATCTGTGATATTTAGCTAAGAGGTAACTAGAGGTAGATGTAATGTTTAAATGAGTAAAGGTTAGGCTTTTGCCATTTGAGGCTGTATGTTTAGGAGAGTAGTTGAAGTGGAAATTGAGTTTAGATTCATAAGAGGTTAAGAAATAGGGCATTGTGAAAGAAAAGGAAGTAATAAGCAGGAGTATTAGTATTTTTAGAGTATTGTCTTTTACAGAGGCCATGGAAGTAGGATTGTGGATGTCTGTAGACATGTTGAGGTGTGGAAGAGAGGAATAGACTAAAAGACTTTGGTTAAGACTATAGTTTAAGGACGTGAAGCTAGATGGAAGACACAAGGTAAGTATGTACCTTTAAGTATAGACAGGCGATAGGAGAGGTAATTGAGGAAGGTATAGTAGAGAGGAAGTTGTAGATGAGGTATGAGCCAGTGATAGGTGAAGTTATAAAGGGGGTGTGGTGTGAGGGGTATAAAGCTAAGGACACGTGGGGTGGGTGGGATAAGGGGGTAGGGAGGGAAGCGGGGCAGAAACAGTTAGAGAGGAGAGCAGAATCAATCAGCTAAGCAGGGAAGTTGAACACTACGAGTTTCCTATACTACGTAGTTTAGAAAGCAAGAAAGGGAGAGTTAGTTAAGGAACCTGAGAGGGTTCAGGCAGTATACAAGTAATTAACAGGTGCAGGTATGAGTGGGAAAAAGTATAGTTTACAGAGTAAGGGGAGTAGTTAGGTGAAAAAGCATGAAAGGGTACAGTGAGAATACAAGGAGACAGTAGGTGCAAGGTATAGGTAAGAAAAATATACAGTTTGCAGAGGGACACTGGGAGGGAAAAGTAGAAAGAAGCAGGTATTAATATATAAGACCCAGTCGTAAGTGAACTAAAGGTAGGAAGAACAGAGAAAGGAGTGCAGCAGCCAGAAAAAAGTAATGGAGAGACAGTGAGGAGACAGAAAAGGCAAGGCAAGCAAGATGTCACAGTTATGGGAAGGCTAGCAGGGGCAGGGGAGTAGCAAAAAAATAAATGCAAGGGGATATGGCGACTAAATAGTATGCAGGTAAGTAAGGGATAGAAGCAACTTTAGCTTGTACTACGTGTGTGCCGCCCACAAGAGGACAAAAACACCAAGTAAATTAAACAAAAAATGGGCGCACAGCCAATACAGGTGAGATTAGGAATTAAACAGCCTTCACTCAAGAGGAGATAGGGGTGCTTCCTGGGTGCCAGTACAGATAGCCAGCTTCGTAGCATAGTTATACATAGTTTTGTGTGTTATTACATTAACAAATTTTAAGGGGCATTGGGGTGTGTTTGTTTGTTAAGGGCTTTCAATAAAACAAAAAAGTTTTGTAAGATGTGACATAGGCACAAATGAATGAGACAATAGACAACTGTATAAAAGATCAACCTGCCAAACAGTGTATAGACGTAACACAAAAGTTGGAACAAGGCATTCAACAAAAAAGATGTTGTACATAAAAGGTGGCAATAATAACCTTTTAACACACCAATGCTTTCTGTAATGTATTTAAATGCCAAAATGGTCTCACAGATAAATACAAAAAAGAAAGAGTAGTGTTCTATATAAAAAATAAATAAATAAATAAAAATTATAGTGCAAATAGCTATGCTATAGGAGACACATTTGGAAAGAACTGAACATGTAAATTTGGTAAAGAAAGGTTTTCGGGATGGTTATTCAGCAGAATACCTGGGATAAAGGAAAAGAGACGTACTTGTATTAATTGCAAGAGAAGCTCCAGTAGTGATAGAAGAAAAAGATAAAAAACATAATAACGGTAGATTTGTAGTACTAAAGGGCTAATGGCAAGGGAGGAGGATTACACTGGCATGTATGTACATTTCCACCTAAAACTGCTATAATGGAGCTTAAGAAAATTCTGGGAGAAATAATCAGCTATCAGCAAGGAATATTACTTATAGGTGGGGACTGTAATTTGATTTGCAACAGTGAAGATGTGTCTGGGGGGGGGCAAAAGGGAAAATATAACAAAGGAGGGTAGATTTGCGAAGACATTTAGGAAAACATTTGGCATGGAAGATGTGAATTCAGTACTAGGAGTTTGGAGTGAATTTACATATTATTCTCCAAGATACAAAAGCTGGGCTATGTTACCCAGAATTTACATTTCACAAGAACATGTGTATTTAATTGCAGGTCATGATATGTACCCAGTATCTATTTCAGATCATGCATCAATAATAACTAAAATAAAAACTCGGGTTAATGAAATAAAAATGAGACACTGGCACTTTCCCACCTATCTGTTGAAAAGAGACAAATTTAAGGAATTGGTAGTAGAAATTATTCAAGAGCTATTAGGGAAGATAGAAATACCTTCTGAAAATATAGCTAGAGGTGTTCAAAGATGGCTGCATATTGAGTAACAGCTTAATTCTGTCTCTCCCAGTCTGAAAACAGAACCTTAGGGAAAGCCAGTGGACCTAGATTTCTGGGTAAATTTCTGTAATTGAGTAGTAAGTGCACTGCCTAGAAGCCAGGAAAAAAGAAATATAAAGGACCTAGAGGAAAACCAGCTACAAAAGTTGATAAAAAAACACAGACTGGGAAAAGAACTGTAGTTGTCCAGAAAGAAGCAGTGCAAGTTCCAGACATGACATCCAGTAACCTAGAGGAAAGTGTAAAGCAGCTAGGGTTACCACCTGTCCCACTTTGCAAGGGACAGTCCCTCTTTGAGCGGTTGTGTCCTGACCAAAAATATTAAAAATGGCAAATGTCCTGATATTGTAGGACATAATTATGTCCCATTTTTAATGTAATAGTTGCATAAAATAGTTATTTCTGTATCTAAAATACCTACATGTTACAAGAAACAGGATAAGCAACTAAACTGCTACAAGAATAAGCTTTTAGTTAGGCAAAAAATGTAAAGTTCTATCCTTTGTACTGACTGTGGGTTTGTGTCAGCCTGTAAAATCTGATGTGTGTCCCGAAAATGTTCCACTATGGCCATTTGAAAAGGTGGCAACCCTAAAAGCAGCTGCACATAGACCTGGCTAAAATAAATGACACACTGATGGAGTATATCAACACAAACAACAAAAAGCTGGAAAAGTGGAAGGAGCTTTGAACAGATATTCAGATAAGGTGACAGAACTGCAAAACTTAGAGGTTGAAATGAAGAAAAGGCAGGCTGAATATGAGACTGCACAAGAAGAGATGTTTAAAAAAATAGAATTGGAGGACAGAGCACACAGGGAAAACCTTAGATTTTCTTTTATGGCAGAGAAGCTGGAAGAAACACAATGTATTAATTTTATGACAATACAAATAACAACTGGACTGGTATTCCACAACAAGAATTGTTAATTGAAAGGTCCCATTGTGTGTATGTTCCAAACCTGGCTATGAGAAAACAACCTAGACCTTTAATAGTAAAAATGCAATCTTACCAGCAGGAGGAGTCAGTTCTGACAAAACTGTTGAAGAAGGACAAAGTACTATAAATGGGAGACAGCAGAGTGTTTGTGGAGAATGACTACTCATTGCACACCAGGCAGAAGAGGAATACATTTATTCCATTACATAGGGCATGCCGAGAAGCAGGCATGAGATTCAAATTGCTGTACCAACTATTCTCACAATATTTTTCCCTGGAGGAATAAAACATTTTTGCTGAAGTACATGCTAAGGAAGAAATACAAAAGTTTGTGCAACAAAAAGTTAGCTGTGAAATGGAAGGAGATTCTGCTTCTTGTTCTTCTTGTAATAAAGACCACAGAGAGACTGTGCCAGTGAAACCTTTCCCAATGTTTCAATGGAAAATGACTGAGAGGGATTAAAAAGCACAGAAGTTGATTAGAAGAATCAAGAGTGCATTGGAGATGAAGCACAGACAGCGTTTAAGACACGGAGATGAACAGGAATAGAACAAAAGAATCTGGAAAAACTGGACTTTGTTAAACTTGAAGGGGATTCTAAAGCATATGCCCTACTTCATGTCATTAACGTTTGGAGGCTAAAATCTGTAATCTGGAAATTCTTCCAAGATGGCTGCACACTAAGTAACAGTTTGTTTCTAGCTCTCCCAGTGTGAAAACAGAGACTAAGCAGAGAAGGCCAGCAGACTTGTGTTTATGGGTAAATTTCAGTAACTGGCTAGTAAGTACACTGCCTGGACACCAGGAATAAAGAAACACAGAACACCTGGAAAAAAATCAGCTACAAAAAGTGAGGAAGAAACACTTGCAGGGGAGAGTTCTAAAGCTGTTCAAGAAAAAGTAATGCAACCTTCACACATGACTTCCAATAACTTACAGGAAGATGTAAGACAACTGCATACAGACCTGGTTAAAATAAACAAAACACTGGTAAAGTACATCAACACAAACAACAAAAGGCTGGACACAATGGAAGAAGCTTTTAACAGATATCCAGATGACATGATAAAGCTACAAAAATCAGAGATCGAAATGAAGAAAAGGCTGGATGAATATGAGACTGCTCAGGAAGAAATGTTTAAAAAAATAATAGAATTAGCGGACAGAACACATAGGGAAAACCTGAGATTTTCAGCTAAACCTGAGACGCTGGAATGAACAGACTGCATTAATTTTATGAAAGCACAGATAAGCAACTGGACTGGTATTCCACAGCAGGGACTATTAATTGAATGGGCACATTGTGTGTGTGCTCCAAACCTAGCCATAAGAAAGCAAACTAGACCTATAATAGTAAGGATGCAATCCTACCAGCAAAAGGAGTTGATTCTAACAAAACTGTGGAAAAAGGACAAAATACTAAAAGTGGGAGACAGCAGAGTATTTGTGGAGAATGATTACTCATTGTACACCACGAAAAGAGAAGTAAAATCATTTCACTATTTAGAAAATGTCGAGATGCAGGTGTGAGATTCAAACTGCTGTATCCAGCTGTCTTCAAGGTATTCTTTCCTGGTGGGACAAAATCATTTTTTAATGACATGCATGCTAAGGAGGAAATACAAAAGTCTGTCCAACAAAAATTGAGTTGTGAAACAAAAGGAGATTCTGCTTCTTGTTGAGGTCCGGTAATAAAGACCACAAAGAGACTGTACCTGTGAAACTTCTTCCAGTATTTCAATGGAAAATGTTGGACAGAAGGAAGGGAGCATGAGTTGAACAGAAGAATCAAGAGAATGTTGGAAATGAAGCAGAGACAGGATTTGGGTGATGGAGAAGAACAGTAATAAAACCAGTAACAATGTGGGATTACAATGCAATAATTATATTTATGACATATGACAGAACAAGAAAATCTGGAAATACTGGACTTTTTCAAAATTTGTTTGACATGTGGGGGACCCTAATATGCTGTACTGCATGTCATTAATGTTCAGAAAATGTTGTGGGGAGGGGAAGAGAGGGGAGAGCATTAACTGTAAGCAAAGAAAACACTTTTTTTTTCTTAACAATACTGCATTTGTTCATAGGTTCATGTGTGTTTACTAGGCTTTTTTAAGCCTAGCCATGCATCCCAAATCTCTGACACGTTCTGATACCCTTGATAAGTGTCAGCATAGGCCTGGGGGATGAACCACTTACAGGTTAGCTGTTTGCATCAGAGACATAGGTGCCAGAATGAATTTCCGGTTTCCCATCCAATTGTCCAAGTTGCACTTGGATTATGGAAGACCTCTGCTTCACATGGATGCGGAGCCTGTTCCATAGACAGGGTAGTCTCTGGGATACACACCTATCTCTTCAGCAGGTTCTATTTATATCACAGGCAAGGTTTAAGTCTTTAGAATGGGTAATTATAGTACTGTTTGTTTTGTAGATATGCAGGAGGTCCATCAGAGTGGGTTCTGACAATGCCCTGTATGCCAGGCATACATCTCACCTCAAAAGCCTGTTGGAGACAGAATACAGGGAGAGGGCCTTGAGGCGGTCTGCATAGAACATATTACATATGCCTTGTAGTGAGGAACCTCTGTGAACGTTCGAGTTGTTGCATATGCCTGGTTAGGTACATACCAAAGGGGGCATTGTACTCAATGACAGGTTTGATGAATGCTGAATATAGTGGAACAATGACTTCTTTGGACTTAGATGCCATACCTTTGTTTATAAGTTGCACAACATAGGATGATTTCCTCACCACTGTAGACACATGATGATCAAAGGCTAGATTACTATCTGTGTGTGTCCTTGATTACTGGGTCAACTCTAAGGGGTGTGTTGTTAATATGATAGTTACCAGAGATGGATGACTTCCCATAGGATACTATTATGCATTTCTTGGCATTTAGTTTTAGTCCATGACTCTGACACCAGTTGTTTGTCAGCCCCTTCTGGAGAACATTTGTGTCAGTTTGAGATGCAGTGATGACTCCTAATTTGCAATCATCTGCAAATTTAGTTAGCCAGAGTCCACTGACATTGGCCTTGACTTCTGAGAAGTAAATGCCAAAAAGGAGCGGCCCAAGGACTGATCCCTGATGGACTCCACTTGTGACTGGCCTCTTTGTAGAGGTGGACTCCCCAGTTCTAACTACCTGGGTCCTGTCTGTGAGCTAGTTGGCTATCCACTGGATGACATACGGGTTTGTACCTAATCTTTTGAGTTTGTCAACAATACCCAAGTGGGGTATTGTGTCAAATGCCCTGGCCAGGTCAAGATAGGCAGTGTTAACAATTTTGCCCTCATCCCTTGCTTTGGTGACCTTCTCAAAGAAGTCCACCAGGTTGAGTAGGCATACTCTGTTCTTTACGAAACCAAACTGGGTTGGGTCCAGTGTCTGGGGGTTTACTATATCTCTATTGATAATCTCCATGATAATTCTTTCCATGGCTTTATATAGAAGACTAGTGAGACTTATGGGTCTGTAGTTTCCAGGGTCTGTAGATGGCCCACCTTTGGGCAGAGGGAGGACCATTGCCTTTCTCCATTCACGAGGCACAAAGCCTGTTTGGAGGCTACAGTTAAATAGGAATTCCAGAGGCCGTGTGACAGGTCATGTTTCATGCTATTTAGAAGGCATCCTGGGATACTGTCTGGGCCCATTGATGCAGTGTTCTTGGTCTTAGAAAGAGCATTAAGGACCCATTCCCTAGTGATAGCAGCAGGAGTTGTATTTGATGACATTTCCTGAGGGAAGGTTGTAGGGGAGAGTAGTACAATTGGAGCTGAATTTATCAGCCAGGAGGTTAGCTATATATTCTGGCTCAGTATAGGTGGCTCCATTTACAGTGAGCTCTGCACCCAATTTTGTGTTGCCTTTGAGGTTGTGGACATACGTAAAGAATGCTTTGTAGCTGTCCTTGGCCTGGGAGGCCAAACTTACCTCACATTTGGCTTTGGTAGACTTTATTTGTCCTCTGAATTGTTTGTTTAGTTTAATGAGAGTGCTTTTATCCTGCTGAGTGCTGCACCTCCTAATATTTGCCATGATTTTCTTCTTTCTGTTATATATCCTACTGATTTTGTGATTCCACTAGGGTGGCTTGTTTTTTGAGTGAGTTCTGTACTTCTTCCTGGTAGGTACAGCTGCCTCTATGCTGCTATTAACATGCTTGTACAGGGTTTCTGTGAACAGTTCTGCATAGGCAGTAGTGTTATCAGGGTTTATAGGGGCTTGAAATTTTGCCAGGGTCTCACTTAGTAGCAGGGGGTTAGCCTTAGAATAGTTCCTGAATATTCCTGGTTTAGCTGCGCGTCCAGGATTTATTTTAACTTCAGAGGAGACCATTTTGTGGTCTTACCTTACCAGGGAAGGCATTACAGTAGGGGGTGTGCAGCACTCTCCCATATTAGTGAGGACCAGATCCAGTATGGTTGTCCCCCTAGTTGGTGTACTGACTATTTGGTCCAGGGAGTTTGTGTTTACAAAATCCAGGAATCTCAGTGCATGTATGTTTGATGTTGTATATAATTCCCAGTTAATAGTGAGGTAAAGTCACCCATGAATATGGTATTGGGTTGGATGGTTGGTGTTTCTATTAAGTTTAAATACATGGTATGGGTTTCCTAGGTCATAGAGGGGGACCTATAGCTTGCAAGGAAGTGGTACTGGATTTTACCTATGGTACGTGTTTTTCTTTGCAAGCTGTTTTTAAATGTAATGGGGATTGTAAACAGATGTTTTCTTTTTCTTCTTGTACAGTTTTGAGAAATATAGGCAATGCAATGATCACAAAAAAAAATAAATAAAAAGAGAGCCTGGTTAACAAAAGGGATGACAAAGTTCAAATTAATGTGCTTTTTTCATTCTTGCATAGGAAATTACTGATTAAGGATCTTTTTTTTTGAGAGAGAGAGCAAGTAAATGAAAAAGAATATCGAATACTATGAGGCTTTTTTTCCTAGTAGTTGCTTGTAAGTATACTAAGTAGCATTTCTGCAGCTGGTCTTCATGTCTCAATGGAGACAATCTGATAAAGAGAAACTGGAGACAGTCTGGTGGAAGGAGATTGTCTGAGGGAAAAAAACAGAGAAATTGGCTAGGATATAATGTTCTCTGAAAACAACCAGGGGTTTTCCTAGGTGTCAGAGCTTTAAAAATAATGCAAAACCAATTAAACCTGAAGTAACATTTTCTCAATTTAAAATGCATGGGGATATTAATATAAGCAAGTGCTTTTTTCTTTTTTTTCTCTTTCTTTGTTCAGTTTTAAGAAATGTAGGCTCTGCAATGAAAAAAAAAAAGAAAAGAAAAATGAGGAGGGGGGGAGATGGGGGAGAGATGGAGGGTCTGATCAAGTGTGTGTTACAAAACAAAAATCTGTGTGCTTTTTTCCCATGCTTGTGACTGGGTTAAAACCGTAGGTGTTATTCAGTAACAAGTTTATTACAAAGCATGTAAATGAAAAAGAATATTGTAAGGCTTTTTTCTGATAAACAAGGAACCCTTAGCAGCTTTGTGTCTGGTTTGCATGTCACTAGAAGACAATTTGATAAAGAGAAGTGGCTTGGAGAATGTGCTTACTGAAATCATTCAAGTGTTTTCTCAACTGGGAAAGCTATAAAGAATACAAAATCAAATAGCACTTACTAGTTGCACAGGCTGTACCATGTGTCATAGCATGGCTAACCTTTTTTTCTGGTAATCTTTAGGAAGCAAAAATGTCAGTATTTGAAGAAGTACATAGTTTTGTGTGTTGTTATTAAGTTAATAGGTTTTAGGTTGGTTTTTTGGGGAGTTTGCTTGTTCTGTTTGAGGGCTTTCAGGCACAAGTTGATATAACAAGAAACAACTGTATAAAAGACCAAACCACCGAACAGTATATACATGTAACATAAAAGTTAGAACTAGACATTTAACATAAAAAAACCCGGCATCGGAGACCATCCAGGTGTAATTAACCATAGGCAAGACTGCTCTGCAATTTGTAGCATGTTACAGGCCACCCTCTCAAACTCAGGAACCTCACATAGCTTTCCTGAAAACACTGGAGGGGATAAATGTATCTCCAAACACCATCATACTAGGTGACTTCAACTACCCGAATATAGACTGGGATCACTACTCAAGCCCCAACACTCTAGCCCAAAGGTCCCTAGAGTTCATAAACTCAAATGCCATGGAACAACTAGTCACCATCCCCACAAGAGGTGAAAACATACTTGATCTCATCATCACGAACATGGGGTCACAATGTTCAACACCGGAAGTATACCCCTCACTGGTGAGATCAGATCATAAAGTAATCTCACTGGAAGTCCACATCCCACCCCCACCCGAGATAAAAAAGACCACAGTGAAGAACTTTTCAAAAGCAGACTTCACACTTCTAAAGACTAGTGTGGTCTCTTTTAAGGCCCCCGAGCCCGCGGAAACCATTACTCAAGCCGCTGAATCACTTACAAATGCCTTCTACCAGCACCTACAGGACTGCATGGATCAGGCAATCCCAAACAAAACAAAGACTCTTTGTACCAAAGGCAAGCGTCCAGTCTGGTGGACCCCAGTCATAAACAAGCTCTACAACAAAAGGAGGAAGCTACTACAAGATAGAGCAAAATCCCTAAAAGGTAAGACACCTTTGATCATTATAAGTAAAAAACTACGATCTCTCATAAAATCATCCAAGGCAAATTTTGAGAGAAAAATCGCTAAGGACTCAAAAGACAATCATAAGGCCTTCTTTAGCTATGTCAGAAACCTGGGAGAAAACTCCCAGATATGCTCAGAATTAGTTCAAAATGATGTAAAAATCACTGAACCTATAGACATTGCCAACATACTGGCTGACAGGTTCAGTGCAAACTTCTCCCCCCCCCAAAAGGAGAGATATCTATACCAGAGGATTGTAGCCCCCCAAACATCTCTAACGCTCAGGTGAGAACTGCTCTCTCCAAGGCAAAAAACACAGCATCCATGGGACCAGATGGTGTCCCCGGTTGTGTGCTCCGCGAACTCAATGAGGAATTAAACCCACAGTTAGGACAGCTGTTTAATCTTAGCCTCACCTCAGGATATGTACCCAAGGAGTGGCGTACGGCAACTGTGGTCCCACTTAACAAAGGCGGTGCCTCCACCGACCCTGGAAATTACCGTCCCATCAGCTTGACAAGCCTGATCTGCAAAGCTATGGAGAGGATCATAATGGAACTCATAAATAAAGACATAGGGGACTTGCAGACTTTGGATCCAACCCAGTTTGGCTTTGTCAAGAGCAGATCATGCCTTTTAAACTTGGTTGACTTTTTCGAAACAGTCACCAAGGCCATTGATGAGGGAAAGGCAGTCCACACAGCCTACCTCGACCTGGCAAAGGCTTTTGACACAATACCCCACTCAGGTATCATTGAAAAACTCATCAGCTTAAATGTAAACCCATACGTCACAAGATGGGTAGCAAACTGGCTAAGTGACAGAACCCACAGGGTCAGAGTTGCTGGCGCCATGTCAGACTCAAAGCCTGTCACAAGTGGTGTCCCACAGGGCTCAGTCCTGGGCCCACTCTTGTCCGGCATCTACTTTTCAGAAGTACAAGCAAACACAGGAGGGTTATGGCTGACAAAATTTGCAGATGACTGCAAACTGGGTGCAATAGTCGAGAACACATCTGACACAGATATCCTTCAGAAGGGTCTCATAGAAACGGATAACTGGTGCCAGAGCCATGGACTAAAGTTAAACACCAAAAAATGCATAGTCATACCCTTCGGGAAAAACAAGGTTACCCCTAGCTACCATATAGGTGGCAATCCACTGAGCACAGAAGAGGTTATCAGGGATCTGGGGACCCAGGTTGACAGTAACCTATCGTTTGACACTCACGTCGCCAAAGTAGTTAGGAAGACCTTCTACATTGCCCACCTGATCATGAAGGGATTCACATCTAGATCAAGGGAGGTCATCGTCCCCCTGTACTCATCACTCATCAGACCAATGATTGAGTACAATGCCCCATTGGAATGTATCTGACCCGACACCTGCAGCAACTGGAAAGGCCCCAAAAGTTCCTTACCAAAAGGATAAAGGGTCTCAAAAATATGTCTTATGCTGCCCGACTGAAGGAACTCCAGCTCTATTCAGTCGCCACCGTCTGCTTAGAGGTGACCTGTGCCTGACATACAAGGCCATGTCCAACCCAGAATTGATGAACATGCTTCACCTCAAAAAATCTAGATCCCTCAGAACTACAAGGCGGAGACTTAAACCTTGACACGGTTATTAATAGGACGTGCTGGAGGGACAGATTCATCACCCAAAGACTCCCTATGCTGTGGAACAAAATCCCGGTACATGTGAGGCAGAGCACCTCGCTGGCCTTGTTCAAGAGAAATCTTGACCAATGGATGGGAGATCGCAGATATACCCCAGGGATTACCTCAGTGTCACTGCTTGACAGAGGCACAGCAAAATAATGGGCATAGTATCCTTCAAACTAAGGGGTGGCGAAAGCCACAAAACTCTGGGCTAGGCTTATAAATGCCCTTGGGCTGATAGCCTAGTATGAACCTATAATAACTATATAACAAAATGATGCTTTCTGTAATGTCTTTCAATCTGAATGGTCTTACAAACACACAAAAAAAAGAGCAGTGAATTATATTAAAAATGTAGAGTGCAAACAGCTATGCTACAGGAGACACACCTGGAAAGAACTGTACATATGAATTTGATAAAGAAAGGTTTTCAGGATGGTTATTCAATGGAATATCTGGAGCAAAGTAAAAGAGGATTACTTGTATTAATTGCAAGAGGAGCTCCAATAGTGATAAAAGAGGAAGAAAAAGACAATAATGGAAGATACATAGTACTAAGGGGCTACTGGCTAGGGAGGAAGATTACACTGGCATGCATTTACATCCCCCTAAAACTGCTATTAAGGAGCTTAAGAAAATTATGGCAGAAATAATCAGCTTTCAGCATAGAATATTACTTATAGGTGGAAACTGTAATTTGGTTTGCAACAGTAAAGATGTGTCTCTGGGACCTAGAAGGGAAAAGATTTTTGAAGAAATTTATGAAAATGTTTGGCATGGAAGATGTGAATTCAGTACTAGGACTTCGGAGTGAATTTACATATTACGCACTGAAATATAAAAAATGGGCTCGGTAGATAGATTTTCTATCTCACAGGAACATGTGCACTTAATTGAAGGTTTTGAAATCCACCCAATAACTATTTCAGATCATGCACCAATAACTAAAATAAAAACGCAAGGTAATAAGACTTTGGAATAGACTGCCCATACATGTCAAGCAGAGCGCCTCTTTGACCCTCTTCAAAAGGAACCTTGACGATTGGATGGGAGAAAGGAAATTCACACCAGGGATCACGTCAGTCATCCTGCTAGACAGGGGTCCAGGGAAGTAAATAGTGTGGGAAAAAATAGCCAGGGAATTGTTATGGCTAAGCTTGTATAGGCCCTAGGGCCGATGACCTAGTACCAACCTATGACCCTATAAAATGAGACACTGGCGCTTCCCACCTATCGGTTGAAAAGAGAGGAATTCAAGGAATGGGTTTTGGAATTAATTCAGGAGCTACTAGAGAAGACAGAATTTTCTTCTGAAAACATAGCTAAGGAGTGACCTAAACTTACAGTGGAGTTTAAAACTAGGGTGAAAATAAAAGAAAGGGAGATGTGGATAAAGAGTAACAAGAATTACTTAGAGGGATTGACAAATGTTAAAAGTATTGCAAAATATTGGGAATCTATCAGAACAAGAAAAGGAGCAACTTCAGAATGCTAAACAGAAAATAAGGGATTACTTCGACAATATGCATGAGTTTAGAAAAATTGCTGTTAAGCAACTGTTTTTTTGATAATTCTAGAACACAAAAACTTAGCACAACAACTCAGGCGACAGAAAGTGGAAAGGGCTGTCACCAAGCTTAGGGAGCCTATAACAAAGGAAGATAACAAGAGAAGCTGTAGAAGTATTAGAAATATTTCGGAAATGTCATGAAAGTTTCTATAAAGCAGAGAAGTATGGAAATCAAGAAAAGGTACAAATGGAAATGTTTATGGAAGAATTAAATATGCCCAGGTTAGAAATAAATGAGGCTCAATTACTAACATTTAGGCTAGGAAGGGATGAGATAAAAATGGCTATGTATAATCAATCTACAGGAAAGTCTCCAGGAATAGATGGTATTCCTGTGGAAGTTTGGATGTTAGGAGGGAAAAACTGATAAAGATCTGGAAGGCTTTGTTTACCAGTATTTTAAGGGGAAGAGAAGTACCAGCATCCTGGAAGAAGGCGGTGGTAATGGTAATACCTAAAGAGGGTAAAGATCCATCAGATCCAGCTTCAAACAGGCCCATTTCATTACTAAACCATGATTATAAAGTGTTTATGTCTATAATGGCTAAAAGAACGGCAAAAGTGATATCAAAATTGATAGACATGGATCAGTGTGGTTTTGTGGAGGGGAGGCAAACATTTGATAATATTAATAGAACACTGGTGTGATCCAGAGGGAAGCAAAATGTAAGAAAATACCACTGTTATTGGTGGGTGTTGAGGCAAAGAAAGCATTTGACAGAGTAGACTGGGACTTCACTAGCAGGGTAATGGAAGCATTTGCTTTCCCTGATACAATTATAATGTTGATTAGAAGTATATATGAGGGATCTGAGAAGCAAATTCAGGTGGATGAGGTCCTCTCCAATAATTTCTGCTTGAGCAGAGGAACGAGGCAGGGTTGTCCACTTTCCCCTTTGTTGTCTGCATTACGTTTAGAACCACTGGCAACGAAAATAATGGATCCAGAAATTCAAGGATATAATTGGTATGGTAGTCAGGAAAAACTGGCTCTATTTGCAGATGATATTTTATACATGGCACAACCAGAAAGGGACATTACAGTGCTGTGGAACATTTTAAGACAATTTCAAATCTTCTTGGGATACAAAATTAATTAAGCTAAAAAAAAGGCAATAGCGGTAAATTATGTACCCACACACGAATTGGTCCAACAATACCCGTATTTATGGGGACAAGATAAAAAGAAGTATTTAGGAGTATGGATTAGAAATTGCTCTGTTGTGGCAGCTAAGAATATGTAGGAGGATATTAAACAGAAGATAATTGAGAAGTTGGAAGCTTTGCTATATGGATAGGGACTCTAAGATACAAGCCATTACAATTGTTTTAGTCCCTTTAGTCTTATACATGGGTCAGGCATACTTTTATCAACCAGAGGAGAACCTGTGGATAGCAACTTAAAAAAAGTGGAAGGATTTTATCTGGGAAGCGAAGACAGCAAGGGTCAAGTGGGATAAGTGGAGTCTTCCAATAGAACAAGGCGGACTAGGATTACCCAATTTGAGGGGGTATTTTACAGCAACACAGTTAAGGCCCTTGTACATAGCACAAGAAGAAAACTATAATTACAAGTAGAAAGGAATTATGCTGATTCAAGGAGGAAGCTCAAGAAATAAGGAGAGATTGGAGTTTTGGATGCAGACTCTTAAGGAAAACAACAAAAATCATACAGAATATTACATTCATAAAATAGAAGGGAGTATTTTAAGAACCAAACTAGCACGTGACTAGAGAAAACATATTTTGCTAATAGGGACAACTGTGGTCAGGGAAACAGATAACAGGCAAGAGGGGGCTGGAATTTAATGGAGAAAACTGATAAAGGAACCAAGGTTTTGGGAGCAAATAACTAGAAAGGGAAAGGTAACAGAATTGAAATAGGCCAAGAATTTATCTAGACTGTCTTCTCTATCAAGGACTGATAATCAGAGTATAGGCAAAGAGAAAGAAATAGGGGGCTCCTGAATGAAAGACCAGCAATGGCAAAGTTTTAAATAGAATCTAGAACAGAAGCTGCCATTAAAAAAGGAATTAATTTTTAAAGCATATAAAACACTACATGATAATTATAAGAATTAATCAGAGGAGCTTAGAAAGGATTGGGGAGAGAGACTGGATAAGCAATTCACAAAGAGACAATAGGAGGATATATGCATATCTCCCAAATATGCAACAAAGTCTAGAATATTTAGGATCTTTGTCTGGAAGTGTTTACATAGGTATTTTTATACCAGACAGACTCCAAAGAACTTTTCCTCGAGTGGATAGCAAGTGTTGGAGGTGTGATGGGCAAGAAAGAGGAGGCTGAGAATATATTTTTGGGAGTGTAATGAGCTTGCAGACTTTAGGGATTCCCTGCAGACCGCTCTGTTGGAGATGCTGGGTGAGCAGACTGGATTGACTTGGGAGATGATTTTTTTTTTGCGTTATGATACAGAATCCGAATTGCCTAGACATAGTAAAGCCTTGCTGATTCTAATTATGGTGGCTGCCAAAAAAGCAGTCACTAGAAAATGTAAATCACAGTCTACACCAACTTTACTAGAAGTAGTGAATATACTAACAGAAATAAAACAACTGGAATTGGGATATTTATAAAAGGAAGGGAGCAAACTACATAGGAAAAAATGGGAATTGTGGGGACAGTATATGCAGAGTAGGAACGAGGTTTAAGAGGCAGGATTTAAATGAGCCATACACTGCTTAACTGACAATGATTGGATAGATTAGAATTTGGTGCATAATGTCTGCAACTACAGTTGTTTCAATGGTCTCTGTGATGTATACTGTTTGCAACTAAAGTGGTGTCATGTTTATTTTTCATTTGTATAAATGTAAGATTGCCTATGTCATGTGTGAAAATTTAATAAAGACGTTTGTTGGAAAAAAAAATCAGTACTCTGGAAATTAACAAACGTGGGATTACAAAGCAATGATTATATTTGTGAAACAGGACAGAAGAAGAAAATCTGGAAATAATGGACTTGTTTGGACTTTGTTAAACTTGTAGGGGACTCTATAGCATATGCCCTACTTCATGTCATTAATGTTCGGAATAACAATCGGGAGAGGGGAAGAGGAGGGAGAGAGTTAACTGCAAGTAAAACAATTTTTTTCTTAACAGTATTACTTAAGTGGTGCATGATTTTCTCTGCATGTTATACAGTAATTTTTTTAAATTATTTTTAAGTGTAATGGGAATACTAATGTAAATGTGTGCTTCTGTTTATTCTTTTTGTTTTTTTCCCTTCTCTTTTTCTCCTTGTTTGGGTTTAAGAAATGTAGGCAATGCATTGTAAAAAAAAAAAAAGTAGGGATCTGGGAATGACTGTGTTAGCTTTATACAGTAAAATGTTTTGACAGAAAGGAAGTAAATGAAAGGAATATTGAATATTATAAGGACGTTTTTTCTAGTAAACAGTCCTGTAGCTGGTTCTCTTGTCACTAGTAGGCAATCTGACAGAGAAATGGCTTGGAGAAAATATTTTCTGAAAGCATTCAAGTGTTTCCCAGCTGAGAGAGCTATAAAGATAAGGCAAAAACAGACAGCACTTAATAGAATCACAGGCTTTACCATGCATCTTAACATGGGTAGCCTTTCTTTCTGTTTAGCTCAAGCCTGTGTGTGTGGCTGTCAGTTTGGAACTCGTTCCTATTAAAGGTTATCAATATTTGAAGATGTAGATAGTTTTGTGTGTTATTAAGTTAGTAGATTTTAGGGGATATTGGATGTTTGTATTTTTATTTGAGGGTTTTCAACAAAACAAAAAGTTCTGCAAGATGCGACAGGCTGAAATGGAGATGAAAAGAAACAGTTGTATAAAACATTAACCTCCCAAACAATGCATGCATGTAACATAAAAGCTGGAACTAGACACGTAACAGAAAACCTGCTATACATAAAAGGTGGGAATAATAATCCCTCAATAATATGATTATTTCTATAATATCTTTACACATTAATGATCTCACAGATAAATCCAAAAATGAAAGAGTAGTGAACTGTATTAAAAAATGTAGAGTGCAAATAGTTACACTACAGGGGAGAAACTTGGAAAGACCTAAACATGTGAATTTGATATATAAAGGTTTTCAGGATGGTTATTCAGTAGAATCCTGGTGCAAAAAAAGGGAGTACTTATATTAACTGCAAGAGGAGCTCCAATAGTAATGTAAGAGGGAAAAAAAGACAATAACGGTAGATTTGTAGTACTAAGAGGCTACTGGCAAGGGATGAGGATTACACTGGAATGTATATATATTCCACTGAAAACTGCTATACTAGAGCTAAAGAAAACTCTGGGAAAAATAATCAGCTTTTAGCAAGGAATATTACTTACAGGTGGAGACTGGTATTTGATTTGTAACAGTGAAGATGTGTATGGGGGGGGCAGAAAGGAAAATATAACAAAGGAGGGTAGATTTTTAAAGACATTTATGAAAATATTTGGGATGGAAGATGTGAATTCAGTACTAGAAATTCAGAGTGAATTTACATATTATTCCCCAGGCTACAAAAAATTGGGCTAGGCTAGACAGATTTTACATTTCACAGGAACATGTGCATTTAACTGAAGTTCTTGATACATACCCAATAACTATTTCAGATCATGCGTCAAAAATAACTAAAATAAAAACAGGGTAATGAAATATAAGTAAGACTCTGGTGCTTTCCCAACTAGCTGTTGAAAAGAGGAATTTAAGGAATGGGTAGTGGAAATTATTTGGGAGCTATTAGAGAAGACAGCAACTTCAACTGAAAATATAGCTAAGGAGTGGGATAAAATTAAAATGGAATTAAAAAAAATGGGGTGAAAATAAAAGAAAGGTAGACATGGCTAAGAAGTAACAAGAATATTTTAGAAGGACTGACAAATATTAAAGTATTGCAAAATAGGGGAAATCTCACATAAGAGGAGCAACTACAGATTGCTAAACAGAAAATAAGGGACTACCTTGATAATATGCAAGAGTTTAAAATGACTGCTGTTAAGCAACTGTTTTTTGATTATAACTCTAGAGCACAAAAACTTTTAGCATGACGACTCAGACAACAAAAAGTAGAAATTGCTGCCACCAAGCTTATGGAGCATATTACAAGGAAGTTAACTAGGGATCCTGTTGAGGGGGTTCCTATTAGAATGACGAAAACGCATTTTGTCAAATGCTTTTTCATCGACACCTAAAGAGCGAACAGGCAAAACAGCGAAACGGCTTTACAGCAAATTCTTTCCCTGGGAAAGAAGTCACTTGACCACTTTGTTGCTTTGCCGTGTTCTGCACTGTAGTGTGGTCCCTTGTCCGGTATAGCTCCAGAGCGTAAATGTGCAACAGTTACTGACCTTAGGGTTAGGGTGCGGGTTAAGTTAAGTGCATATGTATGAAAGTGTTTACTGTTTTTTTTTTGTGTTAGATGTACGGTTTAGTTAAGTGCATATGTATTTTAAGCTGTTTACTTTTGTTTTTTTGGGGGGGTAGAATTAGGGTTAAGGTAAGTGTGTATGTGTTTGGAACTGTTTAAGTAAATGGCAACAGTTACTGACCTTAGGGTTAATGTGCGGGTTAAGGTAAGTGCATATGTTTTAAAATGTTTACTTTTTTTTGCGTTAGATGTATGGTTGAGTTACGTGCATATGTGTTTTCAGCTGTTTACTTTTTTTGGGGGGGTAGAATTAGGGTTAAGGTACGTGTGTATGTGTTTGGAAGTGTTTACTGCTTTTTATTTTTTTTTGGTTGGAACAGCGATTTCTTTCCCTAGGAAAGAAATCGCTGTTCTGAGGTGTCGACATTTTCAGCTTTCGCTGAAAAATGGTCGATGAAACATCCTTTGCTGTTTTAAGCATTCAATGTTTTAATATAGACCCTGTTGAGGTATTATAAATATTTCAGAAACTGTATGAAAGTTTGCATAAAGCAGAGAAATATGAAAATCAAGAAAAGGTACAAATAGAAATGTTTATGTAAGACTTAAATATACAGGATAGGATGAAATTAGATAAAAATGGTGATCTATAACCAATCTACAGGAAAGTCCCCAAGATTAGATGGCATTCCTGCGGAAATTTGGAAGATAGGAGGAAAAAAAACTGATGAAGATCTGGAAGGTTTTATTTAACAGTATTTTAACAGGAGGAGGAGAAGTACCAACATCCTGGAAGAAAGTGGTAGTAGCTGTACTAGCTAAAGAGGGTAAAAATACATCAGATCCAGCTTCATGTACAGGCCCATTTCAATACTAAATAATGATTATAAGGTGTTTACATTTAAAATGGATAAATAAATGGCAAAAATTATGCCAAAACTGATAGATATGGATCAATGTGGTTTTTTGGAGGGGAGGCAGACATTTGACAACATAAGCAGAACAATGATGATCCAGGGGGAAGCAGAATGTATGAAAATACTACTGCTTTTGGTGGATCTTGATGCAGAGGCAGCATTTGACAGAGTAAGCTGGGATTTTATGAGCAGAACAATGGAAGCATTTGCATTCTCTGCTAAAATGATATGGTTGACTGTGAAGACATATGAAGGATTGAAGGTGAAAATTAAAATGTGTGAGGTCCTCTCTGATAATCTCTGCTTGAGCAGAGGAACCAGAGGCAGGGGTGACCTCTCTCTCTCTCTCTCGTTTGTTATTTGTATTACATTTAGAACTACTGGCAAAGAAAATAAGGGACACAGAAATTCAAAGATATAATTGGTATGGTAGTCAAGAAAAGCTGGCTCTGTTGGCAGATGAAATTGTTTTATACCTGACAAGACCTGAGACATTACAGTGCTTTGGAAGATATTAAGGCAGTTTCAAACCTTTTCAGGATACAAAATTAATGAAGCAAAAACAAAAGCAATAGCTGTAAATTATTTACTCACATACAAATTGGTTCAGCAGTATCCATATTTATGGGTACATGATAAAATTAAGTATTTGGGAGTATGGATTAAAAATGATACTGGTGTGGCATCTAAGGATATGTGGGAAGAGACTAAACAAAAGTAATACAAAAATTGAGAAAATGGAAGCTCTGTTATATGGATATTAATAGTAAGATACAAGCAGTTGAAATGTTTTAGCTCCTTTAGTCTTACACACTGGTCAGGTGTATTTTTTTATCAACCAGAGGAGAAGATGTGGACAGCAATTAGTACAGAGCTGAAGGAATTTATCTGGGAGGTGAAGGCAGCAAGAGTCAAGTGTGAGAAGCTTATTCTTCCAATACAACAGGACAGATTGGGTTTACCTGGGCTGAAGGGGTATTTCAGAGCAACACATAGTTAAGGCTCCTATACTTAGCACAAACAGAAAACTATAATTCAAAGTGGAAAGAGATGATGAAACAGGGGGGGAAATCATGTAACATTGAAAGACTGGGAGTTTGGATGCCAACCTTTAAGGAGAACAGCAATAATCACACAGAACATTATATTCATAAAGTAGTAGAAGGTCTTCTAAGAAATAAGCCAACATGAGGCTGGAGAAAGGAGATCCTGCCAATTGGGATAACTGCAATTAGGGATACATACAATAGGCAAGAGGGGAGCGGCAAATTTATTGGAGAAAACTGGCAAAGGAGCCAAGGTACTGGGAGCAAATAACTAGAGAGGGAAAGGTAATAGAATAGGAAGATGCCAAGAACGTATTTGGACTGAAGGCTAAAAACTGCCTTCCATATCAAAGACTGATGTGAATATAGGCAAAGAGAAAGAAAGAGAGGGGGCCTAAATGAGTGACTATCACCGGTAGAATTTTTAGTAGAATCTAGAAAAAGAAGTTATGTCCTTACCATAACGTTCCATGTGGAGTGTTCATCTCGCCTTGGTTATTACACATGGGTTCGGAGCCGATCCTCGGCTCCGTGCTGGCCGACTGCAGGCTCTGCATCGAGAAGAAGCTCGAGGACATCTAATACCCACAATCCCCCTCTGCCTTTACCTCAGATCTAGTTTGCAAGCAAACCAGACATAAAGCACGCACACATGCCAACTATATACAAAAAGTACATATATACAAACATACCAAGGGTATGATAGTAACACTAATACTGCAACAGCAGAAGGAGAATACTCCAGACCAGGCACCAAATCGAACGTTCTTCCTAAGGGTGGGAAGGGTGGGAGTGTAATAACCAGCGAGATGAACACTCCACATGGAACGTTATGGTAAGGACATAACTTCTTTATGTGAGAGTGTTCAATCTCGCCTTTGTTCTTACACATGGGTAGCGTCCCTAGCTCCATGATCCTGAGGAACTCAAGGGAGAACGTTCTTGAGCACAGTGGAACCAAAGGTTGCCCTATCCCTAGAAACCCTGTCCACTTTGTAATGAGAGATAAATGTATGTGGTTTAGCCCAAGTAGCAGCCGCACAAATAGTGTCTAGTGGTAAGCGAGCTGCGTGAGCCAAAGATGTAGAAACTGATCTGGTGGAATGTCCTTTGGGTTTTGCTGATAATGTTTGGTCAGAGGCTTCATAAACATATGTGATACAGTCAGTTAGCCATTTAGAAAGAGTTTGTTTCGTAACTGCAAGACCCTTTCTGCTGTCAGCAAAAGCTACAAATAGTTGATCAGATTTCCTGTGATCTTTTGTTCTATCCAAATAAAATCTGAGTTGTCTATGGACGTCCAGTTTGTGCAACATATACTCCAATTTATTAGAGTGGTTCTTAAAGAAGGTGGGTAATTCAATGGACTGATTAATATTACTAGAGGAACAAACTTTGGGGAGAAAGGATGGATTAGTGCGTAGGGATACTCTGTCAGAATGAAATATTAAATAAGGATATTTGACAGATAGGGCCTGAAGCTCAGACACTCGTCTAGCAGATGTAATGGCCACTAGAAATAAGGTTTTCCATGACAAAAATTTCAATGTGCAATTTGAAGCTGGTTCAAAGGGTGGCAACATCAATTTAGAGAGCAACAGGTTTAAATTCCACGGTGATGTCGGACTTCTGACTGGTGGTCTGATATGAAAAGAACCTTTTAAAAAGGCTTTACAAAGTCTGTGAGCCATAATAGGTGCACCACATTCCTCTACATGATAGTTAGAAATGGCAGCTAACTGTACTCTTAAAGTAGCCGGGGAAGCTCCTTCATGAAATAGTTCAGTTAAGAACTCTAAAACCTTGTTTAACGGAGCTCTAACAGGGTCCAAATGATGTGACTCCGCCCAAAAGACAAAACGTTTCCACTTACTGGTGTAAGTCTTTGTAGTGGAAACTTTATGAGAAGCTACTAAAATATCTTGAACCGCCGATGTAAGGGGAACCGACCTGGCTAAAAAGGGAAGCGGAGCAGCCAAGCTGCTAGATGGAGAGATTCTAGAGATGGGTGAGGAACTCCTGACGAGTGAGTCAGTAGATCTGGCTCTGGGTCCAGCATCCAAGGTCCCCGAATGCGGTGATGCAATAGAAAGGGGAACCAAATTTGACAAGGCCAGAACGGGGCAATGAGAATAATAGTCCTCTGAAGGTTGTTTGCTTTCTGTAGAAACTTTGCAATCAGGGGAAATGGTGGAAAAGCATATAGGAGACCCGGGGGCCAATCGTGCACCAGCGCGTCCCTGGGGACTTCCCCTGGAGGGGGTAATAGGGCAAAGTAGCTCCTGCATTTGGCGTTCATTGGAGACGCAAACAGATCGCAGGTAGGCTGGCCCCATTTGCGAAAAATCCTTCTCGCAACTGACTGTTTGAGGGACCACTCGTGAGGCAATAGTATTGCCCTGCTCAGCCTGTCGGCTATGACGTTGGATGACCCCGGGATGTGCGTTGCGATCAGAAAGCGACTGGTGGACTCTGCCCATTGCCAAATTCTCATGGCCTCTCTGCATAGTTGGTAAGACCTGGTTCGCCCTTGCTTGTTTATGTACCAGACTACGGACATGTTGTCTGTCTGAACTGCAATGGTCCCTGGAGGAAGAAGGGGAGCAAAGTGTTGCAACGCCAAAACACTGCCCTCAACTCCAGAACATTGATGTGCAGATTGTACTCCAGATTGGTCCATTCGCCTTGGACTGTCTGTCCCTGAAAGATGCCCCCCACCCTATCAGGGAAGCGTCCGTGGTTATCGTCGCTGACGGTGCGGGTAGCACAAATGGTCTTCCGCTGGATAGGTTGCAAGTCTGTAACCACCACATTAGGTGTGATTTGCATGTTTTCGTTATCAATATTTCGTGAGTCAGTGGAAGTTGTTGGAATGACCATTGTGCAAACAGAAGCCATTGTAGCACTCTCATGTGCAGTCTTCCCAATGGTATCGCAATGAGAGAAGCTGCCATGAGACCCAAGACTTTCAGAACAATTTTGCCGGTGACTTTCTGGACGACAGCAGAAGGGAAATGTTGATTTGAAGTGCTACTATTCTTTCTGTAGGAAGTTTTAGAACTAAATGATGCGTATCTAATTCCGCTCCTATGAATAAGATATGCTGTGATGGCTGTAGCAAAGATTTTTCGAAATTTACTGAAATTCCAAGGTGTGTACAAAGTTGTAGGGTGTAATCCCTGGCTTGTATCAGTTGACGCCTGGTGGTGGCAGACAGTAGCCAGTCGTCCAGATACGGAAACACTTGGAATCCTAGGCGCCTCAGATGAGACGCTACCACTGCCATGCATTTGGTGAAGACTCTGGGGTCTGTAGTCAGACCAAAGGGCAGGGCTCGAAACTGATAGTGACTGGCTCCCAGCCGGAAGCGCAAATGATCCCTGGACACCCTGGCCATTTTGATGTGGTAGTATGCGTCCTTCAGATCTATTGAGCACATCCAGTCGTCCTTCCGTAAGAATGGAAGGATCGATTGAAGCGTGACCATTCGGAACTTTTCCTTCTTGACAAAGGTGTTGAGATGGCTTAGGTCCAGAATCGGCCTCCAGTCCCCTGTTTTCTTTGGAACTAAAAAGAACCTTGAGTAAGTTTCGAATCCTATTTGGTCCGCTGGGACTGGTTGGATGACTCTTTTTTCTAGCAGCTTTGAAATTTCTGTAGCTGCTGGGTCTCGCAGATGGGGTGGTACATCTGGGAGTTTTCTCTTTGGAATGGGTGTGGATAGAAATGGGATTTTGTAACCTCTGGTAACAATGCTTTTTACCCAATTGTCTGAAGAAAGGTTTTGCCAGGCCTGAGGGTATAAAGCTAAGCGACCCCCGACTGCCTCCAGAGCAGGACAGTCGGGCCTCCTCTCAGGAGTGCTGAAAAGGTTTGCCAGGGAGGTTATCCCTGTCACCTTGGTTTTGCGGACCCCCTCTGCCGCCAGGGCGGCGTCTTCCACCTCTGCCTCTAGAGGGGGCATCACCCTGTGTGTTTGGGAAAGATCCTTGGAGTTTTCGAAACCACATTTTCCCACCACGTTGCCCTTTGGGGTACGGTCTGGAAGGGGTGGAAAAACGGACTCCGACAGCAGACAGAGTCTTTCCCTCCTGTTCACACCGGGTAAGGGTCTCCTTTACTTTAGGGCCAAAAAGTGTGGCTCCATCAAATGGGGCGTTAGTAAAGGAAGCCTTGAAGGCTTCCGCAAACGAACATAAGCGCATCCAGGATTGCCTACGAAGAGCAATCGCTGAAGCCGCTGCCCTACTCGATCCTTCGGCTGCGTAGGATATCAGCCTCATGGACGAGTTTACAATGGAAGTAAGGGTGTTGAGATGCGCTGTAACTTTCTCTGAAACAGCAGCATCTGTAGTACCCTGGAGGGTATCTCCCAACTCTTTGACTAGATCCCTCTGTAAACGTGTAAAATGAGTCAAATAGTTCAGGGAACGCATAGAAAGCCGCTGAACTGAAAATGCGCTTCCCGTATCTGTCCATGGTCCTAGAATCTTTGTTAGGTGGATGGACAGATGAGGAAGACTCCGACATCTCCTTTTTCGTGGCCGCTGCCACCACCATGGCGTCTACTGGAACTCCTTTGGTGAGGTAAGCCTTGTCCTGTGGTGCCGTAATGTACTTATTTGGCTTCCTAGGGACTGGTTCCACCGTGTCAGGTGTCTCCCACGCCCTTCGAGCAATCAACTCCATTAACTCATCGAAGGGCGGAGTGACCCAGGAGGAGGAAGGGCGAGCACCAAATGCCTTCAGCAAAACTGACTCATCCTCAGAAGGGGGGAGGGCTTGCCAGTCACCTCTCTGTTTTAGGATCTCCAAGATGTCAGAAAAAGAGATCTTCTGAAGGTGACTTAGGGGACCCTTCTGACTCATCTAAGTCAGTATCAGATGTCAAGGATTCTTGTGGAGAATCCAAGTGTCTCCTCTTACACAATCTTTTCCTAGGGACTTCTTCGTGGGGAGCATCCGAAGAAGCCTCCGAGGAAGAGGGGGCACCCTCCAGGGGTGGCAGAGACACTGGTGCCCGACGCTTGGACGTGGCCGTGGGTGCAGAGGAGGATAACGGTCCTTTGTGGGGAGGAGAAGCTGTTCCTGCTGATGTGGTTGTCTGGGTAGACAACACCTTCCTCATGAGGTCGAAGGCCCCCGGGTCCCGAGTCGAGGTATCTCCCGGTTCCGAAGAAATGGGAAGAATCCCCGAAACAGGAACCGAAGGCACCGACCCCGAGGACAGAACCGAGTCGATCCACGCCGAGGCCCCGAGAGGGAGCGTCGGAACCGAAACATCGGTCCGACTCTCGGTCCCGGAACCAAGGATGGATCTTCGGCCCCGAGACTCCGGTACCGGATCGGATGGAGTCGAGGTGAACGGTGCCGACCGAGAAAAAGACGGTTCTGGCACCGAGGGCTCCACAATCATCAGTTCAGCTTCTTCCGGCTCCGAAGACTGGACAGGTCTCGGAGGAGGAACAGATGGAGATAGTGGCAGGCCTTCAAGTCTCGACATCAACTGAGAGGAGACCGAGATAAGCTTGGATAGGGCCGTATGCTCCATCAATTTCTGCACCACACGATCCACATCGGTGTCGGAAAGGGGCCTGGAAGAACGAGTCGAAGGGATCGAAGACGGAGCCGACCTCAGCAGAGTCGGTGGAGGGAGCTCCGTCACCGGTTCCAAGACTCGAGGCTCGGAAACTGCCAACAGTTGAACACTCGGCCCCAAAGTCTGTGGAACCGGTGATCTAACTTTACCCGAAGAGCTCGGAGCCGATGACTTGGGCTCCGACGTCTTCGATTCCCTCGAGGATTTGGATGCCTGGTCTGAAGCATCCAGAGCCTCCTGGAAAGAGGGTTTCAACAAACCTCTGTCCATCAGTTTCCTGCGCCTATCTGTCATGACCCTCCCACTAAAAGAGTGACAAATAGAACAGTCCTCTTGTAAGTGGAGAGGGCCAAGGCAGTAGACACAGGAACTGTGGTTGTCCGTGACCGACATCTTTTGGCCACACTGGCAACGTTTGAAACCAGATTTCATTTTCTCAGACATAATAAAGTAAGAGAAAAAACAGTCAAGTCCAGTAACAGTCAATCCAGGAAAAACAGGGTCAAATCCGGTAGATATGTAAGTCCGTTTGTCAATCCAAGTAGGGGTGGTAGGCCCCAAAAAACTCTATACCAGTTATATAGTTAAACTAAGTTAAACTAAGTTAACGGTACCGAGAATTTCTGTCTCTACTCACACACCATACACTAACTACAATAACTAGTGATCTAAAACAAGTTCTCTTGAAAATTTAACCAAAAAAGTTAAAATCTTATCTGAAAACCCTCGAGCTAGCCTCCAGCGATGCGAATGCAGCAGCGGCAAACTAGATCTGGGGTAAAGGCAGAGGGGGATTGTGGGTATTAGATGTCCTCGAGCTTCTTCTCGATGCAGAGCTTGCAGTCGGCCGGCACGGAGCCGAGGATCGGCTCCGAACCCATGTGTAAGAACAAAGGCGAGATTGAACACTCTCACATCAGAAGTTCCCATTAAGAAAGGAATAATTAGTACAGCATATAAAATACTGCATGATAACTATAAGAATCAATCAGAGGAGATTAGGAAGGACTGGGAAGAGAAATTAGACAAGCAATTCACAAAGAAACAATGGGGGGGGGAGGTATATGTATGTCTCCCAAATGTGCAACACAATCTAGAAGATTTTGGATATTTGCCTGGAAGTGCTTACATAGATATTTTTATAACCCAAGCAGACTTCAAAGAATTTCAACTCAGGTAGACAACAAATGTAGGAGGTGTGATGGGGCAGAAAGAGGTAATTGGGAACATACTTTCTGGGACTGTAATGAGTTGGTAGACTTTAAAGATCCCCTGCAGATTGTTCTGTCAGAGATGCTGGGTGAGCACATTGGAGTCACCAGGGAAATTATTTTTTTTGAGCCTTGATACAAACTTGTAATTGTCTACAAAAAGTAAGGTCTTTCTCAGTCTAATTATGATGACTGCCAAAAAAAGCAATTACTCTTCTTCTTTCGGCTGCTCCCGTCAGGGGTCGCCACAGCAGATCAACTGTTTCCATTTCTTCCTGTCCTCTGCATCTTGCTCTGTCACCAACCACCTGCATGTCCTCTCTCACCACATCCATAAATCTTATCTTAGGCCTTCCTCTTTTCCTTTTACCTGGCAGCTTCATCCTTAGCATCTTTTTCCCAATATACTCTGCATCCCTCTTCAGCACATGTCCAAACCAATGTAATCTTGCCTCTCTGGCTTTGCCTCCAAACCTTCCAACCTGGGCTGACCCTCTAATATACTTATTCCTAATCCTGTCCATCCTCGTCACACCCAGTGCAAATCTTAACATCTTCAACTCTGCCACATCAAGCCCTGACTCCTGCCTTTTTGTCAATGCCACTGTCTCCAACATATATAACATAGCTGGTCTCACTACTCTCTTATAGACCTTCCCTTTCACTCTTACTGGTACTCGTCTGTCACAAATCACTCCTGACACTCTTCTCCAGCCACTCCATCCTGCCTGTACTCTCTTCACCTCTCTTCCACACTCACCATTACTCTGAACTGTCGATCCCAAGTATTTAAACTCATCCACCTTCGCCACCTCTACTCCCTGCATCCTCACCATTTCTCTATTCTCCCTCTCATTCAGACACATATATTCTGTCTTAGTCCTGCTGATCTTCATTCCTCTTCTCTCTAGAGCATATCTCCACCTCTCCAGGGTCTCCTCCACCTGTTCCCTACTCTCACTACAGATCACAATGTCATCTGCAAACATCATAGTCCACGGGGACTCCTAACTGATCTCGTCTGTCAACCTGTCCATCACCATTACAAATAAGAAAGGGTTCAGAGCTGAATCTTGATGTAATCCCACTTCCACCTTAAACGCATCTGTCACTCCCACCGCAGACCTCACCGATGTCACACTACCCTCGTACATATCCTGTACCACTTACATACTTCTCTGACACTCCCGACTTCCTCATACAATACCACAACTCTTCTCTAGGCACCCTGTCATATGCTTTCTCTAAATCCACAAAGACACAATGCAACTCCTTCTGACATTCTCTGTACTTCTCCATCAACACACTCAAAGCAAACATCGCTATCTGTAGTGCTCTTTCCTGGCATGAAACCATACTGCTGATCACTAATCATCACCTACCTTCTTAACTTAGCTTCCACTACTCTTTCCCATAACTTCATGCTGTGACTGATCAATTTAATCCCTCTGTAGTTACTACAGCTCTGCACATCACCCTTATTCTTAAAAATCAGTACCAAAATAATTTTTCTCCATTCCTCAGGCATCCTCTCACTTTCCAAGATTTCATTAAACAATCTAGTTAAAAACTCCACTGCCATTTCACCTAAACACCCCCATGCTTCCACAGGTATGTCATCTGGACCAATAGCCTAAAAAATAAAAAAAAGCAATTACTAAAAATGGGAATCAAAGTCTAAACCAACTTTACTAGAAGTAGTAATGATAGTAACAGAGTTAAAACAACTGGCACTGGGATCTTTAGACAAGGGTAGGAGCAAATTGCATAGGAAAAAAATTGAACTGCGGGATCAATATATGCAGAGGAAGAACGAGGTTTCAAAGAAGACAGGATTTGAATGAGCTATAATGGATGACTACAATGGCCGTATATGTTAAAATTTATGTATAATGTCTGAAGCTACAGTTGTGTTGCACAGTTTTGAATGTATAGTGCTTGCAATTGAGATTGTGTTGCTATGGTTTATTGTCATTTACATAAATGTAACATGACCTATGTCATACATGATAATTTAATAAGGATGTTTATTGTTTAAAGAAAAAGAAAATATAGCTAGGGAGTGGGATAAAATTAAAGTGGAGTTTAAAAATAGGGTGGAAATAGAAGAAAGGGAGATATGGTTAAGAAGTAACAAGAATTATTTAGAGGGACTGTCAAATGTTAAAGTATTGCAAAATAGGGGGAATCCCACAGAACAAGAAAAGGAGCAACTTGCAGAACGCTAAGCCGAAAATAAGGAATTACTTCGATAATATGCATGAGTTTAGAAAGACTCCTGTTAACCCAGCTGTTTTTTTGATAATAACTCTACAGCACAAATACTTTTAGCACAACGACTCAGGCAACAGAAAATAAAAAGGGCTGTTGCCAAGTTTAGCTAGCCAACAAGGAAGATAACAAGGGATCTGGTAGAAGTATTAGAAATAATTTGGAAATTCTATGAAAGTCTGTATAAAGCAGAAAAATATGGAAATCAAGAAAAGGTACAAATGGAAATGCAATCTCTAACCTGCAGTCCAAATAAATTCTTGGCATCTTCCCATGCTATTACCTTTCCGTCTCTAGTTCTTTTCTCCCAATACTTTGATTCCTTATGGAAGAATTAAATATGCCAAGGTTAGAGGTAGATGAGGCTCAATTACTAAAATTTAGGATTGGAGCAGATGAGATAAGAATGGTGATGTATAACCAATCTACAGGGAAGTCCCCAAGAATAGATGGTACACCTGTGGAAGTTTTGAAGTCAGGAGGGGAAAATGATAACGATATGGAAGGTTTTGTTTAACAGTATTCTAAGAGGAGAAGTACCACCAACTTCCTGGAAGAATGCAGTGGTAGCTGTCATCCCTAAAGATGTTAAAGATCAATTAGATTCAGCTTCTGTAATTATTTAATGGATTATGTCTGTTACAAGTGTTTTTAGTTGAATGTGTAGCATGGTAATCACAAGATTTTATAACACATTTTTTAATATTTAATATATATTTTTATGTTGGTTGTTGCTTTGTGTTTCAGTAAAATGATTACACTAGTAGGCTGTAACAGAATACAGTTTAGAACTGTGCACAATGGTAATACAACCTTTGAAATTAATGGAAATAGGTTTGTGTCACTTATACATGTTTTTTTTTTAAAAAGCTGATGTAATGAAGTCAAAAAGAATTTTTATGTTGGGAAGATATTCTTATTGGTTAATTAATTAATTAATACCAATTAGCTTCGTTGGAAAGTTGTATATAAAGCAAGTTAAAAATGTTAGTTGCTATCTTGATAAAGCCTGGGAGGACCTGGGTGAAAGCGCTTGATTTGGATTTTGTGCTTTTGCTGACGAATTTGTGGATTTTATTGTCGGATTAAAAAGATTTCTTCACAATACCTTGGTCTGTAGCCATGACTTTTTCTGTTTTACCTGGTCGGGTTAATGTGCTTGGATTTATTTTGTAGATTCAGCTTCATACAGAACCATTTCAATACTATACTATGATTACAAAGTGTTTATGTCTATAATGGCTAAAAGAATGGCCAAAGTTATGCCAAAATTGATATATATGGATCAATATGGTTTTGTGTAGGGGTGGCAAACATTTGACAACATCAACAGAACGCTGATGATCCAGAGGGAAGCATGATGCAAGAAAATACCACTTTTCTTGGTAAAATAAACACACAAAACTTGCCAATAGGCAAAATAACAAATAACACAAAATAATATAAAAAACAATCAGAAACCACGTGTAAAAGCGAATCACTGTTTAATAACCTTAAAAAATTCAAACAACTGAGCACTGTTGCCTTCTCATACACCAGGCTTCATCAGAGTCATTTGAAAAACAATTCAACAACATATAAATACCCTACCAAGCACATTTAAGCAACCAATCACATCCTGCTATGCATAAGATTTAAAAATACTATTTGCATATTTAAAGGAAATTCACTTGAATATAAAAATATCAACAGGGACAAGAAAACATGCACAAAAAACAATACCAATCTTCCTTCTTATTTTGCTTCCTCCGTTGGGAATAAATATTTGTTGCACTCAAAATGTATATATTATAACGTGCAAACAATAACTATTAACTTTGATAGTTATTAATAAGAAATCGACAATCCTTATTTACTTAAATTTTATAATATACAAATTTTGAGTGAAACAAATGTTTTCTTTATGCATAGCAGGATGTGATTGGTTGCTTAAATGTGCTTGGTAGGATATTTATATGTTGTTGAATTGTTTTTTCAAATGACTGATGAAGCCTGGTGTATGACTTGAGACATACCTCGCTGGACTACATGAAAAGAGACATGGAAGAGCTCTCAGATCATGTGGCCCAGGCAGGTATGACCCTAGCCCTGAGTAGCATCCTGCCTTCGCCCAGAATGATGGAACATTATAAGGACAAAATAATTGGCTTCAACAATTGGCTAAGCTTCTGGTGTCATTCAAAGGGGATCCATTATCTGTCTGCCTGGGAAGACATGCTTGACAAACCATGATGCTTTGCCAGAGATGGTCTGCACCTGTCACCCCTGGGATTCAGGTTACTGGCTAAAGCTCTTGCCACCCCTATAGTGCCTTTTTTAGGCAAGGTTCAAAGGACAAAACCACCACTGTAACAGATACAAGCATGCAAAATCTGAAGGTACTCAATGATAGAAGTCTAAACCTCAAAATGCACTTTCTTGAGGCACTTCTAAAAATGAAGAACATCAATATCTGTGCAGTAACCGAGAGCTGGTTCAAGGCTCCAGAGAGCACCCCTGTAATACCAGGCTACAACTCTTACCACACTTTTCGGCCATAAAACCCAGACCAAAACACTAAAGGTGGAGGAGTGTCCATATTCACCAAGGATATTCACACTTCCAGGCTAGTTGCCCAACACAATGCATCTAAAATTCCCTAGGTGGATCTAACACTAGGTAAGACTGCAATCCAAATTGTAGCTTGCTACGGATCCCGCACCATGCCACAAGATTCTCACTACACCTTTTTAAACATACTGGAAAATATTAAGATGCAACCAAACACCCTAATACTGGGTGATTTCAACTACCCTGCCATTAGGGAAAACTACTCGGGTACCAACACCTTTTCCCAACGGTTCTTGGAATTCATAAATTCCAACACCCTGGATCAGCTAATCCATTGTCCCACCGGGGGCTCCAATATCCTAGAGCTGGTCATTACCAACATGGGAGATAGATGATCCACACCAGTGGTCACCCCCTCATTGGTCAGGTCTGACCATAAGCAAATCACCCTTGACATCCACACCCACCCCCCAGTAAAGAAACCTCCATAAAAAAAAACTTCTCCAAAGCCAACTTCATGCTACTGAAGTCAGAAGTGACAAACTTCATGACACCCATGCAGATAGGATCTGAAAGTTCGACTGCTGAATCCTACACTAAGGTACTGAACGAGCATGAATCGTGCCATCCCAAATAGAAGCAAGATGCTCTCCTCCAAAAAAAGGAAGCCAATCAAGTGGTCCCCTGCTATAAACAAACTATACAACAGAAGGAAGAAACTGTTGCAGAAAAGAGGAAAATCTCAGGATGCAAAAAACTCCCTCACCAGCCTCAGTAAGAAGCCGAGATCCCTCATAAAATCCTCAAAAGCTAGTCATGAAAATAAAATTGCCAAAGATTCCAAAGACAACCACAAGGCATTCGATAGTTATGTCAAGAATCTAAATGGCAATGCTCAGATCTGCTCTGAGCTACAACAGAATGGCATTAAATATACTGATCCCAAGGATATTGCCAATATCTTGACAGATCGATTTAGTGCCAACTTCACCCCCCTCTCACCCCCTAAAGGGCCCATCTCAATACCAAAAGATTGCCAAATTCCGGTAATCACGGCCACACAGGTAGAAACCTCACTCTCCAAAGCTAAGAATACAGCATCCATGGGACCAGATGACATCCCGGGCTGTGTACTACATGAACTACAAAATGAACTGGCACCTCACCTAAATGTCATGTTTAATCATAGCCTCACCTCAGGTTTTGAGCCCACTGAGTGGTTGCACAGCTACAGTTATCCCACTCCACAAGGGGGGATCCACCTTGGATCCCGGGAACTACCATCCCATCAGTCTGATGAGCCTGATCTGCAAGGGCATGGAATGCATTATCATGGAACTTATAAACAAAGACATTGGCAACCTTTAAACACTGGACCCCACCCAGTTTGGGTTCGTGAAGGGCCAATCTTGTCTCCTGAACCAGAATGACTTCTTCGAATCAGTCTTCAGAGCTGTAGATGAGGGTAAGGCAGTCCACACAGCCTATCTAGACCTCACCAAGGCCTTCGACACCATCCCCCACTCTGGAATCATAGATAAACTTACTAAGCTGGGCATAAATCCCTACGTCACTCGATGCGTTGCCAACTGGCTTATTGACAGAACCCAGACTGTAAAAGTAGCAGACTCCAAATCCAGCTCCAGACAAGTGACAAGTGGAGTACCTCAGGGTTCAGTCCTGGGACCACTCTTGTTTGGCATCTACTTCTCTGAAGTACAGGCCAACACTAAGGGACTCTGGCTAACAAAGTTCGCAGATGACTGCAAACTGGGAGCCATTATTGAATCCCCAACATGATGTGGATATTCTACAAAAGGGCCTTACAGAAACAGATGCCTGGTGCCAGAGCCATAGGCTCAAGCTTAATGCCAAGAAATGTATAGTTATCCCCTTTGGAAAAAAACATCTACCCATGAATTACCACATAGGTGGCAGTACACTAAACATCGAAAGTGTGATGAGAGACTTAGGGACACAGGTAGACAGTGGTCTCACCTTCGATAACCACATTGCCACAACAGTCAGGACATCCTTCTAAGTGGCACACCTCATCACTAAGGGCTTTTCATCCAGAAAAAATAGGTCATTTTCGCACTGCACTCATCCCTCATTAGACCCATTATAGAGTACAACACCCTGTTTGGTATGTACCTCAAGACATCTGCAACAGCTGGAAAGGCCGCAGAAATACCTCACTAAAAGAATCACAGGCCTAAAGCAGATACCATATGCTGACTGTCTAAATAAACTCCAGCTATACTCTGTAGCATTTTGTCTACTCAGAGGTGATCTCTGCTTAACATACCAGGCCATGTCAAACCCTGAGCTGTTGGACATGCTCCACTTAAAGAAATTCCGATCCTTCAGAGCCACACACTCCAGGGATCTAAACCTTGTCATCACAATGAACAAAACATGTTGGAGGGATAGGTTCCTGACCCAGAGACTCCCCCATACTCTGGAATACACTGCCCATACATGTCAAGCAGAGCACCTCCTTGGCCCTCTTCAAAAGGAACTTTGATGATTGGATGGAAGATAGGAAATTCACCCCGGGGATCATATCAGTCGTCCTGCTAGACAGGGGTCCAGGGAAGTAAATATTGTGGGAAGAAATATCCAGAAAATTGTTAAGGCTAGACTTGTATAGGCCCTAGGGCCGATAGCCTAGTACCAACCTATGAACCTATGAGAAGGTGAAAGCAGTCAGTCATTTGAAATTTTTAAGTTTATTAAACAGTGATTCACTTTTACACGTGGTTTGTGATAGTCTTTTATTTTATTTTATTTTGTGTTATTTAAAATACCACTGTTGTTGGTGGGTCTTGATGTAGAGAAAGCATTTGACAGAATAAGCTGTGACTTTATGAGCAGGGCAATGGAAGCATTTGCATTCTCTAATAAAATTATAAAGTTAATTAGGAGGACATATGAGGGATCGGAGGTGAAAATTAAAGCGGGTGGGTTTCTCTCTGATAATTTCTGCTTGAGCAGAGGAACCAAGCAGGGGTTTCCTCTTTCCCCTTTGCTATTTGCATTACATTTACAACCACTGGCAAAGAAAATAAGGGACTCAGAATTTAAGGGTATAATTGATATGGTAGTCAAGAAAAGCTGGCTCTACTTTTAGATAATATTATTTTATTCCTGTTGAAACCAGAAAAGGACATCACAGTGTTGTGGAACATTTTAAGATAGTTTCAAAATTTTTTGGCTACAAAATTAATGAAGCTAAAACAAAGACAAAAGTGATAAATTATGTACCTACACATGAATTTGCTCAGCAACATCCATATTTATGAGGACATGGTAAAATTAAGTATTTAGTAGTATGGATTAAAAATGATTCCGATGTGGCAGCTAAGGATATGTGGAAAATAAACTAAAATGATAGTACAAAAACTGAGAAATTGGAAGCTCTGTTAAATGGATAGTAAAGATACAATCAGTTAAAATGTTTTTACCCCCTTTAGTCGTATACACAAGTCAGGCATATTTTTTATTAGCCAGAGGAGAAGTTTTGGATAACAATGTATTAATAAAGAGCTGAAGGATTTTATCTGGGAAGGGAAGAGACAAACATCTTAAAAACACAAATACATAGAAAGCCCACTTTTTCTAATGCATATTTGCATTTTAATAGCTGGCACCCTGACCATCAGAAAAAAGCTATTATTAAAGGGCAGATGGTCAGGGCAGCCAGAATGGTAAGTGAAGAACAAGACTTCATAGAAGAACTTAAATATATTATGCAATTATTTAGGAATAGAGGTTATCCAGAACAACTTTGTGTTAATATATACAATGAAGTAAAAAATAAGAGACAAAATGGAATTCATACCGCGATATTAAAAACTGGTTCTCTAAATAAAATAACATCAGATAGTAAAATAATGTTAGAAAAAAAAAACTATTTTAATAATGTTCCATTGTATATAATCACTTATAATGATTGTGTTAAGGACATAGAGAGTATAATTAGAAAAAATTGGGATTTCTTTATGAATGAAAAAACTTGGAGACAACTTTTTCAAGGCCCAATAAAATTTGTATACAAAAAAAGTCCATCACTTAAAAATATATTAGAAAATAAAGGAAACATCAATAAGTATAGCAATAGAAGTAAAGGAAATTTTAAATGTGGAACATGTACCACATGTAATTACATACATTGTTCTGGTACAGAAATAATGATTAATGGTTGTAAAATTAGGATACATGGACATTATAATTGTTTAACATCAAATGTAGTGTATATGGCTTTGTGTCAACAATGTAAAGCCTTCTATGTAGGAAAAACAAAAAGACAATTTAGAGAACGAATTAAAGAACATTTGTTAGATATACAACATCATAAGAGTACAAATGCTCTAGCGAGACATGTTATCGAAAATAATGACCATAAATTTAAATTTATGGTCATTAATCAAATTCATTATGATCTGCAGGGGAAAATAATCATGCATCATTTAGACATGGAGGAATTAAAATGGCAAATACGTTTGAATTCATATATTCCACCTGGTATAAATGAATATTTAACTATTATGCCATTATTGAAATTGAACAGGGCTTATGGGAAATAGATGATGTATTGTAAAATCAATATTAGATAGATATATTAACAATTATTTATATCATATATAACTTTTGGTTCATTGTAAAAACATGACTTACTTAATTTTTGGTCATATTGGGTTAATGGATGGATTACATATATATATAAATATATACAACAAATTAATTGAAGTAATACTTGTCAGTAGTGTTGGAAATAAATGTTTACTTTATTTAATTTGGGTTATAGAATTATACATGGTATATTGCACATAACGTTATATTAGACCTCTGATAAATTGTAACAGTTCCATATAATAACTTTTTAATATAACATCAGAGTTGAGGGATTTAACCTAATTAGGTAAAATACAATTTTATAACAATATATGTTATATACATCAAATGAGATTTGTATGTGTTAGTATATGTAATAATTAATGTAAGGTATAATTTTATGATATATATTAATAGTTGATTATATGTACATATTTTAATTATGTTGTTATTTTTAGTATAAAATAGTAGTATTATTCACATAATAGAATGCATATCTGTATTTGATCCAGGTTTATTTCAATATTGTAGTTACAATGGTTTTCAATAGACATGATATATCTTGAAAAAGGGACATTTCCCTTTTAAGAATTCATTAATGAAAACCGATGACATTAATTAAGTAATTATTTAATATATTATATTGTATATAAACCTTGTGTTGAGTAGCAGTATGTATTCTGAAGAAGTTCGTATGAACGAAACCTAGGTCAATAAAGAAGTTTTTGAAGAAGAACGAGTGGTGGCTTTTCGGTTGGTTTGGTTCCAGTTGCCTAAAGTGATTTTTTACAACTTTGGATTTTGCTTTTCATCTCCTTATTGGCATCGACTACATCTTGCTTTTTAACATCAGGTCTGTTGTATATACTGGTTAATAATTGATATGGTAGTCAAGAAAAGCTGGCTCTACTTTTAGATGATATTATTTTATTCCTGTTGAAACCAGAAAAGGACATCACAGTGTTGTGGAACATTTTAAGATAGTTTCAAATCTTTTTGGCTACAAAATTAATGAAGCTAAAACAAAGACAAAAGTGATAAATTATGTACCTACACATGAATTTGCTCAGCAACATCCATATTTATGAGGACATGGCAAAATTAAGTATTTAGTAGTATGGATTAAAAATGATTCCGATGTGGCAGCTAAGGATATGTGGAAAATAAACTAAAATGATAGTACAAAAACTGAGAAATTGGAAGCTCTGTTAAATGGATAGTAAAGATACAATCAGTTAAAATGTTTTTACCCCCTTTAGTCGTATACACAAGTCAGGCATATTTTTTATTAGCCAGAGGAGAAGTTTTGGATAACAATGTATTAATAAAGAGCTGAAGGATTTGATCTGGGAAGGGAAGATTGCAAGAGACATGTGGGATAAGCTGATTCTTCCAACAGAACAAGGCAGACTGAGATTGCCCAATCTGAAGGAGTATTTCAGAGCTAAATAGTTAAGGCTCCTATACAAAAGCACAAGCAGAAAGCTATAATTTAAAATAGAAAGGGATGATGATGAAAAAGGGGAAGCTTAAGATGCAAGAGACTCTTATTTTGGATACAGACCTTTAAGGAGAATAACAATAATCATACAGAATATTATATTTATAAAGTAGCAGAAAGTATTCTAAGAACTAAGCCAACATGGGAATGGAGAAAGGAGATTGTGCCAGTATGGATTACTGCAACTAGAAATACAGACAACAGGTAAGAGGGGGATGGAATTTTTTGGAGAAAGCTAGCATAGGAACCAAAGTATTGGGAGAAAATAACTAGAGAGGGAATGGTAATAGAATGGAAAGATGCCAAGAATTTATTTGGACTGCAGGTTAGAGATTGCCTTCCCTATTAAGGATTGATATCAGAGTATAGGCAAAGAGAAAGAAATAAGAAGGTACTTAATGAAAGACCAGCACTGGTACAGTGTTTAGTAGACACTAGAACAGAAGCTGCTGTTAAAAAAGAATAATTAGTAGATCATACAAAATATTGCATGATAACTATAAGAATCAGTCAAAGGAGGTTAAAAGGATTGGGAAGAGAGATTAGATAAGCAATTCACAAAGAAACAATGGGAGATGTAGGTTTGTCTCCCAAATATGCAATAAAATCTTGAAGATTTAGGACTTTTGCTTTGAAATTGTTACATAGATATTTTTATACCCCAAGCAAATTTTTCTCAGGTAGACAAAAAATGTTGGAGGTGCAATGGGGAAGAAACAGGTAATTGGGAACATATTTTCTTGGAGTGTAATACGTTAGCAGCCTTTAAATATTATTTTTAGACTATTCTATCAGAGATACTAGATGAGCAAATTGGTGCAACTATGGAAATGATTTTTCTGAGCTATTACATAGAATCAGAATTGCCTAGACATAGTAAGGCCTTGCTAAGTCTAATTATGGTGACTGCCAAAAAAGCACTTAGTAGAAAATGGAAATCAAAGTCTAAACCAACTGTACTAGAAGTAGTGAATATAGTAGCAGAGTTAAAACAAATGGAATTGGGATCTTTAGAAAAGTGTAGGAGCAAACTGCATAGGAAAATGGGAACTATACATACAGGGGAGGAATGAGGTTTAAAAGAAGTCAGGATTTGCATGAGCTAAGTAATGTTTGCATGACAATGATTGGGTAGACTATAAGTGATGTATAATGTTTCCAACTAAAGTTGTCTCAATACGGTCTGTGGTATAAAATATCTGCAGCTAGGACTTCGTCAATATGGTTTGGTTTCATTTATATAAATGTATGATTGCCTATGTCATAAGTGATAATTTAAGAAAGATGCTTCTTGTTAAAAAAAAAAAAAAGATGGCCTACCCCAGTAAACCTTGAGATTAGTCATGGCAAAGGACGCTCTTGAAACAGAGTCGAGACTGTAATGTTTAGCAAAGGTATGTAAACAAGATCAGGTAAGTGCAGCAGTAATCTCATCCAGTGAAAGAGTTTAGAAAAAAGCCTTGGAGGTTGCTTGAACCTTAACTGACTAAGCCTTAGGTGGGGCAGAAAGCCTTTCACCTCCTGAAGTTAAACAAAGGGCAATAGAATCCAAAATTCATTTTGTCAGTATAACCTTGGTAATTTTTTGGCCAAGTCTGGGAGATGAAAAACTGACAAAAAGTTGTTTGTATTTCCTGTGAATCTCTGTGCAGTCCAGATAAAATGCAGTTGTCTGTGGACATTTAGACAATGAAGCAAATATTTCTTCTTTCTGCAGTAGTGAAAGAAAAACACAGGCAGGTGGATACTTTGGTTCAAATTAGATTCAGCAGCCACCTTAGGCAAGAAGGAAGATTTTGTTCTAAGTGATACCCTCTCAGGATAAAAGGTAATGAAAAATATTTACAAGAGAGAGCTTGACGTTCTGACACTCTTCTAGAGGAAATAATCATTACTAAAACAGCAATCTTCCATGACAAGAACTTGATATCCACTGAACTAATTGGTTTGAAAGGGGATGTAGTCAGATATTTGAGCACAAAATTAAGATCCCTAGCCACTGCTAGTCTGGACAAGAGGGCCTAGAAAGAAAAATTCCTTTGACAAAGGCCTTGCATGAATGGCGAGGTGATAATGAATGGCTTGGAAATCCTTCATGAAAGGAGGACATTGCTGACAAATGTGTTTTAATTAAGGAGTAAATAGCTCCTTTCTCAGAAAATTATGACAAAGACTAACACTTGATCCAACGACAGAGAAATGGGTGAAATTACTTATCCAAAGCCCACTCAAAACTTTTTCTATGTACTCTTGTAGATGAATGTTTCTAGGAAGCCTTAATTAGCTTAAGATTTGGGAGGAGCAGTATGTTCCTGGTCATTACATGAACTGGAGAAATCAAGTGGTTAAAATGAACAGTCTGAATGTCTGGGTGAGGCTGACTGGTTGGGCAAGTTAAACTGGAATCTTGTAGTAGGAGAATGGGTTTTTCCTTCACGTGAGGCAGCAGTAAGGGGAACAAAATCTGGTGACACCACAAAGGGACTATGAAAATAAGTTGAGCCTTGCAATCTTTGGCTTCCAATAGTGGTTTTGGTATAAGGGCAAAGGAGTATAGACATACAAGAGGCCCAGGGGACCAATCATGGTAGTCAGCATCCCTAGGTGGCTGTCCCTCTTGGTGGAACTATGTTACAAATCTGGAGGCATTTGATGTTGGTGAGGCAAATAGATAACAAGGAGTCCCCAATATCTGAAATATTCTGCATGCTACCTTGATATCCAGGGACAACTGGTGGGGAAGTAGGATATGACTGTTGGGCTTGTCAGTGATCATGCTGGTAGACCAGGTTATATGTGTTGCAGTCAAACAATACTGAGAGGACCGGGCCATTTCCAATCTCTCACTGCTTCTCTGCACAAAGCATAAGATCTGGCTCCTCCTTGCTTGTTCATGTATGTGTAGTATAGTCCCAACCTGAAGGAACTTCCCTTAGTCTGCTGCCTGTGCTCACTTTTGCTCGGGCCATCCATGAGCTGCGGGATTGCACCCCCACCGCTTTCGGTTCTGAAGCAATTTTCAGCTAAAGCTCAAATCAGACCTGGGAAATATCAACTTGTAAACACAAGCCTTCCAGTAGAATTAATTATTAGTTTGCACGGGCCATCCACAAGCCTCAGGATTGCACCACCACCTTCGGTTCTGAAGCAATTTTCAGCTAAAGCTCATATCAGCTCTGGGAAATCTCAACTTGTAAACACAAACCTTCTAGTAGAATTAATTAGGTGAATGTCACTGAATTTGTTTTTAACAATTTTCTCTTACTTTGTGAGCATCTTTGTGAGGTGAGCACAGCTGCATTCATTTCCATTCAGCTTCCAACTTGGAGATCTTTAATGAAGTTGGCCACTCGGTAGGAACATACTCTACTAATCCACCCTTCTTACCATAGCTGGGTGGAACATTTAGTTAAAGCATACTCCCCATTCTATATTTCCAACTTCCCACTCCCTGCTAGGGAAGCTAACCACAGATTATTATTATTGAATCTTACCTTACCTTATCTTTAGGCTAAGCTACCTTCTTGCTCAGTCAATCTCTTGATGTTAATGATAGGTTTCTGCAGCTTTGTCCTTCAGGCTCACTCTGCTCCCCTCCCTGCCCCCAAATCTCACCCGCCTCCAGTGTTCTTACACTTATAGTCCATATATTCCCAACCCCTCCACAACAGCCTATTACCATCCCTCAGTCATCAGATCCACTCCCACTTCCACACCACACCCTCCACCTCACAACAACCTCCTCTGTACACCCCACTCACACCATGCAAGGCATACTAGGATGACTACTACTAACTCTCACCACTCTAGCTTACATCACATCCATACACTCTAACATACCAACAAACACTAACTACCATATAACACACACCCACACACACACAACCTCACACAAATATAGTAATATGCTCTAAACTATTTAACAACAACTCAGTACTCTACATACACAAAACAGCAACCACACTACCTCACAAAAGGCTAACAGTACCCAAAAAACACATAGATATAGCATATGCCATAAAACTCACACTATTCCTCGGAAAATGACTACTAATCTCAGGGGACATACACCCCAACCCAGGTTCAAGCAACCCAATCCTATCCCAGAAACACGTCAGACCTACTTATTATCAATATAAACATGTAGCATATCCAACAAACTACATGACTTTCAGGCATCCATATCCCACTACTTCCCAGATATACTAACCATTACAGAGACCTGGCTAAAACCTGCCACAAAAAACGAAGAAATTCTTCCCCCAGGCTATAATATCCTAAGGCAAGATAGAGGTACCAAAAAGGGAGGTGGAGTTGCAATCTTACTTAAAAATACACTCAACCTCCAACCACTAAGAACCCCACTTCCCAAATTCCAGAATGCAAAGACGTTAGGCTCTGTTATGCCCCTTAAAAACAAAGAGAGAATCAACATCCTTTGTAGTTATATTCCTTCAGGAAATAACTCACCTATAATAGAAGAGATACTACAATGGGCCACAATCAACCTACCCCAAGAAACCATTCTGCTAGGCGACCTAAACTTAGACTGGCTAGCCTGCAACTCCAACAACCCTTCAAACCATATTAACTTATTTGGATTCTCACAACTAATCCAAGAACCCACCAGAGTAGACAAAAAATCCAATAGAACCTCCATTCTAGATTGAACACTAGTTAATATCCCCACAGAAAATTATCATGTGGGCTGCTTACCTGATGCATCGAGTGACCACTGCCCCACATTCCTCCTTTGTAAACAAGCAAAAATACCCAAACCCATGCTATTCAAGGAGACTAGGGACACGCACAATGTCAATCCACAAACTCTTAACAGTATGCTCCAGCAGCAGGACTGGAATCCACTAAAAACTCTACCTTTAGACCAGGCAGTTGATTTCTTTTAATACTACTTTTATGAATGTACTACATGTACTAGCTCCCATCAGGAAACTCAGGACTAAAGTTAACTATGTCCCATGGCTAAATAGGACAACAAAAGCCTTAATAAAAGCCAGAGACAATGCCTGGAAAAAGAATAACACTATCCAAGACAGACAGAAATATCATGAACTACGAAATAAGGCCAAACCCAAACAAAAGTAGATAAAAAAGAACTACTTCTCAGACATCCAAAACAAGCACTCTAGAAACCCCCAAAAGTTCTGGCAGGCCATCAATACCATTCTAAAACCGGGCAAAACCACCACCCCATCTCCCAACAATTCTGATAATGATAGCATAGCTTCAGAATTCAACCATCACTTCACAGAATCTATCCTCGCACTATCTATCCAACTGTCCAACAAGAACACTAAAACCACCCCAACTGTAGAACAAACTAACATACCCACCTTCACACTCTCACCTGTACCAACCTCTTCAGTTAAAAAGCTACACTCTAAACTAAAACCCACCACACTCGCAGCAGTTGGTTTACCCACAAATGTTCTAAAATTAGCTGCAGAATCACCAGCCTACCCTGTCTCAATTCTTATAAACCACTCTATACAAGAAACCTACGTACCCCATCTATGGAAAGTGTCACATATAATTCCCCTTCACAAAGGCAGAAACTCCTATGAACTATCAAACTACCGGCCAATTGCTATCTTGCCCCCCCCTTTCCAAGCTTCTGGAGAAATGTATTCACACCTAGGTAATGCACTTCTTATCCTCACATTACCTCCTCTCCCCCACGCAGCATGGTTTCCGCCCAAACCAAAGCACAACCACTGCTCTACTCTCCTTTACCAATCAGATTAACCATCTAAGAAACAACAACAAATTAGTCTCAGCCATATTCCTAGATCTATCAAAAGCATTTGATATGGTCTCCCATAACCTACTCTTAGACACTCTGTCAACCTTATCCTTTGCTCCCTCTACTACTTCATGGTTTAGAAGCTATCTCTCTTACAGAAAACAATCAGTTAAATGGAAAAGTACACTATCACCTCTATTATCAACTACTATAGACGTTCCACAAGGATCAATACTGGGTCCTCTACTATTCACCATTTTCACTAACAAACTACATACTTCCCCCCTGCATGCATCACTTGCACAGTATGCAGATGACTCCACCCTAATCTGCTCAGCCCCATCCATAACCACTCTTCAGAAGCTTACCCAAGAATCCTTCTGCTCCATGGAACAATGGATTACAGATATCCAACTCATTCTAAAACCCAACAAGACCAAACTACTCCTTTTTACCCCCAATAAATCAAAACCCACACCCCTTACCTTCACTATCATCTCCCAAAATGGTACCACAATCTCCCCCTCCCTTACACTATCTATTTCAACCCCGAGCAGCTTAATCTAAACTTTAATGTCCATACCTCATAAACCATCACTAAGGTACATAAGAAATTAGGAACCCTATACAAACACACACAGTTCCTATCGGACCAACCTAGAATCTCCTTAGCCTAAACCCACCACTTGTCTACCCCTAATGCATGCATCACCAATCTTAATTCATATCAGGAAAACAGAGCTAAACAAACTAGAGTCATGTTACAACAAAATTGCAAAATTAGCTAACAACTCCACTTTTAGAAGTCATCACTGTCTTGCCCTGAAGCAACTACAGTGGTTAGAACTCCCTCAGCTAATTAGCTATCACCAATTAGTCCTCACCTTCAACATAAGGAACCCTCAGAAAACCCCAGCCCTAAACCAACTTCTAAACCAATATTCTGCAAATCGCCCTCTACGCTCATCCAACAAAACCCTGCTCTGCATAACCAAAGCCAACAACACTGCAGGGAAAACTCTGTTCTCCCACACCATTGCTAGGGAATGGAATAACCTCCCCACAAGTATCTCCTCTGCACCATCCATCTCACTTTTCAAGACATCAGTAAAGTCTCACCTCTTGCAATCATGGCTTTGTCCCTGTATCACATAAAATCTTTTCTGCTCTCCTCCTAACTTGCCACACCTCATCTCCTCACTGCTTACCTCAGCTATTCTGTACTACTCAAATACTCCCTATCAGGAACTACTATCCTACAAACTATTTCTCATGCTATGACATATAGGTTCATAGGTTAGTACTTGGCTAATTGCCCTTGCAAGCCATTTTAAGCCTAGCCAACTATCCCTTGTGAGACTCAGCCCCGCACCTTGTGCTTGTAAGGCAAACACCTTATCAATTAAGCCAACCTCCCGAGTAGCATTCTTTTCCAGATTCCATTCCTTAATTTTTATGCTTTAAGGAATTCAAAGTTTTGCTATCTATATACCAAGCTTGCTCAAATCAAACTAAGGTACAAAAAATCTTCTTGATTGTATATATCCCACTGTATAGAACATTTTCTGTCATTCATGGATTATGTGTATCATATAAAGACATGGATCTCTGATTGTATATATGCCTCTGTACAGAAATGTTTTTGTCATCTGTTGTATTTGTACTGTTATGTTATGGAGCTTTTCTCCCCGGGCCTCCGCTGTAAACGGACTTTGTTCCAGTTGGACTTTCCTGGTAAACAAATGTAAAAAAATAAAATAAAATAAAAAAAAAGTACCACACAACTGCCATGTTTTCTGATTGTATGGAAACTGCATCCCAAGAGAACTCATCCAGAAATGCCAACAAAGCTAGGACGATGGCTCTTATCTCTAGTCCAATGTTGTGTAGAGAGGCCTCCTCAGCAGTCTATGAACCTTGAACCCTCTTGCCTGATGAATGACATCCCTCCCCAGGGCAGACGCATCCATAGTTACTGTTGCGAGCAGCATAGGTTTGGAAAGGCTGGACTCTCTGGAAAGATTGGCTGGATTCAACCACAAGACCAAGCTCTGACTGGCCGTTTGACACAGTCTGACCTTGTGATGTAACTGATGGGATATCTGGTCCCACTGAACACAAAGAATTAATTTTAAGATTCTCATACTGAGTCTGGCATTGAGAACCATCTGAACTGATGCTTTTATGAGGCCTAGAACCTTGAAAATGGGAACTGCTTGCAACTGATCTTGCTGCAGCAGAGAAGTCACTTTCATGACCAGTGATGAAATCCTTTCCTGTGGAAGAACTGATGACTCTCTGCAGGTACTGAGAAGACAGCAAATGAAAATAAGGTCCTAAGAGGGTTCTAGCTCGGATTTGTCTATATATACTGTTATTCAAAAAGACAAGCATAGCTGGAGAAAATGTCTTGCTGTCACCAGTAAATCCATCCATGGGCTATTAGGAGCCATTCATGTCAGTATGGCATGATATGTACTCCTAAAAGTCACATGTGAGCTGAAAATGGGGACCCTTCAATTTGGTGAATCCTGGGTGACTGCGGAGAGACCAAATGGCAACACATTGAACTGATAATGGCTGGCCCCTATCTGGAAGCAGGGAAATCTTCATGATTTACACATTTTTATATGCAGGTAAGCATCCTGAAGAGTCAAAGAGCACATCCAGTCCCCTGCCTGGAGGTATGGCAGGAAAGACTGCACTGTGACCATCTGGAAAGTCTCCTCCTTTGCAAACAGAATCTCAGATCCAAGACTGACCTGAAGTTCTTGATCTTCAAGGGTACAAAAAAGAATCTGGAGTAAAATCTGGATCCTCTCTGGTCTGTTGGAAACTCTCAGATTAGTCTTTTTTGGAGGAGAAACTGAACCTCTATTAATGATGCATCCATGAGTCTGGGGGGTACTGGGGTGGTTGTGAAGACTGAATTGGGGGTTTTAGCAAAAAGGGAATGAAGTAGCCTCTGGATATATTTCTTCTTACCCAGGAGTCTGTCATGATGGCCATTAACATTTGATACTGTAAGAAGAGACACCCCCAAATGCCTCCAGAAGGAAGCAGATGAGCAAACATTCAGGGGGTTATAGAGACAAAAACCACAACAGAACTCCCTAACCTCCTGATTAATGAACCACCTCTATTTCTGGCTTGTCATGTAGATGGAGACTGCCCTCTGCCCCAAGAACCTATGTACTGCTATCTTGTCCTAGAGCTATTAGGATCAGCAAAATAAGTTTTTGGCTCATTTCTGGTTCCACTGATAGGTCCTTTGCAGGGTAATGGACTTGACTGCAACATCAGTGAGCATCTTGACTTCCTGCTCACATGTAGACAGCTTGTCTTTAATTTGTTGCCCAACCAATGAATTGCCACTGAAGAGGGCATTGGCAAAGACTGCTTTGAAGAGGTCTGGGAAATCTGTAAACTGCAAACACGTTTGTCTTCTCATAGTCAGACCTGACCCTATGTTTCTGGCTGCTTTGTTCATCCCAGTTATATAGCAGAACAATAGAGAGGGAGGAAATGTTAGTCATGGTGGCCACCTGCTGTACAAGGTAAAGCAGAAGCTTTCCAGTTGGCAGTTGTTTCAGATTCTCTTCTAAATTGTGTTCAATCTTTCTCTCTCTCTCTCTCTAAAAATGAATCATATGCTCCATGCAGTTTAGAGCTGTGACTGCAAATCTACTGGATGCATATATACACTTCGAGCCTTTCCATCATCCTCAAATTCTTATTAGAAAGATGAATGGGCATTGGCGTCCTCCAGGATGTCCTTCTTTGTAATTGCAGCCACCAGAATGGAATCAACACAGGCCCTTTACTCAAATATGCTCTGCCTTTGGGAGTGCAGAGCACCCTATCTGGTTTCTGGGGATGAGCTCTGCCAAATCTCTTTCTCTTTCCAAGCCTTGAAATAGGCCATGTCCCCAAGCTTATCATTTTGGGAGGCACTACCAAAACTGCTGCTGGAGAGGAGTTTTAAGACTCCTGCAAGATCTGCGCCTCAGGGGAAGTGGGGTAGACAGATCAAGATCCCTACTACCTCATCAATTCCAGGATCGCACTGAAGGAATGGGTCTGAATGGAGAGATGATAAAATCAGCAAGCAAAGGAGAGTAGTATTGCTGGAATTAAATTCATCTTTAAGTCTTGGTGAGTATCTTCATGAAGTGGACCATTTTTACAAAGTCTCACCAAGACAACACTGATACGGAGATTGTATTTTATATAGCATTTATCATGGACAGAAATAGGTTAAAAAATAATAAAAGACAACTGGGTGCACAAGTCCCAACATAAAAAAGTGCCCAATCCTGGTAGGCACACTGGTGCCAGGACTGCAGAAAATGACAAAGTATAATCCTCAAGACACAGAAATATTCCTACATTGGGGTTAGGCTAGACTCAAGAGGACGATAGCTGCCCCCCCCCATTGTAGAAGGCAGTAGTAGTTCACAAAAAGCATAAAAACATGGCAGACCAAAAATAGAGCCATAAAGATGATCGAGTGGACTACTGCGGATAAGAAAGAAATTATGTACTGTTACTATTATGCCAGAAGCCCAGAATTTCCAGACAGAAGTTATACATAAAGATTAAGAGTGAAGTTACAGGAAAGAAAAATACTTGCACAAGAAAAACTGTCAAAAGCTTTAATTGCAAATTTGTGTTCATTAATAGGACAAATTCATAAAAAAGTTATGTAGACCAAGAAACCTTGGGCCATTTGGAAAGCGAAGGACTGACAAGTGCAAAAATATAAAGAACAAAATCTACAGATTTTGAAAGGTATAAAAAAGAAATATGGACATGGGAAAGAAAGAAAGATATGATATGGTGCAATATTTAAGCAAAGGAGAAAGTCAAATTAATACAAAAACAAATCAGCTCCAAAGATATTCAAGTGAAATAAAGGCAAAGGCACCCATATATGGACAATTTCACAATGCAGAAAATAATATCACAAAGGGGGGATTAGAACAGAAGATTAGTAAAGTAGAAGTTGAAAAAATAGAAGCTGAAGTTATGGAATACATACAAAGTGAAGGATTTACTGTAGAAAGTCTAACATGTTATGTCAGAGCATGATGGAACAAGGAGTCCCCCAAGTAAGGAGAAACAGGAAGAGCTGGAGACATCTGAAGAAGCAATATGGACATGGAAAAGAGAGAGATTAAATATGGTGCAATATTTATGCAAAGGAAAAAGCAAAACTAATCAATACAAAAAAGCAGCACCATAAATATTTGAAGAGGAAATAGAGGCAAAGGCATCCAGATATGGAACATTTTTACAATACGAAAAGAAAACAAAGGGGAAAAGTAGAAAAGAGGATTAGTAATGGAGAAGTTAAAGAAATACAAACTTCAATTATGGATTACCTGTGAAGTGAAGGATTTAGAGCAGAAAATCTAACCCTTACAACATCAAAGCATGACAGAATAATGAAGTCCCAAATTAAGGAGAAACCAGTGGAGCAGGAAGCATCTGGTCAGCTGTCATATGAAGATACTTTGGAGCCTTCAGTGGGAAACCAATACAAAAGTTCAATTGGGGTTGTACAGCAAGGGACGGAACAGGAAACTGTGGCAACTCTGATGCAGTCTTGTGGAGTGACAGGCCAATGAGTTTACATATGGAAGAGCAATGCATGACACAGGATGAAACTGAAGAGAATGTGGCACAAGATGATGCTCTGTCACTTTCTATAGAATGTCCGCAGGGATTGGAGAACAAAGAATGTGCACTCAGTTTAGAAGAAAATGATCTAAGAGAAGAGTTTCTTGATTTAATAGAGATGGACAGACATATTAAGATCAATGAAAGAAACAGACTACAGAAGATCAGTAAAACCCAAAAAGTTAGAACTTTGACAAAAAAAACTGAACAGAGTAATTAGGACTGTCCATACAGAGTCATGCAATATAACAGAAGTAAATAGGACACATTACTGTGCAGTTGAATTAATAACAGATTAAAGTCTTACCATAAGAACACAAGGTAGTAAGGGAAAGGAAGGGGAGAAATCAAATGCCGTCATAGAAGTATTGAACAGAGAAAACTATAAAGCAATTAAGACAAGAAGTGTCATTGTTACAAGGGTATAGAAGAGGGAACAGAGCAACAAAAATATTCAGAAAGATAGACATGATAAAAAGCAATAATCAGTATTACAACAGATCAAGATCTGTCATGCGCTATTGCAAATAAACTAAAAATATCAGCACAGGCAGAGGAACTTAGAAGATATGTAGATAAATTTACTGATGACCTAAAAAACTTTCACAGAGAACTGGGAAACAAGGCAAAAGGAACTGAAACACAATTAAAAAAAGAAAAAGATACACTTTGGAGAAATATCTATGAAGATCCTGTGGAACATAAGAAAGATGCTAAATGGATAGAAGTAAAAGAAAGAATAAGAAGTTCAGATGTACAGGATATGAAATGGGATGAAGTAACAGCCAGAGAGATTGAAAAAAGAGGTTAAGAAAAGCTCCTAATTGGAAAACTCTAGGCCCAGATGCAGTATCTATCTTCTGGCTAAATGTATTAACATCTTTGCATGAAGATTTAGCCAAGGGTAAGAACTATTTATATGTGCACCCTGAACAGACACCAGGCTGGTTAACAACAGGAAAAACAATACTCCTACTTAAGAATGAACCTGCAAGCTATCCTAAAAATTATAGGCCAATAACTTGCCTTCCAATGATGTATAAACTACACACTGGAAATGATGCGACAGAGTTTATAGTCATTTATTGGAAAACTCAATAATGGCAACAGAAGAAAAGGGTAATAAAAAAGTCATATGGAACAAAGAATCATTTGATGTTACGGTCATAATCGAGAACTGTGAAAAGGGGAAGAATCTAAGTATGGCATGGATAGACTAAAAAAAGCATTTGCAGCATCCCACATTCATGGATAAAAGAGTGCTTACAAATGTATAAGATGCACTCTACCACTGATTGATTACATTACAGCAACCATTTAACAGTGGCAAACTACTTTGCAGTTAAACCATTATAAAAGACAAATTATTATTCCAGGGATAAACATTCAAAGGGGGGATATTCCAGGGTGACTTTCTGTCATTGCTGGTCTTTTGTCTTCTTGCTCTTAACCCATTAAGCTGTCTATTTAACAGATTAAGTCATGGCTACAATTTGGCTCCCAGAAAACAACAAAATGAAAAGACTTCTCAGCTTTTTTTTGTAGTTTATTTAGAACTGTAAAGTTCATCAAATGAGGAAATGAAAGCACAACTGCAACTTTTTTAGATTATGTAAGAATGTCATTTGGTCTTGATAAATGTGCAAAAGCTACCGTTAAAGCAGGAAAATGGCAGCACCAAGAAAACATCAGTTTGGGACAATAATGTGATATAAAAGAACTTGAGCAAGAGGGAGTATGTAAATATTTGGGAAATGATAAAAGATCAACAATAAAACATGAACAAATGTGAATAAAACTTAGTAAGGAATATTTAAAATACGTAAATTAATTCTGAAAACAGTGTTAACATGTAGAAATAATGTCCAAGTTATAAACCAATTTGCTTTTCTTGTCCTAACTTAACAGTTTTGGAGTGACTGAAAGGCCCCATTAGGTAAACTGTAGAAATGGTGCAGCATTATTAGTATAAACCAAGAACCATGCAGGAAAAAATGCCACTGAGGATCCATAATGGTAAAATCAAGTATTTTAATAACAAGATCGAGCGCTTTCAAGGATACTTCATCAGACTGAAGTCTCCTTATAGAGGTGAAAGCACTCAATCTTGTTATTAATATCCTTAATTTTACCATTTTTGATCCTCAGTGGCTTTTTTTCTGCATGGTTCCTGGCCCCAAAAGGTGTTGTTCAGTTTGGACAGAAAAACATGGAGGATGCTTCATGCTCATCAAATGATTTATAAAAATCACTGCATACCAAGATTATATATTCCCCATTCTGAAGGAGGTATGGGCCTCCTTAAAGTTGATTACATATATAGATCTGTAATTGTGGGACTGCATACATATCTACTGACCTCACAAGACCCAAACATATTGGAAGTTTTGAAACATGAGGAGAATAAGTCTGAGACAACTTCTCTGCTTAGTTTAGCAGAAGCATATGGGCATCAAGCGAGAATGGAAATCAAACCAGAAGTACTTAAAAATCAGGCAGCAACTGAATGTGCCCAAAAAAAAAGCAAAAGAAAGAATATAAGGTGAAGGATCAGATGAGGAGGCAAGAAATGTGAAAAATGCATAGCTATAGTTACAAGTATAGAAAACTCTTGGAACACCCTCATGTTGATAAGGATCAAATGCAGGAATGGTTAAGGAGAAGTGAATTTAAACCAAAAGATGAAAAGTTAATATTGGCGGCCCAAGATAATGGACTACGTACATGTTGGCTTACAAAGTCCATTGAACATATGGGAGAAACAGACAAATGCAGACTTTGGAAAATAGAATTGGAAACAGTCACACATCTTGTTGCTGGTTGTGATTATACTACTGGCAGGAGGACTGTATACTGAAAGGCATACCAATGTGGTAAGACTGTTGCATTGGGGATTGTGCAAACATTATAATACTGATGTGGCTGAAACACACTGGAAACATAAGCCACAAAGCATTATAGAAAATGATGAAGTTTATAGCACATGGGATCAGCCATAACCAACAGTTCAAAAAATAGATGCAAGGAAACCAGATACAGTAGTTTATGAAAAGAAGGAAAAAATAGCACTGATAACTGAAATTGCTGCACCAGTGACTATAGTGTCTTAGGTACAGACAGAGATTACATAAAATACCAGGATTTGCAGGCAAAAACGAGGGCAGTGTGGAAGAAGAATACCGAGAAGGTTCCAATAGTAGAAGGAGCAATGGGACTTATAAAAAATAGAATTTACAGTTGTACTTAGACATGCTAACGATACATGTAACTCCATACGAATTGCAAGAGGAGTCATTACTGGGCACATTGTGAGTGCTGAGAAGGGCACTTCTAACTAACATCAAAGATAGAAACAATACTAATTTCATGAACTTTAATCATACTTTGACTTAGTGATGGAATCCATTCCTGTCATGGTATTAGAAACCCGAAAGACTTGGAGAAATAAAAAAAAAAATACATATGTATTATATTCATAAAGTAGCAGAAAGTGTTCTAAGGCTAACCCAACAAAGGAATTAAAAAAGAAGATTCTGCCAATAGAGATGACTGCAATTAGGGGTACAGACAATAGGCAAGAGGGAGCTGGAATTTATTGCAGAAAACTGGCAAAAGAACCAGGGTATTGGAAGGAAATAATTAGAGATGGAAAGGTAACAGAATGGAAAGAGGGCAAAAATGTATTTGGACTGCAGGCTAGAGATTGCCTTCCCTATCAAGGACATATATCACACTAGAGGCAAAGAGAAATAAATAGGGGAATCCTAAGCAAAAGACCAGCACTGCTAGAGCTTCTAGTAGAATCCAGAACTGAAGCTGCTGTTAAAAAAAGGAATAATTAGTACAGCATATAAAATATTGCATGATAGCTATAACAATCAGTCACAGGAGGTTATAAAGGATTGGGAAGAGAGAATGGATAAGCAATTCACAAAGAAACAATGCAGAGATATATGTACCTCTCACAAATATGCAACAAAGTCTAGAAGATTTAGGATCTTTGCTTGGAAATGTTTACATAGGTATTTTTATATCCCAAGTAGACCCCAAAAAAATTTTCCTCAGGTAGACAGCAAAGGTTGGAGGTGTGATGGGTAAGGAAGAGGTAACTGGGAACATATTTTCTGGAAGTGTAATAAGCTGGTACACTTTAAAGATTCCCTGCGGACTACTCTGTCAGAGATACTAGGTGAGCAAATTGGTGTAACTAAGCACATTGTTTTCTGAGCTGTGACACAGAATCAGAATTGCCTAGACATAGCCTTGCTAAGTCTAATTATGGTGGCTGCCAAAAATGCAACTGCTAGAAAATGGAAATCATAATCTAAACCAACTGTATTAGAAGTAGTAAATATAGTAACAGAGATAAAACAACTGGAATTGGGATCTTTAGAAAAGGGTAGGAAAAAAATGGGAATTGTGAGAACAATACATGCAGAGGAGGAACAAGGATTAAAAGAAGGCAGGATTTGAATGAACTACGTAATGTCTGACTGACAATGGCTGGATAGATTATATGCCGTACAATGTCTGCAACTAAAATTATGTCAATATGTTTAGTTTTCATGTAATAAATGAACGATTGCCTATATCATATATGATAATTTAATAAAAATGTTTCTTGCTTAAAAAAAAATGAAACAATACTAATTTCATGAACTTTAATCATTGTTTGACTTAGGAATGGAGTCCATTCCCATTACAATATTACAAACCTAAAAGTCTTGGATAAATTAAGAAAAGGAAGGATCCTCTGGATAGATTTTCATGGAACCCTCTCCTTCATCCGGCTCAAATCTAGAGTGGGAAACTTCAAGGTGGAGTCCAAGTGAATCCTCTTGCACATCCTCTTCCTGTAGTGGCTATAATGAGAATCCTTGTCCAAACTCTTATGGGAAGAGTGACCTCAGGATCTTACTAGTGTTGACCTAGAAGTCCACTGATCCTGAGGGTATCTCAGTTTCAGATGGCTTATGGTCTCGACCCTGATGGTAGCCAGGGGTGGGATCAGTACCTGTGACACAACAGGCAAAAAGAGCTGGGACTAGCTCCTTTCTGCACACAGTCATCTACCAAAATACAAAAGGCCAATACCCTCAGCACCGATGAGGTCAAAACCAGTACTAAACCAGGGGTCTCTACTCAGATCCTCAGCACCAAAGACTACAGGGCTGAAGCCAAATTGGGAATCTTTGGACCAAAAGCGAACAATGACTCAATGATGAAGAGACATTTTTTTATATCACAAAAACCTGGCATTTTAACAGGGGTGTGTACATTTTTTATATCAACTGTATATATAAACTAACCATACCAACACAATCCTAGTTGCAAGCATTTTACATCACAAATCACACTGACACACTCCCATTTACAAACATTATACATCACTTATAACCTACCCATAACTCATTTAAGTCCTGCCTTCTTTTGAACTTCATTCCTCCCCAGTATGTATTGTTCCCACAATTACCATTTTTCCTATGTAGTTTGCTCCTACCCTTTTCTAAAGATTTCAATTACAGTTGTTTTATCTCTGTTACTATATTCACTACTTCTAATATAGTTGGTTTAGATTTTGATCTCCATTTTCTAGTAATTGCATTTTTGGCAGACACCATAAGATACAGCAAGGCCTTACCATGCCTAGGCAATACCGATTCTGTATCACAACTCAGAAAAATCATCTGCCTTGTAACACCAATCTGCCCACCCAGCAGCTCTGACAGTGCATCCCACAGGGAATCAAAGTTCGCTAACCCACTGCACTCCCAGAAAATATCTACCCAAGTACCTCTTTCTTCCCCATCATACCTCCAACATTTGCTATCTACCTGAGGAAAAATTCTCTGGAGTCTGTTTGGGGATATAAAAATACCTATGTATACATTTCCGCACAAAAATCCTAAATCTTCTAGATTTTGTTGCATATTTGGGAGGCATACATACAGTGGATATAAAAAGTGTACACACCCCTATTAAAATGCCAATTTTTTGTGAAATAAAAAAAATGAGACCAAAATAAATAATTTCAAAACTTTTCCCACCTTTAATGTATAACCTGTACAATTCAATTGAAAAACAAATCTGTTAGGGGAAAAATATAAAAAAAACATACAATAAGCTGGTTGCATAAGTGTGCACACCCTTAAACTAATACTTTGTTGAAGCATCTTTTAATTTAATTACAACATTCAGTCTTCTTGGGTACACACCTGCCATCAACTAGAGAGACTGTGATTAACCCCAATAAAGTTCAGGTGTCCTACTAGGATTTTCCTGACATTTACTCAGTTGCCTGCTACAGCAAAAGCCATGGTTCGCAGAGAGCTTACAAAGCATCAAAGGGACCTCATTGTTGAAAGGTATCAGTCAAGAGAAGGGTACAAAAAAATTTCCAAATCATTGGATATGCCATGGAACACAGTGAAGACAGTCATCAAAAAGTGTAGAAAATATGGGGCAACAGTGACGTTGCAAAGAACTGGATGTCCCTCCAAAACTGATGAAAAGACAAGATGGAAACTGGTCACGAAGGCTGCCAAGAGACCTACAGCAACACTGAAGGAGCTGCAGGAATTTCTGGTAAGTACTGGTTGTGTACTACATGTGACAACAATCTCCCATATTCTCCATATGTCTGGACTATGGAGTAGAGTTGCAAGATGAAAGCCTTTTCTTACACAGAAAAACATCCAGGCCTGGCTAAAATTTGCAAAACAATGCATCGAGTCTCCCAAAAGCATGTGGGAAAATGTGTTATGATCTGATGAGACCAGGATTGAACTTTTTGGCACCAATTCCAAAAGATATGTTTGGCAGAAAAACAACACTTCGCATCACCAAAAGAACATCAGTCCCACAGTAAAGCGTGGTGGCAGTATCATACTTTGGGGTTTCTTCAGCTGGAACTGTGGCTTTAGTGAAGTGGAGGGAATTATGAACAGTTCCAAATACCAGTCACTTTTGGCCCAAAACCTTCAGGCGTCTGCTAGAAAGCTGATGAAGAAGAGGAATTTCACCTTTCAACACGGCAATGACCCCAATTCACCAGAGGAAAATTAAAGTTTTGGAATGGTCCAGCCAGAGCCCAGACCTAAATCCAATAGGAAATCTGTGGGGTCACCCGAAGAGGGCTGTGCACAAGAGACGCCATCGCAATCTGACAGATTTGGAGTGCTTTTGCTAGGAAGAGTGGGCAAATATTGCCAAGTCAAGATGTGACATGCTGAGACTCCTACCCAAGAAGACTGAATGTTGTAATTAAATCAAAAGGTGCTTCAACAAAGTATTAGTTTAAGAGTGTGCACACTTGTGCAACCAGCTTATTGTACTTTTTTGTTTACCTTTTTTTCCCCTAACAGATTTGTTTTCGATCGAATTGTACAGGTTACAGATCACATTAAAGTTGGGAAAAGTTTTGAAATGATTTATTGTGGTTTCATTTTTTTATATCACAAAAACCTGGCATTTTAACAGAATTGTGTACACTTTTTATATCTACTATATATCAACCCATTGTTTCTTTGTGAACTGCTTATCCAGTCTTTCTTTCCAATCTTTTCTAACCTCCAGTGATTGATTTTTACAGTTATTATGCAATATTTTATATGCTTTACTAATTATTCATTTTATAAAGGCAGCTTCTGTTCTATATTCTACTAAAAACTCTACCAGTGGTAGTCTTTCATTTAGGACCCCCTATTTCTGCCTCTTTGCCTATACTCTGGTATTAATCCTTGATAGGGAAGGCAGTCTCTAACCTACAGTCCAAATACAGTCTTGACCTCTTCCCATTCTATTTACTTTCCCTCTTTGGTACCTTGGTTCCTTTGACAGTTTTCTCTGATAAATTCCAGCCACCTCTTGCCTATTGTCTATATCCCTAATTGCAATCATCCCTATTGGCAGAATCTCCTTTCTCCATTCCCATGTTGGCTTAGTTCTTAGAATACTTTCTATTTTATGGATATAATATTCTGTATGATTACTGTTATTCTCCTTAAAGGCTTGCATCCAAAATCCCAGTCTCTTCTTGTTTCTTGAACTTCCCCTGTTTCAACATCTTCCCTTTCCAATTTGAATTACAGCTTTCTGCTTGTGCTATGTATGAGCCTTAACTGTGTAGCTTTGAAATGCCCCTTCAAATTGGATAATCCCAATCCATCCTGTTCTACTGGAAGAATCAACTTATCCCACTTCACTCTTGCTGTCTTCCCCTTCCAGATAAAGTCCTTCAGTTCTTTATTAAGCTGCTATCCATAACTTCTCCTATGGTTGATAAAAATATTCCCGACCTGTGTATAAGACTAAGGGGACTAAAAACATTTTGGCTGCTTGTATCCTACTATCCATATCCATATAACAAAGCTTCCATTTTCTCAGTTTTTGGTATTATCTTTTGTTTAGTCTCTTCCCACATATCCTTAGCTGCCACACCAGAATAATTTTTAATCCATATTCCTAAATATTTCACTTTATCATGTCTCCATAAATACGGATATGGCTGAACCAATTTGTGTGTGGGTATATAATTTAGAGCTATTGCCTTTGTTTTAGCTTCATTAATTTTGTTTCCAGAAATAATCTGTCTCAAAATGTTCCACAACACTGTAATTGCTCTTTCTGGTTTTGTCAGGTATAAAATAATATCTGCAAATCAAGCTAGTTTTTCTTGAGTACCATACCAATTATATCCTTGAATTTCTGTGTCCCTTATTTTCTTTGCCAGTGGTTCTAAATATAATGCAAACAACAAAGGGGAGAGAGGACACCCTTGCCTGGTTCCTCTGTTCAAGGAAAAATTATCAGAGAGGAACCCACCCACTTTAATTTTCATCTCCAATCTCTCATATATTCTCCACATCAACCTTATAATTTTTTCAGGAAATGCAAATGCTTCCACTGCCTGCTCATAAAGTCCCAGCTTACTCTGTCAAATTCTTTCTCTGAATCAAGACCCACCAACAACAAGGGTATCTTCTTACATTCTGCTTCCCTCTGGATCATCAGTGTTCTGTTAATGTTGTCAAATGTCTGTCTCCCTTCCTCAAAACCACACTGATCCAGATCTATGAATTTTGGCATTAGTTCTGTCATTCTTTTAGACAATACAGACATGAACACTTTATAATCACGATTTAGTATTGAAATGGGCCTGTATGAAGTTCGGTCTAATGGATCTTTACCCTCTTTAGGTATTACAGCTACTACTGCTTTCTTCCAGGATGTTGGTACTTCTCTTCCTCTTAAAATACTGTTAAACAAAACCTTCCAGATCTTTCAGTCTTTTCCCACCTAGCTTTCAAACTTCCACAGGAATACCATCTACTCCTGGGGACTTTCCTGTAGACTGGTTATACATCACAAAGTTTTATCTCATCTCTTCCTATCCTGTTAGTAATTAAGCTCATCTACCTCCAACCTTGGCATATTTATTTCTTCCATAAAGATTTCCATCTGTATCTTTTCTTGATTTCCATATTTCTCTGCTTTATACAGACTTTCATAAAATTTCCTAAATATTTCTAATACTCTACAGGATCGCCTGTTACCATTATTGTTATAGGTTCCCCTAAGCTTGGTGACAGCCCTTTCTACTTTCAGTTGGCTGAGTTGTGCTAAAAATTTTTGAGCTCTGCTGTTATCAGAAAAGAGTTGCTTAATAGCAATCTTTCCAAACTTGTGCATAGCATTCTGCAGTTGATCCTCTTCTTGTTCTTTGAGATTTCCCCTATTCTGCAATAGTTCAATATTTGTCAACCCCCCTGTAAATAATTCTTATTACTTTTTAACCATAGCTCCCTTTATTTACACCCTATTTTTAAACTCCACCTTAATTTTATCCTACTCCCTATATATTTTCAGAAAAAATTTCTACCTTATCTAATAGCTCCTGAATAATCTCCACTACCCAATCCTTAAATTCCTCTCTTTTCAACAGATAGGTGGGAAAGCACCAATGTCTCATGTTTACTTCATTACCCTGTGTTTTTATTTTATTTTATTTATCAGGGCATGATCTGAAATAGTGGGTATGTATCAAGACCTTCAAATAAATGAACATATTCCTGTGAAATGTAAATTCTATCTGGCCTAGCCCAGTTTTTATATCTTTGGGACTATGTAAATTCACTCCAAACTCCTATTACTAAATTCACATCTTCCATGCCAAATATTTTCATAAATTTCTTCAAAAATACACCCACCTTTGTTATACTTTCATTTCTGAACCTTCCAGACACATTTACATTGTTGCAAATCACATTTCAGTCCCCACCTACAAGTAATATTCCATGCTGAAAACTGATTATTACTGCCAGAATATTCATAACCTCCATTATAGCAGCTTGAGGTGGAATATAAACACATGCCAGTGTAATCCTCCTTCCTTGTCAGCAGCCCCTTAGCACTACATATTTGACATTATTTTTGTATATTTTCGTATCCTCTTCTATTACTTTTGGAACTCCTCTTGCAATTAATACAAGTACTCTTCTTTTCCTTTGCCCCGGGTATTCTGCTGAATATCCATCCTGAAAACCTTTCTTTATCAAATTCACATGTTCAGTTCTTTCCAAGTGTGTCTCCTGTAACATAGCTATTTGCAGTCTACATTTTAATATAGTTCACTACTCTTTATTTTTGGTATTTATCTGTGAGACTGTGGACATTTAAAGACATTACAGAAAGCATCACTGCATTAAAAAAGTTATTATTCCAATCCTTTATGTACAACACCTTTTAGTTTAATGTCTAGTTTCAGCTTTTGTGTTGCATGCATACACTGTTTGACAGGTTGGACTTTTACACAGTTGTTTCTTGTCATATCCATTTGAGCCTACGGCAGATCCTATAAAGCTTTTTTGTTTTACTGAAAGCCCTCAAAAAAAAAAAGGACATACTCCCAATACCCCCTAAAACCTATTAACTTAATATTGACGCTCAAAACTATGTACATCTTGAAATGCTGACGTTTTACCCTCCTAATAGGAACAAAAGTCCCAAACTGATAGCCACGCTCACAACTTGGGTTAAACTAAAAGAAAGGTTAAACATGCTAAGATGCATGGTGCAGCCCGTGCTTCTACTAAGTGCTAATTGATTTTGTCTTTTCTTTACAGCTCTCCCATCTGGGAAAACCCATGAATGCTTTCAGAGAACATTACACCCTAGCCAATTTCTCTCCTCAGTTTTTTCCCTTCAGATAATCACTCTCCACCAGCCTGTAGCCAGTTTCTCTTTATCAGATTGTTTCCATGGAAGCATGAAGACCAGCTGTAGAACTACTACTGTACATGCATGTTTCTGCTAGAAAAAAATCTCATAATATTCAATATTCATTTACTTGCTTACTCTTAAAACTTGTTAGTAAATCAATCTACGGTTCTTAATCCAGTCATTTACCCATGCAAGAATGAAAACAAAAACACATTCATTTTTTCTTTTGTCATGCTTTTTTCAACCAGGCGTTTTTCATTGCATTGCCCAAATTTCTTAAAACTGAACAAGGAGAGAGAGAGAGAAGGGAGAAGAAAAAAAAACAGCAGCACCTGTTTACAATCCCCATTATACTTAAAAATAACTGAGAAAACTTTACTTTATAGCATGGAAATAAAACCATACACCACAAAAATAGTGCTAATAAGAAAAAAATGATTTACTTACACAACTTTCTCCCTCATCTTTCCCTCCCCAAAGCATTTTTTGAACAATGACATGAAGTAGGGCATATACCTGAGTCCCCCACAAGTCCAACAAATTCTGAAAAAGTCCAATATTTCCAGATGTTCTTGTTCTGTCATATTTCACACACAATTATTGCATTGCAATCCCACACTCAGTTACTGGTTTTATTAGTATTCATCTCCATCTCCCAAATCCTGTCACTGCTTCATTTCCAACATACTCTCAATTCGTCTAGTCAGTTTCCATCCTCCCTTCCTTCACTCCAACATTTTCCATTGAAACACTGGAAAAAGTTTCACAGGTACAGTAACTCTCTGTGGTATTTATCACCAGAAGAACAAGAAACAGAATATCTTTCTGTTTCACAGCTCACTTTTTGTTGGACAAACTTTTGCATTTTCTCCTTAGTACCTACTTTCATCAAAAAAATTACTTTGTCCCTCCAGGAAAGAATATTTTGAAGACAGCTGGGTACAGCAGTTTAAATCTCACACCCACATCTTGACATTCCCTGAATAATGGAATACATTTGCTTCTCTTCTGCCTGGTGCACAATAAGTAATTATTTTCCACAAACACTCTGCAGTCTCCCACTTTTAGTACTTTGTCTTTCTGCCACAGTTTTGTCAAAATCAACTCCTTCTGCTGGTAAGATTGCACCTTTACTATTAAAGGTCTGGGTTATCTCATAGCCAGGTTTGGAGCACGCGCACAATGTGCCCTTTCAACAAACAACTCCTGCTGTGGAATATCAGTCTAGTTGCTTATTTCTGCTTTCAAAAAAAATGAATGCAGTCTCTTCCTTCCAGCTTCGCTAGTATAGCTGAACATTTCAGGTTTCCCTATGTGTTCTGTCCTCTATTATTTTTTGAAACATCTCTTCCTGAGCAGTCTCATATTCAACCAACCTTTTCTTCATTTCGACCTCTGATTTTTGCAGTTTTGTCACCTCATCTGAATACTTGTTTAAAGCTTCTTCCAGCCTCATGTTATTTGTAATGATATACTCCATCAGTGTTTCATTTATTTTAACCAGGTCTGTTTACAGTTGCCTTGTATTTTCCCACAGGTTATTGGAATTCATGTCTGAAGGTTGCATTGCTTTTTGCTGAACAGATGCAGAACTTTCCCCAGTTAGTGTTTCTTCCTCACTTTTTGTAGCTATTTTTTTCCAGGTTCACTGTATTTCTTTTTTCCTGGCATCCGGGGAGTACACTTACTAGCCAGTTACTGAAACTAATTAATAAGCACAAGCCTACTAGCCTCTGCTGAGTTTCTGTTTTCACACTGGGAGAGCTGAGCTAGAATTAAGCTGTTACTCAGTTTGCAGTCATCTTGTAAGTCCCTCTACCTAGTGGAGTTTGAGCTAGCCAAGCCCATGCCATCATGGTGTTCTGTACCATTAAATCCACGCAAAATCCAGTACATGAAGACTAATTTTTCCTTGGAGGACAGTCGTAGTGAGCTCAGAGGAGCTGTTAAGGGGGAGAAGGTGCTCCCAATCAGGCCAAGGTAGACCACCACACAGAACCACCAGAGGTGGCCCACTCCCTATCACCCAACATTCCCCAGGACAGAGGAGGGGCGATCAGGATTCCTAGCCAGAAATGAATGGGCTATACAGCTCTTGTCCAGTCCAGGAAATGCATCAGGGCAGAGTCATGCAAAGTGGTCTAGTTTTTGCATTTAATTTATGTTGCAGTACCAATATTCAAAGGGAATACTTAAATGGGCTGACTGAGTGCTGGTCAGTAGTGCAGTCATTGGGAAAGGTTCTTGGAAGGCTGTAAAAAATAAAGAAAGCAATCACTAGAGCAACTATATCTGGTCCTGCACAAACGACGAGTCTAATTTTTTAAAACTTGGTAATGCAGTTGCAACACTGGTATACATAAGGAAATTGCCAAATAAGAGGCTAAGGGTATAGGGAAGCTTTTTTTCCCCTCTTTGTTCATATATTTGAAGATACAACCAGTTGTATTTGTCTTCTTTTAGATTCAGCCAGATGTTGATCAATGAATCACAGTGGAATTATTTTTCCATAATATGAATACTTGCTAGACCACAAAAATAGTAGCACTAGTAGTAATAACAACAATCCTGTTCTCTACTAAAGAACACCTTATTTCCAATTCTAAGGATTTCTTATTGTTTCTGCTACTGAAACAAGTGTGACAGCTTGACTTTGGAAAAAGAGAACAGACCAATGTGATTAACAGATATTTAAAGTTGAAATACATTATATAATGAACTACCTCTGAGAATTTCTTTAGCCATATAGGGTGGTCAACACAAATTTATTATTTTCATATAACCATGCATATTCATGTTGAATCACTGCAGTACATCATTAAAAGATATTCAGAATTTGGGTTCACATCCACAATGAAACAATAGCTGCAAAATGTTGCATCACTTTTAATTTACTGTCAAATTAGAACTTAAAAAATGTTAGCAGCAAAACAGTTAAATTTTATGCCAATTAAGATAAAGTTCACTTAAGCACTCGGAGTAAAGTTAATGCTCTGAGTAAAGATAGTACTCCATGAATGAGGTGAAAAAATAAAAAAATACAGTTCATATTTCATAGTGGAGATGTCAAATATATTTTGTATGAAGCCTTGCCCTGAAGCAAACTTAATGATAAACTTCTACTTTGAGTGAAGGGTCCTAATGATTAAGATATCTTGGAAAAACACCAGTCTATCTTCCATTAAAAATAATTTATTTAAAAATAGTTCAGTCCTGGAACTTGCAGAATGAGGGCTACCCTCATGTATAACCCTATCTTGGAGTTAAATGACAACTTAGTACTTTGCTGGGCAATGATATAATACATCTGGTTGTCAAAACTCCAGTTCATGCATTCTTAAATGGAGCTCAGCAGATTACTTACGTCCAGCTGATATAATACATCAACACTCAGTTCCCAAAGCCTCGGTTCATGTTTACAAAGAAGAGGGGAAAACAAAATAAAATAAAAAGGAATAGCAAGAAACTGGCTTTTATTTTTGGTGAAATGCTGATTAAAGATGCCCAAAGTAAAATAAAATTAGAACTGGAAGTAGGAAGTACACTTGTATAAGTAAACTTATCATAACAGTAGATGTTCAAATGAGCAGTAGGCCTTAACTATATGGGTCTATCTCAATTCAAGACAATAACAGAGGGCCAGCTTCCAAAGCTTCAGGGTACCTTCCATGTCCCCAAACTGTCAAGCAGCTTGATCTGAGCTGACTAAAAGACAAGCTTGGGTGTCAAGTCCTTCAGAACTTTCCTGCTAATAGAGCAGAGTTCTAAAAGGCAATGCTAGGGACAACAAAAAATAAATGTCTACACAGTGGCAGAAAAAAACAAGGGAATGGAGGGAGGGTGCAGTTATTTCAGGAGTGATCATTCAAACATCTACTGTTACAGTATGTTTACTTACTTAACTGTTCTATGTTCATCATATTGATCACTACTGTAGTAGTCTTAGTTATAATAGGTAGGTTATCCTAGCTTACTTCATTTGGGAGGTGGAAGGAGAAGGGTCAAGGAGCCCCTGGAGAATGGTCTTAGCAAAGCCGGACCTAGAGTAGGAATCAAGCTTATAATGCTTTCTAAAAGGATATACACAGGACCAAGTAGCAGCTTCTAGAATACTTCTAGAATCCACCCCTTTTTCAATAAGCCATAGATGAAGCCAAGATCCTGGTAGAGTGGGCCTTGACCTTGCCTGGAATAGTTTTGTTATGGGGAGTATAACAAAATGTAATAGCATTAAACAACAACAATATGGAAATAGTCTGTTTTGACATAGGTTGTCTCTCCTTTTTACCTAAATGAGAAATGAACAACTGATACGAAGATCTCACAGACTGAGCTTTGTTAAGATAGTACCCGAGTTGTCTGTGGACATCCAAGGTATGGAGTATCCTTTCTACCTCCTTTTAAGATTCAGGAAAGAAAATACAGAGATGGATAGTTTGGCTTAACAAACTCAGATACCACTAAGTATAAAAGTATCAGTTCTCAAAAAAAAGCCTGTCCCTGTGGAAATGAGATAAGGTTGACTCACCTTAAGAGCTTGCAACTCATATACTCTTCTTGCAGAGGTCAGAGCATTCAGTAAAACTATTTTGCATGTTAAGAACCTCAAGTCAGACGGGTTAGCTGGTTCAAATGGAACAGGTGTTAGATTCTCTAACACAAAATTAAGATCCCAAGGAGGGGCCACCAGTTAACTTTGAAGCCTCTTGTGCAAAACCCCTTTCAAAAACATTTTGACATAAGGCTACATTGAAAGAGGAGCCTCTATGGACAGACAAGCTAAAATGGCCAATAAATGAAGCCTGATAGAGGAAAAAGAAAGGCCATACAATAGTAAATGCACACAAATATTGTAAAAACAGAGAACAACTAGTCCTGAATGTGTGCTAGTTATGTTGCTGGCACCAGCTAGAAAATCCCTACCATTTTCTAATTCATGATTTTGTAGTAGCAGGCTTTCTTGTCTCTATTAGTACCTGCTGCACATTCTTGGTAAGCAGGTTCCTAAAAGGAATTAAGACCATATCATCTAGACAGTCAACTGAAGTTGATTCATGTTGGGGTGAATCAAACACCCTTCTTCTTGTCTTAGTAGATCAAGTCTGTAAGGAAGCTTGTGGTAATTGCCCCTGGTCATTTCCAGAACACAGAACCATGGTTGTCTGGGCCAGAAAGTAATTGCCACAATGATCTTTTGGAATTCCTTCCGAATCTTCAGAAGTACTCTGGATATTAGTGGAAAGGGTTGAAAATAATACAGGAACATTCCAGTCCAAGGAAAAGAAAAGTATCTGTCTAACTGGCCGCCTTGCATGGAGTTCTGGAACAGAATCTTGCCATTTGATTGTTCAGAGGAGGCAAAGAGGTCTACGTGAGGAACTCCCCACAGATTAATCAAATATTGGAAGTACCCTGATCTGGTTTTCATTCATGATGGTCTGCCTTGGTCCTGCTCAGCTTGTCTGCCATACAATTTTGCCTTGACAGAATGTAGGATGCCTGTACAGTGAAACTGTGCTGTGAAGCTATATCTCAATCTAACATGGCTAGTCTACAAAGGGGGTACAGCCTGGTTCATATCCCTGCTCGTTGATGTATCACATGACTGTAGTATTGTCTCTAACAACTTGAAGAGGTCCTGGCAACCAAAGATGATTCAGAAAGTTGAGTCCCTTGATCAGGGCAAGCATCACTTTGACATTTAAGTGCTTGCATCTGTCCTCAGTCTCCCACACACCCTGCACTTTTAGCCCTCCTAAAACTACTTCCCAAGTAAAGTCTGAGGTGCCTGTGGTTTATGACTGCTTTGCAGCAAAAGGAGAAGGGTAGACCTACATTTAAGGATATCTGTTGTCTCCACCAAATGATTTCTCTTCTGACAAACCCCAGCACTTGGATTTGAAAAGACAAAGGGTGCTGGTGCTTGGACCAAGCAGACTTCAAATACCACTGTTTGTTTCTCATGTGGAGTATTCCCAACCATATCATGAGAATCACAGAAGCTATGAGACCCAAAATCCTGAGGTACTCCCTAGCAGTGACTGAAGTTTGAGTAGAAAACCTTACAAATACATCTACGTTTTCCTGTGGAAGAAACACTCTCTGAACTGAGGTGTCAAGGTGACATCCCAGGAACACAATTGTGTATGGAGTCAAGAAAGACTTTTGAATGTTCTCATGGAATCCCAACTTGTGTAAGAGATTTCTCACTCGAGAGAGATTCCTGATATTTTGAAAAAAAAACTCTGCAAAGATGAGCATGTCATCTAAATATGAAAAAATGTGTATACCCTGTAACCTGCAATGAGCTATACCTGGAACTAGACACTTTGTGACCACTCGTGGTGCACTAGATAGTTCAAAGGATAAGGCATAGAATAATGAGATTCAGACACACAAAACCTTAATGTCTGAAGTATGGATGAATATGGTTGTAATATTAGTCATCTTTTAAGTCTAGCATTACCAGGAAACTTGGAAGAGGAAGATGTAACAGGTTGTCAAGTGACATCATTTTGAATTTGGTCACTGTCAGAAACAGGTTTAGGAAAGCAAGATCCAGAACTAGTCTCCCAGCATTTTCTTTCTTTGGCACGAAGAACATCCTTGAATAAAAACCCTTCCCCACCTGGGAAGGAGGAACTGGTCCCTTGGGGCAGCAAGTTATGAACAAGTGGTGGAAATAAGAGTGGGAAAGAGGAATGACCCTCTAGAAAGGACTAATTTCCTCCCACTTTCATCTGTAACCTCGATGAATGATCTTCAGAACCCATTTGTCAAACTATCTGTTGCCAAATAGAAAAATGGAGATTCAGACTTCCTAGAAGAAAATAGGGCCAGGGTAAGAGGAGTCAAAATGTTTCCTGAATCGTCACTCAGACTTGTTGGACTGTCCCTTGTTTTGGAAGGTTTAAGGCTTCTTTTTAGAACCCTTTGTCATTTCTTTTTAAACATCAGGTTAATAATTTTGTTGAGACGGTTTATTTTGTTTTTTGTCAAAACTGGATGAGGCGTTAGAGAATCCCTTAGAAAATCTGAAAGAGAGGGCTGAAAAATAGTACAGTTGTGTACACTTACCATAAATGTAGAAGTTAGAGTGTATTCACTGCTGCAGTCCTAACAAATGAGTTATCCGGCTCCCGGTAGCCCACAGTCGGACAGAATAACAAAGGTAAGTAAAAATGATGTCGGTTGCCATCAGGTGTAAAGGACGTCAGGGCGTCCGATACAAAAGGAGGCAGCCAACGTCACTTCCTCAGTCTTTCCTGCCATAACAGTCAGGAGCCCCCAAGAAAATAAGGCTTAAACCAAAAAACAATTTGACAAATAAATTAAGCCTGTACCTCAGGAAAAGAGAATAGGAGAGGACCACAAAATGGGAGAAGGAGGGAGGGAAACCAGGACTGCAACAGTGAGTACACTCGAACATCTACATTTATGGTAAGTGCATACAACTGTAATATGTTCATTGTGTTTCACTGTTGCAGTCTTAACAAATGGGTTGATTACCAAAGCCCAGAGAAAAAAGGGGGGGGGGGAACCAACAGCATCAAGAGTTGGAGATAATGCCCAGCAACACTGCAGTGGCAAACACTGCCCTGGCTCTGGAAAACAGAGGTAAATTATAATGCTTTGTGAAAGTGTGACCAGAAAACCATGTGGAAGCTTCCAAAATGTCTTTAGTAGGGACACCCCTTGGAAAGGCTGCAGAAGTGGAACCCGCTCTAGTAGAGTGGGTCATAACCCCTTGAGGCAGAGCTTTGCCATGAAAGGAATAACAAACGTTAATGCAATGTGCAATCCATTTAGAAATGGTTTGCTTAGAAATAGCCTTGCCCTGGGCTCCAGGGGCAAAATTGAACAATAATTGTGCTGATTTCCGAAGGTCCTTAGTCCTGTCCAGGTAAAACCTGAGCTGTCTGTGTGCATCAAGAGAATGTAGGATCCTTTCACCTCTATTGCGAGGATTAGGAAAGAAGGTAGGAAGGTGTATGGACTGATTAAGAGTCAGGCTGGAAACCACCTTAGGCATAAAGGAGGGATTAGTCCTCAGAGAGACTATCTGCATGGAAAATAAGAAAAAGGCTCCATGGCCATCAAAGCTTGCAGCTCCGAAACCCTCCTTGCTGAAGTTATAGCCAAGAGGAAGGCAGTCTTCCAAGAGAGAAGCTTTAAATCTGTAGAGGAAGCTGGCGCAAAAGGAGGAAGAGTAAGTTTCTCCAGAACAAAACTAAGATCCCAGGCTGGAGTAGGTGCTCTTCTGGGATGTTCTAAATTACAAGCACCTCTGAGAAACATTTTCATCAGGGATGAGAGAAAATGGGCTGTTCAAGAGAACAATGAGCAGAGATGGCTGAAACATGGATCTTGATAGAGGAAAAAGAAAGACCACCTTGAAGCAAATCAGCCAGGTATTCCAGGATCAGAGGAAGGGTAGGTTGAGAAGCAGACTCCCCTCTAACCTGCATCCATTGAGAGAACCTTTGCCATTTGCCAGCATAGGATTTCCTAGTGCTAGGCCTCCTTCAGCACGTCAACCACCTGTTGGGAAAGGGAGGAAGAAGGGGAAGAAGTCATACAATGAGCCATGCTGCCAAATGGAGAGACTGAAGTTGAGGATGTACAATGTTTCCCCTTTCCTGAACCAAAAGATCTGGCTTCAGAGGAAGATGCCAATGAAGAAGATGGGAAAGACTGTGAAGCAGCAGATACCAATGCTGTCTGGGCCAGTCTGGAGCTATGAGAATAGTCCTTGGACGTTCACCCCTGATCTTCACTAATACTCTGGGAAGAAGAGGAGGGAAGGCGTACACTGACAGCAATTGTCCAATGGAAGGACAGAGCATCCACTTTCCAGGCTCTGCTGTGCTGCTGTCTGGTGCAAAAGAGAGGTAGAAGATGGTTGTCTGGGGAGGAGAAATGATCCACCTGAGGAGTTCCCCAATGCTGAACGAAGCTGTAAAAGACTGGTCTGTTCAGCTGCCACTCGTGAGGATCCAGGGTTTGCCTGCTCAACTGGTCTGCCAAAGCATTGAGCCTTCCTGGAAGAAACTGAGCTAGGAAATGCAGGTCCAGGGATGCTGCCATAGACCAAAGATTCAAGCTTTGCCTGCACAGGGGGTAAGAGTGAGCCCCTCCATGTTGTTGATGTACCACATGACCGTGGTGTCTGTCCTGACAAGCAGGGTCACTGGAGAAAGAAGATGCTTGAATGCTAGTAAGGCCTGCTGAACTGCAATCAACTGTTTTAGATTTATGTGCAGGTGCATCTGCTGGGTGTTCCAACGTCCCTGTATGCATCTGCCATCCAGGTGAGCACCCCAGGTGTAGTCCGATGTGTCTGTAGTCAGAACTTAAGTGGCAAGAGGTGTCTGAAAAGGCATGCCTTTGTTTTATAGACAGGCCGTTGCCCACCACAGAAACTCTGCCTGCAGAGATGGAAGAAGAGGAATCATTATATCCAGGCCCTCTGTGTGTTGACACCAACTGTTCTTGAGGTACCATTGCAATTTCCTCATATGCAGTCTTGCATATGGAATCATGAGAATACAAGATGCCATGAATCCCAGAGCTTGCAGGTATTTCCTTGCAGGGAGCTGGGACAGGCTTGCCAAGTCCTTGAAGTAAACTGAAGGAGTTGTCTGCTTCTCCTAGGTGAGACATATCATCTGGGCGACTGTGTTCATACTCGCTCCCAGGAATGTTATCTCCTTGAATGGTGCCATTTTCAATTTTTCCACATTGAGAGTGTAACCCAGGGAAGAGAGAAGAGTCTTTACGAATTCCAGATCCTTTAATAGCTGTTCCTGAGAACTTGCTTGAATCAGACAGTCGTCCAAGTATGGGTAAATCTGAATTTTCTTCTGCCTGCAAAAAGCAATGACTGGGGCCAGGCACTTTGTGAAGACTCTGGGAGCAGTAGATAAGCGAAAGGGCAGTGCAGAGAATTGGTAATGTTGCTCGCCCACTCTGAAACAAAGGTACTGCCTGCAACTTTTCCTGATAGGAATGTGCAGATAAGCCTCTGAGATCCAAGGTTACCAGCCAAGAATCCTTTTCTAGCAGTGGTAGCAACTGATGCAGAGTGAGCATTTTGAACTTTGGAATTACTAGAAAAGAGTTCAGAATGGAAAGATCCTGGATAGGACACCAGGTGCCTTATTTTTTCGGAACTAGGAAAAGCCTGTAATAAAAGCTTTGGCCTACCTGCTGAGCAGGAACTGATTCTATTGCTCCCAGATGAGACAGAGACAAAATTTGCTTTTCTACTTCTGCCCTTTGGTTTGGAGGAATGACCGGGAATCCCTTGGGAGCTGGAAAGTTGTGGAAAGAAAACTTGTGCCCTATGGTCACTGTTCTGAGCACCCATTTTTCATCTGTGATAGTGGCCCAGACATCTGCAAAAAAAGACAACCTTCCTCCTAAAGGACTCTCCCGGCAAGCAAGAACAGGCAGAAGTTGTAAAAATCCACTGAGAGTGTTTTGATTGAGATGCAGGCTTGGAGCTTCTCCCTTTAGAAGTGGAAGCCTGCCAACGTCTAGACCTTTGAGGGGTAACCCCCTAGAAGATTTGTAACCTCTAGTCCTGGAACGGTTCTGTCTGCTGGTATCAGGAAAGGTCCAACTCTTGGAAGGGTAATTCCTGCTAAAGCGAGGGGGCTGAACTTGCAGAAAATCCTTAACAGTTTGCATGGAATTGGCCTTATCCTCCATCTTCTTTAGTACCTCCTCTGCTTTGCTGCCAAAAAGACTGTCTTTATGCAAAGGTACATACAAAAGCTTAACCTTGACAGGTTCTGGAAGAGGCTGTTCTCTGAGCCAAGCATGCCTTTTAATAACAGATCCAGTAGCCGTAGCCCTGCTGGAGGCCTCAAAGATGTCAAAACCACAATGCAAAGAATGCTTATTGACCAGACTGGTGGAATTCAGTAAATCCTGCATGTCTTTACTCTCTTCCAAAAGAGGTATGCTTGCTATCCTAGACTTAATAGTCTCCAAGGTGTGTTGCTGGTACTTCAGCATATGAAATAGGCAATTGTCAGCCCTAATAGCTAGGGTGGCAGAGGTATAAACCTTCTTGCTCCACCTGTCTAGGTTCCTCGACTCACTGTCAGAGGGAACAGGATTCCTGGTAACAGTGGCCTTAACTCCTTTAGGGCCCTGAGAAATGACCTCTGGATCTGCCAATGGATTCCTGAAAAGAAACAGATGAGAATCAGGGACTCTGTAGTACCTGTCAGGTTTCTTGGGAGCAGGAGGAACTGAATTTGGAGACAAGGAATTTTCCAGAAAAACATCATCAACAACTTCCAACACAGGGAGAATATCAAGATGCTTATGCTGAGGTAAATCCAGAAACTCCCTAATCTGTTTTTTGGACTGGGGATAATCCGGACTTTCCCATTTAAAATGCTCTCTGAGGGTATTTAAAGTATCACCAAAAGAGAAATCCTCTAGAGGAGTGGCCGAAAGGATGGACTCCTCTGCATCTGAATCCTGAAAAGGAGAAAAAGCCTGAGAAAATTCCTCTTCCATCAGCAGAAATGTTGGAAAATCAGAAACTGAGCAAGACAAAACCTCAGGAGAAACATCCCTACTCCTTTTAGAAGGAGGAGGCTGAGAACCCCTAATAAGAGTCAACAAATCATTAACCATATTAACCATTTTAACCATTTGGGATTGAGGGGAACAAGAAGAAGCTGGAGCCTGCCTTTTCACAGGCTTATGAATGGAAGATTTACCTACAAGCCTGAAGGACTCGGGAGGCCTGGCAGCCGCCGCAGTTGCAACAGAGGTTGAAGAAGTTTGCTGTCAGAATGCAAAACAGAGGCCTCGGACACCGGAGTCAGCTTAGCGGCTCCGGCAGAAGAGGTGACCGGCAACATGTCGGAAGGCAAAATGGTGGCCGAAGACCTACAGGACTCTGACTCAATCAAGGCCTGCGGTTGTACATCTGCGGACTACAGGGACTGCAAAAGCGTCTCACTGGCTACCGCCTGACGACCAACTTCATCCGAGGACTTGGCTTTCTGAGGCCTGTCGCTGTCCTTATCCTTACATTTCTTCAGAACATCCGAAGCCTTTAGACCGGCAGACACCATACCAATGAACTTAGGCCAAACTCCAAAATGCCTAGCCAAAATCTTAGCCTGACGACGGATAGTACGCGGATTAACGGAGGCACAGAGATCACACTTGGGAACTTCGTGGTCAAGGCCTAAACAAATAATGCAATAGGAATGAAAATCTCTATGGGGAATCTGCTTTCCACAGGTAAGGCAATTATTAACTTTTTCTGACATTCGTTAAGGCAAGAAAAGAGGATCCCCAATGGGGCACTTCGCTGTAGTAGACTTCAACTCTTGTAGTCGGAAACCAACAATGGTAAACTGCCGACCAGCACTCGTGCGTGAAAAGCTTCTGATTCGGGCTCCGCAGCAAGGAGGACTGAGGAAGTGATGTCGGCTGCCTCCTTTTGTATCGGACACCCTGACGTCTTTTACAACCGACTTCATTTTTACTTACCTTTGGTATTCTGGCTGACTGAGGGCTACCGGGAGTCGGATAACCCATTTGTTAGGACTGCAACAGTGAAACACGATGAACATCTCTAGGATTCCCTGGATCAGCTTACCTCTTTTGTCACACTTTTGGTCATCTCTGCAACTGAGGAGCCAAAAACTAAATCTCCATTCCAAGGGGAATTTAAAATAAAATTTTTATCATCTGGGAAGTACAGTACCAGTGGCAATTGAACTGGAAGAGGTATCAACAGAGACATACACAGCGTAAACAATGAGTAGTGACCTGTGCAATAGAAGTAAATTTAAAGCAGATTTTTCCTCACAAGAAAATGCAAATAATTAATTATTCATACTTTTACAATTAGCCAGAACAAACTATAACATACAAGCCTAACAATTCAAAATTCTGAAATAGAGCTGCAGAAGTATACACTTTTCCCCATACTTATCAATAATTTTCCATCCATATCAGAAAGAGTAGGATTGGAATTAAGTGTTTAGCAGCAGTGGAATCAACTAAAGCTATAGCTGTTAGGTTGGGTATGGGAATAGTCTATACAACATTAAACTTAGGGACTCCATACATCCTATCTGCCTTTTTAGGTGCATCAGGCTGACTATAAGGAAATCTACAGGCAGACACACACTCAGACACACACGCACCCTCTAAGGCATACAAAACAGGAGGGAAGGGTGTAGGTTCTGGAAATTCTTTCTTGAACAACTCAGTATTTTCTGAGGGATTGAGAAACATCCGTGTTCTCTCACTGAAAACACTAGAACATTCTATCAACAGTCTCAAAGAAATGGAACCCCGCACAGGGAGAATTAGAAATTGAGCTCTCCTCTGAGTGTGAATCAGAAATCTTAGGGGAGAAAAATTGTATCCATCCCTGCATCTTCCTGTTTAGATTCAGAATCTTGAATCTCTTTGGGAAAAGAGGAATACCTCTTTCTTTTATTAGAAACTACTTTACAATAAGGATCAATAGTCTGAATTAAACCATGAGCCAGACCCACTCCTGCCTAAGGAAATTTGAGGAGGAGCAGACACAAGCTTAGTTTTTGGTTTCTTTTTGTCAGGAAGAATGGGGCCAACAATGTTACTAATGGTAGCAGCAGCTTCACCAAGGATGGGCACAGCATTTTGACGCAACAGGGAACCTTACCCTGTTCACTCTCCCAGGACCAAGAAGAGTGGCTCTCCCTTTCCCACTAAGATGACGCCCAAGAGCTGCAGAGGATGTAGCTAAACTCTGGTCCATACTGGCTGTAGGTGCCACACCACAGGGATCCAACTAAAAAGATGAGTGGTCTGAGGTAGAACAAAATTGCCACAGCAGAGTCATCCACCTGTGACTGTGGCAAACTGATAGCATGCAATGATGGCAAAGGATGTTTGCTTAACTTTTTTTTTATTGTTGCTGGAATAAGGACTGACCGTGAGACCTGTAATTTCTCTTATGGTCGAGCTGAAAATTTTCTGTCTTGTTAACATACATTACTATATTATACATAAAAAGCACAATTTTTTTCTTGAGAATTACTCCACTTGTATCCCTTATGTTTGACTGTCTTATTCCCTAAGCCAAAGATTCTAATCTTAATGTGGACACCAGTCTGGTACCTCTGCTAAATTCTATTACACCAGATAATGCCCATGCACACTTTACTACAGCATTAGAACTCTTGCATATATAAAAGATGATACTGATCCATACCAATGTAAAGCCAAACATTTAACGAAGTATAAGATTATACTAGTTTTTTTTTTTATTGCATCTTGCTGTATTAGTAATGTCTTTTGGATATTATCAAATGTTTGCCTCACCTCAATAAACCCATAATGATCAAGCCATACTATGCTTTTTAATATCTTTGCAAACCTATAAGCAATTATCATAAATGTTTTATAGTCATGATTCAAAATTGACACAGGTCTGTATGCCCCTGGAGTTGTGTAATCTTTACCCTCTTTTGGAATGAGTATTATTTCTCTTTTCCATTTATTTTGTGACCCCCTTCATCCTTACAACTTTATTGAAAAACCTTTGCTATACCTTGAATACCTTATCTTTGACATGTCTCCAGACTTCAGCGGCAATATCATCTAACCCTGTGGTTTTCCACACTTTCTGCTTCTGCATAGCATCTCTTATTTCATCTATAGTAATCTCTCATTAATGCTTCTCCGTCTCAGAAATTTTTAGAAGGTTTAAAGTTTCCAAATAAGCCATCATTTCTCCCCTTTAGATCCTTGTCTTCTTCATATTAGTACCTCATCATTACTAGTCTCATGCCTTCTGGATCTTTTGTTATAGTATCTGTTCTTGGGTCTCACACCTGAGCAACAGTGTGTTCTGTGTTCTGCATCCTTAGCCTCTGTGCAAGGAATTTACTTAATTGGGGGTGTTCAAAAAACAATCTAGCATTACACTTTTTCCATTAACTCATTCATAGGTTCATAGGTTCATACTAGGCTATCTGCCCAAGGGCATTTATAAGCCTAGCCCATAGTTATGTGGCTTTCGCCACCCCTTTAGTTTGAATAAAACTATGCCTATTATTTTGCTGTGCCTCTGTCAAGCAGTGACACTGAAGTAATCCCTGGGGTATATCTGCGATCTCCCATCCATTGGTCAAGATTCCCCTTGAACAAGGCCAGCGAGGTGCTCTGCCTCACATGTACCGGGATTTTGTTCCACAGCATAGGGAGTCTCTGGGTGATGAATCTGTCCCTCCAGCACGTTCTATTAATAACCGTGTCAAGGTTTAAGTCTCCGCCCTTGTGGTTCTGAGGGATCTAGATTTTTGAGGTGAAGCATATTCATCAAATCTGGGTTTGACATGGCCTTATATGTCAGGCACAGGTCACCTCTGAGCAAGCGGTATGAGACTGAATAGAGATGGAGTTCTTTCAGTCGGGCAGCATAAGACATATTTTGAGACCCTTTATCCTTTTGGTGAGGAACTTTTGGGGCCTTTCCAGCTGCTGCAGGTGTCGGGTCAGATACATTCGAATGGGGCATTGTACTCAATCATAGGTCTAATGAGTGATGAGTACAGGGGACGATGACCTCCCTTGATCTAGATGTGAATCCCTTCATGATCAGGTGGGCAATGTAGAAGGTTTTCCTAACTACTTTAGCAACATGAGTGTCAAGCGAAGGCTACTGTCAACCTGGGTCCCCAGATCCCTGATGACTTCTTCTGTGCTCAGTGGATTGCCACCTATATGGTAGCTAGGGGTAACCTTGTTTTTCCCGAAGGGTATGACTATGCATTTCTTGGCGTTTAACTTTAGGCCATGGCTCTGGCACCAGTTATCCGTTTCTGTGAGGCCCTTCTGAAGGATATCTGTGTCAGATGTGTTTTCGACTATGGCGCCCAGTTTGCAGTCATCTGCAAACTTTGTCAGCCATAACCCTCCTGTGTTTGCTTGTACTTCAGAAAAGTAGATGCCGAACAAGAGTGGACCCAGGACTGAGCCCTGTGGGACACCACTTGTGACAGGCTTTGAGTCTGACATGGCTCCAGCAACTCTGACCCTGTGGGTTCTGTCACTTAGCCAGTTTGCAACCCATCTTGTGATGTATGGGTTTACATTCAAGCTGATGAGTTTTTCGATGATACCTGAGTGGGGTATTGTGTGAAGGCCTTTGCCAGGTCGAGGTAGGCTGTATGGACTGCCTTTCCCTCATCAATGGCCTTGGTGACTGTCTCGAAAAAGTCAACCAAGTTTAAAAGGCATGATCTGCCTTTGACAAAGCCAAACTGGGTTGGATCCAAAGTCTGCAAGTTCCCTATGTCTTTATTTATGAGTTCCATTATGATCCTCTCCATGGCTTTGCAGATAAGGCTTGTCAAGCTAATGGGACGGTAATTTCCAGGGTCGGTGGAGGCACCGCCCTTGTGAAGTGGGACCACAGTTGCCGTCGCGCCACTCCTTGGGTACATATCCTGAGGTGAGGCTAAGATTAAACAGCTGTCCTAACTGCGGGTTTAATTCCTCATTGAGTTCGTGGAGCACACAGCCGGGGACACCATCCGGTCCCATGGATGCTGTGTTTTTTGCCTTGGAGAGCAGTTCTCACCTGGGCGTTGGAGATGTTTGGGGGCTACAATCCTCTGGTATAGATATCTCTCCTTTTGGGGAGAAGTTTGCACTGAACCTGTCAGCCAGTATGTTGGCAATGTGTGTAGGTTCAGTAATCTTCACATCATTTTGAACTAATTCTGAGCATATCTGGGAGTTTCCTCCTAGGTTTCTAACATAGCTAAAGAAGGCCTTATGATTGTCTTTTGAGTCCTTGGCGATTTTTCTCTCAAAATTTGCCTTGGATGATTTTATGAGAGCTCTTAGTTTTTACTTATAATGATCAAAGGTGTCTTACCTTTCAAGGATTTTGCTCTATCTTGTAGTAGCTTCCTCCTTTTGTTGTAGAGCTTGTTTATGGCTGGGGTCCACCAGACTGGACGCTTGCCTTTGGTACAAAGAGTCTTAGTTTTGTTTGGGATTGCCTGATCCATGCAGTCCTGTAGGTGCTGGTAGAAGGCATTTGTAAGTGATTCAGCGGTTTGAGTAATGTTTACCACTGGCTCAGGGGCCTTAAAGGAGACCACACTAGTTTTTAGAAGTGTGAAGTCGGCTTTTGAGAAGTTTTTCACTGTGGTCCTTTTTATTTCAGGTGGGGGCGGGATGAGGACCTCCAGCGAGATTAGTTTATGATCTGATCTCACCAGTGGGGTGTATACTTCGGTGTTGAACATTGTGATCCCATGTTCGTGATGATGAGATCAAGTATGTTTTCTCCTCTTGTGGGGATGGTGACTAGTTGTTCCATGGCATTTGAGTTTATGAACTCCAGGAACCTTTGGGCTAGAGTGTTTGGGCTTGAGTAGTGTTCCCAGTCTATATTAGGGTAGTTGAAGTCACCTAGTATGATGGTGTTTGGAGATACATTTATCCCTCCAATGTTTTCAGGAAGGCCATGTGAGGTTCCTGAGTTTGAGAGGGTGGCCTGTAACATGCTACAAATTGCAGAGCAGTCTTGCCTATGGTTAATTGCACCTGGATGGTCTCCGATGCATCGTGCGTTGCCACCAACCTTGAGGTGTGGGTGTCCTTTATGAATATGGACACCCCTCCTTTCTTGGTGTTGTCCGGATTTTGGGGCGGAACGCATGATATGAGGTGAAACCTGATAGTGCTGGGGTGCTCTCAGGAGCCTTGAACCAGGTTTCTGTCACAGCACAGACATCGATGTTCTCCATACTGAGAAGGGCCTCGATGCGTGCATCTTGAGATTGAGAGTTCTGGCATTGAGCAGCATTACCCTTAGTTTTTTCCTTTTTGTGTTCTAGGGTGGTAGGTTTAGAATTTGAGCCTTGCCTAAAAGGCACTATGGGGTGGCAAGAGCCTTTGCCAATATCCGGAAGCCTAGGGGTGACAGGTGCAAGCCGTCCCTTGAAGCAGCGTGGCTTGTCCAGCATGTCATCCCAGGCAGACAGACATTGGATCCCCTTTGAATGACACCAGAATTTAAGCCAATTATTAAAGCTGATCATCTTATCACTGTATTGTGGCATCATTCTAGGTGAAGGTAGGATACTGCTCAAGGTCAGGGTCATACCTGCCTGGGCTACATAATCAGAGAGCTCCTCAATGTCTCTTTTCATGTAGTCCAAGGAGGTACGTCTCAGGTCGTTGACACCAGCTTGGACAATGACTGAGTCGTACTTGTACCTGCTGTTGAGAGACCTGAGTGCTTGCGTTATGTGGCGGATTCTAGCGCCCGACAGGCAGCTTACTGTGACCTTCTCCTTACTCAGTCTGGTGAGCGGGACGTCAGTGTGTCTGACTATGGAGTCACCTATGACAAGTATGTTTGGTGTTGTATTTGGCCTTAAGGGCAGTGACTGCTTTGCACACTGATTTTGTTGTTTATGTGTTGTTTGTGTGGTATTGAGTTTGCAGTTGCTTGGGTGTCTGCTTTGGACGCCTCTGCTGTTTAGGTAAATTTTTATTCAGAGCCTCCGAGTATGTCTTAGTGTGTTTATGTGTTTGATTCAGTGGTGTGGTTGAGTTATGTGAGACTGGTATTGTGGTGTGTGTAGTTGCCTTCTCCTCCTGCCTGGTCTTGCCAGTCCTGAGTTGAGAGAGCTCAGCCTCCAGTCTGGCTAAATAGCTGCATCTCTCACAAGTGTTAGTGTTACGTGGGAGGAGGAGAGGGTTGTCCGTGTCCATGAGGCAATTGTAACATTGTCTAAGAATTCCCAGATTCACCAACTGGGCAGGAGAGGACGCCAGCATCTGACCCTTCGACATGCTAGAAAGAATTATGAGTTGGTATGAGACAGAAAAGTAGTGGGCTTAGCAGGGAAGTGGGCACTCCTGGGGGGTTTTGCTAGTGAGAGATTTGTATAATATAGGAGTGCTTGACCTGCAAAAAGAATGCTTATAAGACAAGGGATATGCTTATAAGACAAGTGCTGAGCTTTTTGAGAAGAAAAAGCTATTTGGAACAGGTGCTGCACTTTTTAGTGAAGGTGTAAACTGTTTAGGTTCCTAACAGAGCAGTTCTAAGGGAAAAATTGAAGAACAGACTTTCTGGAGCCAGAAAGAGTTTAACCTTGTTTAACCGGCGCTGCCCGATGCTGATGCCCGATTCAAAGATATTAATAGATTCTACCAAAGATTCTTTGGCTTTTTTTTAGCTCTTTCTTTCCTAATCATTACTCTCTGATGCCATCCTCTAATCCTATAAATATCTAATTAGTTCCACAGTGTTCAGATATTTACATTGGCCTTCTGACCATACTTCTTCCACTCTAAATTTTACTATTCCCCCTTACTCTTCTCTTTATTGCATCCCTAGTTCTTCCTTTTCTATATCAGATTGCACCAGCAGCATATGCTGAAGATTGTCTGCCCAGCTGCAAATCCCTGCTGCTTTAGCAGATACATTAGGAATTGCAACTGCTTTTTGCTAGGTGGGCCTTTTCTTTTTGAGTTCAATTATCATCTGAGCATGATGTTGTTTGTCTTTCAGCTGTTCCCGGTTAGGGGTCACCACAGCAGAACTCCGGTCCGCTAATGACTGGCAGAGGATTTTTACGGTGCCAAGTTGCCAGCTTGACGCCCAACCTTCAAAGACGACGCACCCATTCACGTACGCACCTACCTGCATGTCTTTAAATGTCACTCGACCGCAGGGAGGACATGCAGACTCCACAAAGAAAGCACTCCAGCCGAGAATCGAACGGAAGAACCTCTTGCTGTGAGGCAACAATGCTAACCGCTGCACCACTGTGGCACTTTACATCTGAGCATGATCTGTTGGCAAAATAGGATGTGCGACTGTCCATTATATTAGATATCATTGTTCATTACTTATATAAACAAAGGTTATTTACTCCCTATAACAATACATTGTGCTGTCTGTTTTTGTCCTTCCTCAACCTTTAGGTTTTAGATCTGACTTCGGCCACTTGTCAGACTTTTGATACATAGTTCAAGCTCCTACCCTTACCCATAATCTTCTCTCAAGCCCCAGATTACCTCAGATCAAGTTTGCCCCACTGATATCAACATACAGAAAGTAAACAATTCTATAAATTATTACAAACATGACAGGAAAGGTAAATGGAGTTAAGAGAGGGAAAGATCAAAAAGGGAATACCTCCAAGTCATACCAGGAGACCATATGAATATCTTATTCCAGTGGAAGGGGGAAGGAAAGTGGGTAGGTTCAAGATGGTTGAAAACAGACAACACTGATGCATTATGGTGAGTGGATAACTTTTGTATCTGAAGCTTTTTTGTCAATTCCTTAACCTTCGGGAAAAGGTCACCAGCTAGTATCAATCATGGTTGATCTCATGGACGGATAACCTGAAGTACGGCAGAACCAAATGCTGCCCTGTCCCTAGAAAGTATATCCAACTTGTAATGAGCTATGAAAGTATGAGCATTAGACCAAGTAGCAGCAGCACAGATTACTTCTTATCCAGAACTTCTGTAGATGACAAGACTGACCTTTTGGAATGAGCTTGTGATGGTCTTGGTAAAGGCAAACCCTTGTGTTTACAAACATAAGAAAAACATTCAGTGAGCCATTGTGCTAATGTAATTTTAGACACAGATTTTTCCAACTTATCTTTTGAAAATTAAACTATTGGTCTGATTTACTGAAAGCATTTGTTCTGTGGAGATAACATCTCAGCTGTCCACGTACATCCAATAAATGAAGCATATACTCCACTTTATAAGAGAATTTTGGGAACAGCACTGGCAAATTAATGGAATGGTTAAAAGCAAATTCAGAAGCTACTTTCAGAAGAAAGGATGGGTTGGTGCAAACAGAAACCCTGTCTTATGAAAAATTATATAAGGTAGTTAAGCAAGATAAAGCCAAGTTCCGAAACTCTTCTATCAGATGTAATGGCAACTATAAAAATGGTTGTCCAGGACAAAATAATTTAAATCCGCCTTTGCTGTGGGTTCAAAAGGAAACTGAGTTAAGGCCTGGAGAAAAATTGTCAAGTCCCAAGGACAGGTAGGGTCTATGATAGGTGGCCTGTGCAAAAACACGCATTTAAGGAAGGCCTTGCATAACCTAAGGGAGGCCAATGATGAATGATCTTTGCCTAAAGAAAACTGGAGATTGCAGTCAGTTGTACTTCGATTGTAGAGTGATTTGCCCAATTTTGAAAAATAGAATTCTAAAACTGCTGGGAATGGGACCTGAAAACAGGCTGGATTTCTGTTGTTAGCCCAGAAAAAGAACTGTTTCTATTTGCTCTTGTATATCTTTCCTAGTGAAGACTTTTTGAGAAAAAGGATAAGGCCAGAGGAATAGGAACCACACTTGTCAAGGCCAGAATGGGGCAATGAGGATCACATTGATCTTCTGTTGGTGAGCTTTCTGTAAAAATGTTAATATGAAAGCTGTGGGAGGGAAGGCATAAATGAGACCGGGGGGTGGGGGGTCAGCTGTGGATCACAGTGCTCCCTCTGACTCCTCCTCTGGGGGGATTAGGGCAAAACATCTGCTGTATTTGGAATTGTGGCCAGAGGTGAACAGGTCACAGCATGGCTGATTCTATTGGTGAAAAATCTGTTCCACCACTGGAGGACGGACAGACCACTCATGAAGCAAAGGAATATATCTTCTCAGTTTGTCTACTAAAACACTGGACTTCTCCAGAATGTGCTTTGCTAAAAGAAAGTGGCTGGAAGAGATTGTCCACAACCACACACTCACTGCTTCCCGACACAAAGGGTAAGAGCAAATTTCTCCTTGTTTGTTGCTGCACCAGACCACTGAAATGTTGTCAGTCTGTATAGCAATCATCCTTTGAGGAAGGATGTCTTGAAATGCCTGCAATGCTAGAAATACTGCCCTCATCTCTAGGAAGTTGATGTGAAGGTTGTCTTCTCAGGGGGGGGGGGGGGCATGTGCCTTGAACTGGCTCTCAGGTAATGCCTCCTCACCCCAACTGGGAAGTGTCCATGGTCACTGTGGTCTTGGGCAATGGAAGAACAAAGGGGTGGCCCTGTGAAACATCAGGATATATGCTGTCAGCAGATCTTTGGGATTCGAATGGGGAAACGTCATGGGATGTTGATTCATAGACCAGTGGACTGCTGGAGTCCACTGTAGTATGTTTATGTAGTATCTCACTAAGGGAAGAAGGATTATGGAGGTTATCATTGACACCAGAAAACAAAGGACTAGTCTGGCTGGTTGTGACTTTAGAGATTGTCCAAATTGCAGCTTCATGCGAAAAAATGTACTATTTGGCCTGAGGAAGCAGAATGCTTAAGAAACTGTATACAGATGAGCCCCTATGAACTCCCAGGTTTGGATAAGAAGGAGATGAGATTTGTCGTAGTTGACTGTGATGTCCAGTTGTAGACATAAATGGAACACACAGTCCCTGGCGCATGTCAGTAGATGCCTGGTATGAGCCTTGAGAAGCGATTTGTTGAGGTATGGAACCACCCGGAATCCCAGCAGTCTCAGGTGAGCTGCAAGCACTGCCATACATTTGAACACCTGGGGGGTGTGGTGAGACGAAAGCATAGGGCTATGAATTGAAAGTGACTGGCTCGGCTCTGAGTCAGAAGTGAAGCTATCTCCTGAAACATCTGTTAATTTTTATGTGATAGTATGCATCTCTGAGATCTATCGAGCATATTCGATCATCCTTCCTCAAAAGAGGGAGAATGGACTGAACCATGACCATTCGGAACTTCGAGTGTTTGACAAATTGGCTCTAGTGGCTTAGGTCCAATACTGACCTGAGATTGCCCATCTTCTTTGGCACCAAAAATAATCTTGAATTCCTCTGATGGGGTGGTACTTTGGGAAATTTTCATGGGTGAATGAGTGGGGGAAGGGAAAATGGAATGTTATTCTCTACACTCAGATATCTTTGGTGATGGACGTCCAGGCTTCTGGGTTCAGAGATTTTCATCCCCCGACTAGCTCCAAAGTGTAGCAGTATGGCAACTGTTCAGGGGTGCTGAAAAGGCTTCTCAGTAAAAGGACCTCTGAAGCCTTGGTTTCGTGGGTCCACCAGCCCCATGGGTGTCTACCATTAGAAACCACCCCCCCGGCCACAGAGGATCTATCTCCACAAGAGTCCTGAGTGAACCCATGTGATTTCCAGAAGCACATCTTTCCAACATCTTTCTGGTTTCTTAAGAAGGTTTTCTGAAGGGTATAAAAATGTATCCCCATGGCAGAAAGGGTTTTCCCATCATGGTCACTCCTACAGAGCATCTGTAACTTTGGGTCCAAATAAGGTAGATCCATCAAAAGGTGCATTGATAAAAGACATCTTGCAGGGTTCTGCAAAGGAGCATCCAGGCATGCCTTCTAATGGTAATGTCTGAACCTGCCTCAGACGCATAGAGGCATTTGACAGGGACTAAACAGTGGCCAGTTGCAAAAAGATATTTTTTTTATCCTCCAACATGGACCCCCGAGAGGGGTTTGTAAAGCTGTTTTATAAGAGCCCTCTAAAACCTTTTGAATCTGTCTAGTGCCCTAGATGCTCTGTTAGAGGGTAGACAACGAGAATTTCCTCAGGAAGTTCCTTTTTGTTATAAACACCTTTACTGAATTAACACTTGTAACATAGGCAAATTTTACATTTATACAAAAATAAACTGTATTAAGAAACATTATACTTCACATATATATCATGTAACCTAAGCAACATACATAAATTATTCAATTCCTGACCCCTTTTTTAAATAAGAAACATCTTTATTAAATCATCACTTATGACATAAGCAATCATACATTTATATAAATGAAACCAAACTAATCCAATCCAATCCTAGTTGCAAGCATTTTACATCACAAACCATACCGACACACTCCCCCAGTTGCAAACATTAGATATCACTTGTAGTCTATCTTATCATTTTCAATCAAACATTACCTACCTCATTTAAGTCCTGCCTTCTTTTAAACCAAATTCCTCCGCTGTATGTATTGTTCCCACAATTCCCATTTTTTTCTATGTAGTTTGCTCCTACTCTTTTCTAAAGGTCCCACTTCCAGTTGTTTTATCTCTGTTACTATATTCAGTGCCAATATAGTTGGTTTAGATTTTTGATTTCCATTTTCAAGTAATTGCTTTTTTTGGCAGCCACCATTATTAAACACAACAAAGCCTTACCAGGTCTAGGCAATTCCGATTCTGTATCATAGCTAAAAAAAATAATCTCCCTCATCATACTAATCTGCCCACCAAGCATTTGTGACAGTGCATCCCGCAGGGAATCCTTAAGTCCACCAACCCATTGCACTCCCAAAAAATATGCTCCCAAGTATCTCTTTTTCCCCGTCACACCTCCAACATTTGCTGTCTACCTGAGGAAAAATTGCTGGTGTCTACCTGGAGTATAAAAATATCTATGTAAACATTTCCAAGCAAAAATCCTTAATCTTCTAGATTTTGTTGCAAACATATCCTGCCAGACTCCTGTAGGGAAGCAATGCACTTACGCTTTTGGGGACTTCCTCATGTGGACGATCCAAGGAGAACTCAGAAGTGTGTGAGGAGTCCTGTAAAAGGGTAGTCTCGAGGCTAGAATTGGCAGATTGCCCCAATGGGAAAAAATGAGCAGACTCAGGACCCAAGGGGAGTAAGTATATCCTATCTCTAATCAAGCGGAGAGCTCTCTCTACTGTCTCAAAGGCAGAAGCCAATGGTGAGCCCAGGACCACTTCAGTAGGAGATGAAGCCACATGCCTGAACTCCAAAACCTCCACATGACCCTGCTTTGATACAGAAGTCAGAGCCGAGCTATCTAGCATCAAAGCCCCAAGGGGAAGGGATGGCTCCAAAAACCTCAAAGTCAACCCCTTACCCCCAAATCAAGTACTGAAGCTATGTCTCTGAGACCCCTTCAGTTTTGACAAAGTTAGTGACAGATGGGTGGGAGAGGGTGTCAGAGTTGATGAAGACCAAGCTTTCAAATCAGACTCGGACAATCCCAGGATTCTCAGATCCAGCATCTCCAAATCCAAAGGATGGATCAGAGTTGGAATATGTAACTGTGTTTGGACTGGAGAAAAGCTCACAGGTCCAATGGGGGATACATGTGGGAGTACTCCAAACAGAATTTGGGTCCTGAGAAATGTTCTTATCATCCTGTCCACATATGTTTTGGATAGGCTCTTGGCAGACTTGAAGGCTGAGGGGGTAGATGGAGGTTTTGACACACTGTGTGGAGTCCCTGGCAGAAAAGGAGAGTGAGGACTGGATGAGACTGGCTCCAGAAACAATCTAGAGTGTCAAAGGGATGGTGAATTAGCATCCAAGTCTTCAGATCTGAAGTGGACTGATGTGATGTCTTAGAAATTATGGCTGGAGCAGCCAAAGCTGAGACGAGTGAGGAGAACAGTTAGGGAAGCATTTCCTCAACTCCCTTGCCTTATCTTTGGCTTTCTCTCTCTTTTTACCCTGATGCTTCTCTACAGTTTCTGAGTGGAGGGGGAAGCTCCAGATACAGAAGAGGAGTTGGGGCAATGCAGCAATTGCCTCATGTACACAGAGAACCCTCTCCTCCTACCACCAGACACTACAACTTGTGAGAGATGCCCTTATATAGCCAAACTGGAAGCAAAGCTCTCTTCACCCAAGACTGGACTAGATAGTAAAGAGGAGAAGGTAAACATTTGCACCACACCACATTCATCACATAGTCCCTCAAAACCTACACCACCAAAACACAAACACAGAAACACGAAACACACACCTACATTCATGGAGGCTCTCAATAAAAATCTGCTCAAGCAACAGAGACCTCCAAAGCAGAAACACAAGCAACCTCCACCCCCCCAACACAACCCACATAATACACAGTCTACAAACTCAGTGTACCACTCAACCACAGCCCATAAAAGACATAACATACCCAACACTCTAGTCATAGGTGACTCTATAGTCAGGCACACTGATGTTCCACTCACCAGGCTAAACAAGGAGAAAGTTACTGTCAGCTGCCTGTCGGGTACTAGGATCCACCACATAATGCACGCACTCAGGTCACTTCACAACAAGTACAAATATGACTGTCATTGTCCATGTTGGTGTGAATGACCCGAGACATACCTCCCTGGACTACATGAAAAGAGACATGGAGGAGCTCTCCGATTTTGTAGCCCAGGCAGGTATGACCCTAGTCCTGAGTAGCAACCTGCCATCACCCAGAATGATACCACAGTACAAGGACAAAATGACTGACTTCAACAATTGGCTAAGCTTCTGGTGTCATTGTCAGGGGATCCAGTATCTGTCTGCCTAAGATGACATCATCGACAGACCACGATGCTTTGCCAGAGATGGCCTGCACCTGTCGCCCTTGGGATTCCAGATACTGGCTAAGGCTCTTGCCACTCCTATAGTGCCTTTTTTAGGCAAGGTTCAAATGACAAATTCACCACCTTAACAGGTACAAGCAAGCAAAATCTGAGGGTAATGCTACTCAATGCCAGAAGTCTAAATCTCAAAATGCATTCACGCGAGGCACTCCTTAAAATGGAGAACATCGACATCTGTGTAGTGACAGAGACCTGGTTCAAGGCTCCAGACAGTACTCCTGCATTACCAGGCTATAATTCATACCACACCTTTTGGCCACCTACCTTGGACTGAAACACTAAAGGTGGAGGCGTGTCCATATTCATTAAGGATATCCACACCTCCAGGCTACTTGCTCAGCATAATGCATCCGAGATTATCCAAGTGCAACTAACTCTGGGCAAGACCACAATCCAAATGGTAACTTGTTACAGATCCCCCACAATGCCCCAGGATTCCCACTCCTCATTTCTTGATACACTGGAAAATATTAGGGTACAACTCAACACCCTAACAATAGGCGATTTCAACTACTTCACCATTAACTGGGAAAACTAATCATGTACCAACTCTTTTGCTCAACGTTTTCCGGAATTCATAAATTGCAATGCCTTGGATCAACTTATCCACACCCCCACCAGGGGCAGCAATATTCTAGACCTGGTCATTACCAACATGGGCGACCGGTGTTCCACACCAGAGGTCAATTCCTCGTTGGTCAGATCCGACCACAAGCTAATCACCCTAGACATCCACATCCTGCCCCCACTCCCCATTAGGGAAACCACCGTAAAATATTTCTCCAAAGCCAACTTCATGCTTCTTAAGACAGAAGTGGCACACTTCACGAAACCCATCCAGACGGACAATAGAGGTGCAACTGCTGTATCCTACACAAATCCACTTTATAAGCACTTGCACGAGTGCATGGATCGGGCTATCCCTAACAGAACCAAGATGCTATCCTCCAAAAAAAGGAAGCCAATCTGGTGGTCCCCTGCCATAAACAAACTCTACAACAGAAGAAAGAAACTGTTGCAAAAGAGAGTAAAATCCCATGACTGGAGGAACTCCCTTGGTCAGCCTCAGTAAGAAGCTGAGATCCCTCATAAAATCTTCCAAAGCTAGTTATGAAAACAAAATTGCCACTGATTCTAAAGACAACCACAAAGCATTCTATAGCTATGTCAAGAATCTCAATGGCAATACTCAGATCTGATCTGAGTTACAGCACAATAATATACAGAACAGAACCAATTGATATTGCCAACATCCTGGCAGATAGGTTCAGTGCTAACTTTACCCCCCTTTCACCCCCTAAAGGGACCATCTCTATACCGGAAGAAAGCAAAGCTCCGGTAATCACGGCTGCACAGGTAAAAAAAAACTCTCCAAAGCCAAGAGCACAGCATCTATGGGACCTGACAACATCCCAGGATGCATTCTACATGAACTGCAGAATGAACTGGCACCCCACCTAAGCACCATGTTCAATCATAGCTTCACCTCAGGCTTTGTGCCCACTGAATGGCACAGAGCAACGGTTATCCCACTCCACAAAGGGGAGCCAAAATGGACCCCTGGAACTACCGCCTCATTAGCCTAACGAGCCTGGTCTGCAAGGCCATGGAATGTATCATCATGGATCTTATACACAAAGACATTGGTTATCTCCAAACTCTGGACCCCACCCAGTATGGGTTTGTAAAAGGCAGATCATGTCTCCTAAACCTGAAAGACTTCTTTGAAGCAGTCACCAAAGCCACAGATGAGGGTAAGGCAGTTCACACAGCCTATCTAGATCTCGCCAAGGCTTTTGATACTATCCCCCACTCTGGAATTACAGATAAACTCAACAAACTAGGTATAAATCCCTATGTCACAAGATGCGTTGCCAACTGGCTCACTGACAGAACCCACACTGTGAAAGTAGCAGACTCCAAATCCGACTTCAGACCAGTGACAAGTGGAGTACCACAGGGTTCAGTCCTGGGTCCTCTCCTGTTTGGTATCTACTTTTCTGAAGTGCAGGCTAACACAGAAGGTTTTTGGCTAATGAAGTTCACAGATGACTGCAAACTAGGAGCCATAATCGAAACTCCTAACAATGTGGACATCCTACAAAGGGGCCTCAAGGAGACAGATGCCTGGTGTCAAAGCCATGGCCTCAAGCTCAATGCCAAAACGTGCATTCTAATCCCCTTTGGTAAAAACTCTGTACCCATGAGCTACCAACATAGGTGGTAGTCTACTTAACACCGAAAGTGTGATGAGACCTTGGAACACAGGTGGACAGTAGTCTCTCCTTTGATAATCACATTGCCACAGTAGTCAGAAAATCCTTCTATGTGGCACACCTCATCACAAAAGGTTTTTCATCCAGGAAAAAATAGGTCATTGTTCCCCTCTACTAGTCACTCATTAGACCCATTATAAAGTACAATGACCCTTTTGGTATGTACCTCACAAGACATCTACAACAACTAGAAAGGCCGCAGAAATACTTCACAAAGAGGATTACCAGCCTCAAACAGATGCCCTACGCAGACCATCTCAAAAAACTTCAGCTTTACTCAGTCGCATATTGCCTACTGAGAGGCGATCTCTGCCTAACATACAAAGCTATGTCAAACCCAGAGCTGTTGGACATGCTCCACTTAAAGAAATCCCAATCCCTCCAAGCTACACGCTCTAGGGACCTAAACCTTGTTACTACAATAAACAGAACATGCTGGAGGGATAGACTCCTGTCCCAGAGACTTCTCATACTCTGCAACAAACTACCTATCTATAGCAAACAAAGCTCTTCATTAGCACTCTTCAAGAAAAATCTTGATTGGATGGGAAATAGAAAATTCACCTCAGGGATCACCTCTGTGGCTCTGCTCGACAGGAGCACAGGAAAATAATTTTCTTGGGTGGCAAAAGCCAGGGTACCTTTTTGGCCCTACGGCCAATAGCCTAGTACCTACCCATGAACCTATAGGGCAGCAGACCCTTAAGAAATAATTTGTTCCTGCACTCAACCAAGGTTCTGTGGTTGAAGCTGGAGCACATTTCACACAGTTTCCAAATGTGAAGCCCCAAGACAGTACACACTCTGAGTGGGTATCTAAGTTTAGTATTTTATGTCCACAAGACGAACATTTTTTGAAACCAGTAGGTTTGTCAAGACATTTTTACAAGCAAACTCATAGTCGTTAACAGCATGGAAAGAAAAAAAAACACTTAAGAGACAAAAAAGGAGAAAAAAGGCATGATGCCTGAGAGGAAAAGAAAGGTAAAAACTGTACAGAAACAAAATTATCAAACTATACTTTACTTTTTTTTTTTTTGGAATAAACGGAGGAGGATGGGCAATAGCAGAGGAGTTTAAAGACATAGAAAAAGGGAAAAATCAAGATACTTGCTTATCTCTAAAAAAAATGCTTGAGCTATGCCAACCACGTCTGATTGCTATAGTGAAAAATCAGATCTCAGGTAATCTGGGCTTGGGAGAGGATTATGGGTAAGGGAAGGATCTTGAGCTATGGATCCAAAGTCTGAGAAGTGGCTGAGGTCAAATCCAAAGGTTGAGGAATGGATGAAAAAGACAGTATCATATCATCTGTCTAATATCACCCATATCTTAGCTGTTCACTGGAGTATACTAGGCTAATGACCACTGGGACCTGTAGCTATACAAAAATATATTCTGTCTACCCAGATTTGCATTAAATGTATCTAAAATTCCTAACAATTTCCTCTATTGCTTAAGGTATCTTCTCCCCGACACTCCTTGTCCCACCTGAAACATCATCTATACTACTGACCGTATCTCTCCCGCTATTATAGTAATCTCCTGTTGAAATGCCATTATCTGCCCTATAACTTGCTTAATCTCCCAGGTCTTCATTTTTGGAGGAAGATATATTGCCACCAATGAAATTACACTACCCTTCCCAGGTACCCCTTAACACTATGTATCTTACTGTTTGCTATCAGTTAACTACTTTCATTATACCCACTAGATTTCTAATGGACATCAAGGCCTCTCTCTCAGTGCCTGAGTAAAATCCCATCATTCTACCTTTTTAATCAACTTTACATGCTCCTACTAGACAAATCTGTTTCCTGCAGTATTACCAAAAGAGCGGCACAATTTTCTACATATCTTAGTATTTTTCACTTTCCAAAACTCACTCTCAAGTAAGTGATCTAAGAAACACAGTCAGGTTTGCTAATTAGCCTTACTTTGTCTGTCCCATGCTTAATTTTACCTGCCTACGCAATCATGGACATATCTTTTCACGGGCTTGTCACTTTATCTGTACTTAAAACACAGCATTCCAAATAATAAAGTACAGTTGTGTAGGGACATACTATAACAGTAGATGTCCTACTGATCATTGTTGTAGTATTTCTGCCATATGGGTTGTCATCACTGGCATCTAGCCGGTGTGCCAAAGCTTTACCTTCCTGAGATTGTACATCTGATGTATGACTTCAGCTCATAAGCGTAGGGGTATAGAGACGTACATAGAAGTGTGTGCCTCTGACTACCTTCAAGTCAGTGGCCTGAAGACGACTGATCAGCTAGGAGACTGGTCAGCAAGGATGGGTGTAGCTCAAATAGGTAAGTAATCTCCCCCATTTCCATACAGCAGAGTACAGCTTAAAGCAGTGGGGGAGAAAAAGCAAACTGATGTAAGTAGTAGTAGAGAGGAAAGAGGGTGGGAAGGAATACTGCTACAGTGAGCAGTACATCTACTGTTATGGAAAGTTCTTACACAACTGTACTATGTCCTAACTGAAATCACTGTTTCAGTATTTCTGACATAAGGGTAATTCCCAGAGCTGAAGGAGGTAGAGAGAAGGTTGGCTGGCTAATGAGTAGATGAGCTGTCTAGCAGTCCAGACAGGACACACCTTGCAAAATCAGCTCTGGACCTGGAGAAAGCATCAGTTTTGTAGTGTTTGGTGTAGGTGTGCACATAACACCAAGTAGCAGCTTCCAAGGTAGACCTGGTGTCCAATCCTTTCTGAAAGGTCCCACAGGAAACCACTGCCCTAGTGGAATAAGCTTTTGGGCAGGAAAACAAGGATTTACCATAGTGACAACAACAGAAAGAGATGGTCTTAAAGATCCAAGTTGCAACAGTTTGTTTGGACATTGGACATTGGTTGTCCCAGCTTAGGGCTCTTAAGGATACACACAGCTGGTCAGTCTTTCTGAAAGATTTAGTTTTGTCCAGATAAAATCTCAATTGTATGTGAATGTCCACAGAAAGTAGGATTCTTTCATCCCCCTATTTGGGAGGTTGAGAAAAACGTGGGTAGGTGAATAGCCTGACTGAGAATTCAAATGGGGCAACGTAAGCTTTTCTAGCAAAAAATTGACATCCCAAGAAGTGATGGGTTGCCTGGGATGGTTAAAATGCAGGAATCCCCTCAGGAATAGCTTGACTTCCGTTCTAACCATAAGCAGAGAGTTGAGAAGCAAGCAGGGATTGCAGGTCGACAGGTGAACTTTGATAGAAGAGTAAGTCAAGCCTGAATGAAGTAGTTTACAAAGATATTGTAGGACAGCAGGGACCTGTGATAAGAATGGGTCCTGACTGTGCCAGTAATAAGAAAATCTTTTCCATTTAGCTGTGTAAGATTTTGTTGTAGTGAGTCTCCTGGCTTCCTGTAGGACTTGAACTTCCTCCTCAGAGAATAGGTACCTTTGAGAGAATAGAATCCTATCATCCACAGAGTCAGGCTACGTGAGAAAAGATTTGGGTAAAGAAGCAATCCTTTTTGTTGAATGACAAGGTCCCAGTTGTGGAGATATTTTCCTGTTTCCCTTTATCAAGTGAAATTGCGGGGGAAAACCAATGCTGTCTTGACCAGAAGGGGGCTAGTAAAAGGAGGTTTCATGGTTTCTTTTGCGCACTTAGAAGAATTTATGGAAGTAGAGATAGTGAAGGGAAGTCATAGAGGAACTTCTCTGTCCACGTGAAGGAGAAGGCATCTATCCTCCAGGCTGAGGGACAAGGTTCCCTTGGTGCAGAACAGGGGGAAATGATGGTTGGTTGGGGATGCAAAGAAATCTCTCTATGGTGTGCCCCTATGACGAGTCATTGCCCGGAAGACCTGTATGTTCAAGGTCTATTAGTGGGTGTCCTCCAAGGAGTAGCTGATGGAGTCTGCTAGCACACTGTCCTGTGAGGGAATGTATATGGCTGTGAGGGTGATGTCTGTGTGGCTGTTTCATGCCTCCTTGCTAACCTGCTCATCTGGTAAGATCTGGTGACTCCCTGTTTATGTACCATATGACTGTGGTGTTGACCATGTACCCTAGGAGTGGTCTGGGTTTCCATAGGTGAGAGAAAGTCTGTAGTGCTTGCAGAAAAGTCCTTTCCTTCAGATGGGAATGCTCCTTCAGGAACAGTGATTGCCATCTGCCCTGTACCCCAGTGTGATTCTGTCCATGCCTCCGATGCCTTATCTGAGGCATCTGTGTGAATTTTTTGAATAGGAGGAGGGGTATGAAAGGAAGTTCTGGGTTGAGATCGACTTGCTCCTTCCACCAAGTGTAGCTCCTTTTTAAGGCAAGGGAGAGGAGGGATCAGGGTGTCCAAGAAGTGGGAGTGTTGGGAACAAACAAATTTCAGACACCACTGTATTTCCCTCATGTGAAGTCTAGCTAGGGGAAGCAATTTAATGGTGGTTGCCACAAAACCCAGAATTCTTGTGCAATGTATTACAGAGGAGAGATCTAGGAAGAATTTGGACAGGCTCTGAACTTTCTTCTGTGGGAAGATGATATGCATTTTCTTTGTGTCTAGTCTGCAAACCCAGGTCCTGCATAGAAGCCATGTGAGATTTTTTGTAGATCTGTCAGGTGTTGGACAGTGAAGTCTAGATGTTGAAGAAGAATGCCTTGGGAGAGAGTAAGGAGCAGCATGTCATTCAAGTTTGAAAAGATTTCAATTATTTGGGTGCATCAGAAGGCCACCACTGAAGCTAGGCACTTTCTGAACACCCTTGGTGCAGTGGAAAGACCAAAAAGGCAAAGCAATAAACTGAAAGTGTGATGAACCAGATAAAAAGAGGGAGGAATTTCCTACAAGAAGGATTAATAAGTATGTGCAGGTAGGCATCTTTCAGGTTCAAGGACACAAGAAAAACCTAAGGGAGAATGAAAGGCAACAGAGTGTGAAAGAGTATTTTTAAAAAATGGTATTATCAAGAATGTGTTCAGAAAGGAAAGGTTTAGGATGGGCCTCTGTTGTCTTTTTTGGCACAACAAATCTGAAGTAGAAGCCCTTCGCCATGAAGTCTTTTGGGACTAGTTTGATGGTGCCCTGATACAGAAAGTCTGGTATAACGGAAGCAGGTAAAGAAAACTGGTTGGGAGGAGGCACGTTTTTCAGGGAAGGAATATTTTCCCTGGACATGGCTTAACCATCCTTGATGGTGGACAGAACCCATTTGTCTGTGGTAATTGTTTCCCATAAGGCCAGGGAAGAGTGACAGTCATTTGGAAAGTGGGGTAAGGTGACTGAGGACAAGGGCAGGGGTGTTGTGAAGGTAGTCACAATTTTTTTATTTTTTTTTTTTAAAGGGAGGCCTCCCAGATGGAGGTTCCCTCTGGGAGTTTGTCACAATACCGCTTCCTATGAGTTTTCCAGGGCTTTTGAGTTGTCATAGGATTCCTTCTGGGGAAGGATGTAGATTTCGATGAGTAGTTCCTATGGTATCTAGGAATTAAGGAAAGCAGAATCTGCCTGCAGTCTTTCATAGTCTTGCCTTTGTCGTGGAGAGTTTAAAACAGAGTGGCAGCTTGAGGACCAAATAAAAGATCTTTGTCCAAGTCTAAAAGTTTTGACTTGAAGTCCTCAGGGATAGGTCTGCTGCATAGCCATGCACATCTACAAATAACACACCCTGTCACTGCTGCCCTAGAAGAGCATCACAACTACACTTAATGCTGTGTCTGGCTATTTCAGCAGCCTGAGAAAGTACATTCTGCTTTTGATGCTTTGACTCTGCAGTTTGGGGGTACGCCACAACCTTATTCAAGGATTGAAGCAAAGCAATCAAATATTTGGTCATCTGTGTCTGATAGTTCATTTCCCTATAAGGTAGGGTAGAAGAGATATATACCTTCTTTCCCCACCTATCCATTGCCCTACTATCCTTATCATAGGTAAAGCACTAGTACTGGGCAGGAGCTTTAAGTGCTTCTCTGAAGAAAGAGACACTATAGGAGGGTCAGCCACAGGATTCTTGTACAAATATTTTAAGGTCATCAGATACCATATAAAACCTGTCTGGTCTTTTCTGAGTTCATGGTTGAAAGTATGGTGCTGAAGAGGTGGACTGAAATGTGTCCTGGAAAGCCTCAAGCACAGGAGTGTTTGGAGAAGGGGCAACAGTGCCCATTTCCAAGAGGCTGCAGTACCTCTTCTGTATGACATTGATTTGTGTAGACTGCCATTCAAAATGCTTCATCATAGTTTGGATTTCAACAAAGGAAGCTTACTCAATAGCAGAATCTGGATAAGGGGAATACTCTATATCCAAATACATTTTTCCAGGTGATAGTAACTGAGAGGAATAGCAAAAAGAGCGGTCAGAGCCATTATCATGTTCTTCCTCAGAAGAAGAAGATACAATGGTAGGTTTTTGAGGTGCAGCCTGTGTGCCTGTGGCTGTAGAGACCCAAAAGAAGGAGGTTTCAGAGTTGTGATAATTTTAAACATGCTCTGGGAGAAATCCATCTACTCTTTCCCCAGCTGCTATGAGGGAGGAAACATGCCTAGTCTTTTGTTTTTTTTTTTCTTTTACAATATGATAGCCACCTGGATTAGAGACAGAGGTTTGGAACACTAACATACCTTTATTAAAGTATCTGAGATCTTCTCAATAACTAATATTTGACTTGACGCTGTAAGGGTCCTTGGAAATAAGCAATAGTTCATTTAAAATATACACTGTCTGCAAGGCCTTAGGAGCCATACTGGCCTCCAAAAGTGGACAACTGAGAGGTACCCTGACATATCATGGGCTCTACAACACTAATGTGTACATCTGAATCTGAAACATTACACTGCATATCCATTCTGGGCCTCAAGTTTTTTTTTCTTTGATGGTAGGAGGTGGTCTGGGAATGTGGGGATTCCACCATCCTGAACTGGGCCAGGTGTTTAAGAGTCTGAGTTTCCAAAAAGGTGTTGAGAGGGAGGAAAGCCTCGACCTAAGAATTTTGGGAACAAATGACTGATAAATGGAACATGCTTTGTGATAATGTTCCGAGCCTAGACAGAAAAGGCACTTAGTGTGCAAGTCGTTCTACAGAATCTGCCTACTGCTCTCATACTTACTCATCCTGACGTCCAGCAAATTTGAACAAAGATATTGTAAGCAAAAAAGGGAAAGGAAGGTTTCCCAATGCAGCACTTATCTAAGTAAACGATCAAACGAAGCAATGGTACCAATGAACAAACAGCGGTCAGAAAGGTACACTAACTGCATTTGGGCTTGTGGCAAGACAGTCTGAGGTACATGCCTGTATGTGTGTCTATATACCCCTATAGTTACTTGCAAACATATGACCTCAGGAAGATAAAGCTTTGTACCCTGTCTAGACATCAGCGGTATCAACCCATATGTTAGGGGTACTGCAACAGTGATTTCAGTCAGAACATCTGCTATTAGCCCTTTTCCCAAACCCTCCAAAACCTAAAACAATATACAGTATATTTTTATTGGTTATTTTCCCCTAAAGGAAGCACTCTTGCTCCCTTAGTTATTTCTTACCCATGGGAACAAACATGTTTAACTGGCCATGAGTTTGAGTTATTAATCTCCATCAGCCTACTTTGCTCCACAAATCAGACTGTTACTGATCTGCTTATTATGTATGCCTACAAAAGCTTAGTGTAATTGACAGTACTAGTTCTTATAACTCCTAGTGGATATTTGCCTTTTTAATGAAAGGTTTTAATTATACTTGCTGACAAGTTCTCCATACTTGCTTCTTTCCCAAACCAACAGTTTGTTCATTTTTAGTAGACATATTTGTGTGGCTAAGCCATGCCTCAAAGTAAATGGCACTAGCTTTGCTAACCAATGGGATCACCCACTGGCTTTGGTACATCAAGCTAGGTAGGCATTACCATTTCAGTCACACAAGCAGGGGGATCATATCAGTTTCTTTTCAAATGAGAAAGAGCAATTAATTCACCTCATTTCTATTTTTCTGTTATTTCCACAACAGCACATTACAGAATTTTATACTAAAGGTATGCTACAGAACACTACTTCTACCAATCAGACATTACACTGTACCCCCCTATACCCAATTACCTGACCATTCTACCCTGCACTTACACAGTATAGAAACTGTCATTATGAAAGCATACTACAATAAGTCAAAACCTGAATGTTTGGTTTAACAACTTACTGCATGTTAAATATTGTAATTAAAACATGTATTATATTTAGTCATTTAGTATTACAGCACTCCCTTGTAATCTACTGACTGTAGTTCTGGTTCTTCCTCATTAAATTTTGCTCCTATTCGCACAACATTTCTGGTATACTCTTGAATTTGCTTTGTTTTAGCAATCATATTTGAAACCGTGAGAAAAGTTTCTCTGCCATATTTTCATTTTTCACATTTTGCTCCTTTCTCACAGGCTGCTTTATCAGTGTCCTGATTAAGCTCTTTTATGAAGCTCCTCTGTTGCTCAACTTGGATCTGCATGTCTTCACTCCCATTGGGAAAAAGATACTAAGGAAAGCAGGATAAAGCAGTCTGAATTGCAGATCTATCTCCTAACACTTCTTGATGGCCAGGAGAAAGGCATCCCTTTTCATTCTTGTACAGAAAGAACAATCACTGTTCACAAAAATCATTCTGTCCCCAGTTTAATACATAAAACATTTAATCCACAAAATGGACAGTATCTGATCTTGTTGTGTGGAAGAAACAACTGCATGAGGACTGGTCTTGACTGCTTTTCTGGGACCATTGTGCAGATAATCCACTCTGTGCACTCTCTTGATAATGACAGACTCTGGAGGAATATCTGTCCACTCCCCCAAGCATTTCCTCATAAATTCCAAATAATTTCTTCTTTCAATCTGCTCTGGCACTGTAGAAAAAATTTCAAGTTATGTACTTACCGTAGTGATATATCTGTGCTGTCTGCTTCCATCCTCGTCAACATATGGGCACTTTGGACCAGATCGGATCTGACATCAGCCACTCTAAGAATTTGGAACCAAGGCTTAGGCTCCACCCATTACCCATAATCCACTCCCTGGACTGAATTTCCTCAGATTGAGTTTGTCCACTTCCAACAAGGAAAATTACACCCCCCTCAAAAAAAGAATACTTTCTGAAGATGCCCAGATGAACTCTTGGAATACAGTACACAGCAATAACATGACCAGGCTGTCAACAGATTAGTGCAGTCACTCCAGATTGAAAGGAGCATTTAAGGAGATCTTAAGGGAGATGGAGGGAGGGAAGTTGAGGAGGATGGAAGCAGACAACATAGATCTATTGTGGTAAGTACATAACTTTTCGTATCTGTTACAGTTTCTTCGGACTGTCCTCAATATATGAGACAGAGTCCCCAGCTACCATTAATCTCAGGAAGTCTTGTGGAAGGATATTCCACAGAATAGCTGAATAAGGAATATTTCTGACCTAGAATCAGAAGGTATGGACATTAGATCAAGTAGCTACTGCACAAATGTCATCAACTGTAACTTTTTGAAAAAAAAAAAGCAGTTGAAGTAGCAATTGATCTAGTAGAATGGGCATTTGGATTGCCAGGAAAAGGTAGCCCCTTTTCATTATCAAAATAAGAAATGCACTCAAATAACCCATTGTGAGTGAGTTACTTTACACACTTCTCTACCCAGTTTTTCCAGAGAGGATACAATTAGTCAGTCTTTCTAATGTACTTATTGCTGTGCAAATAAAATCTGAGGTGTCATTGCACATCCAAAAGATATAGCATGTACTCTCACTTAGAAAAATGAGGAAAAAAAAGAGGAAGACTGATGGATTATGAGGCCACTTTGGGAAAAGAAGGACTGGTCCTCATTGATACCCTGTTTTTGTGGAAAACCAAATAAGGGAGCTTAAAAGACAGGCCATGAAGTTTCAAAACTGTCTGTGTTAGTGGCCACCACTAGAAACAATTTTTTCCAACAGATATTACAGCTGCACGTTCAAATGAAGTTCTAGTCAATGCATGAAGAATAGCAATGTCCCAGGGAGGAACAAGGTCTCTGATAACCTGAAGAAGAAGAAGGAAAGTATGTCTTAAGAAGGCCTTAGACAACTTCAAAGAAGCAACTGGTGATTGAATTTATCCAATGTCAAAGCTAGAAATGGCTATCAACTGAACTTGTAGAGTAGTTAACTCCATCATGAAAAAGGCCAGCCAGAAAATCCAAAATAGCAAGGAGGGAGCTGAAAAGGGATCAATATCCCTGCTGGGAGGGATATCAAAACATCTCTTCAATTTACTCTTGTACACTTTTCTGGTAGAGGGCCTCTGTGAGGAGATCAAAATACGTACCACCTGAGATGAAAGCCTGGACTGACTAACCATCCCAGGAACTGGATAAAACATGTGGTTACCATGACGGCTGCGATGTCCGGGTGAGGTGTCCCAGATGGGTGAGAAAGAAGTTCTGGAGCTGGGTCCTGCACCCATGGGGAGCAGAGCACATGAGACCAAAGGAAGGGAAACCACACCTACTGAGGCCAATAAGAATCACTGTCCCCATGCTCCACATTGCTTTCTGCAGAAACTTCTGAATGAGAGGTGTGGGAGAATAAGTATAAAGGAGACCAGAAAGCTAACTGTGGACCACAGCATCCCTCTGGGAGTCACCTTCTTCAGGGAATAAGAGCAAAGTACCTTCTGCATTTGATGTAGAGGGGGAGGCAAATAGGTTGCAGCAAGTTCTGTCCCAGTATTTGAAAATCTGCTCCACCACTGAAGGGTTAAGGCACCACTCGAGAGGTAGAAGACTAGATCTGCTCAACTTGTCAGCCAATACACTGTGCATTTCTGAAAGAAAGTGGTGAGAAGGCATCACCCACTGCCAAACCCTCATGGCTTCTCGACACAAAGGGAATGTGTTCGCTCTTGTATGTTGATGTACCAAACCACCAACATACAGTCTGTCAGATGGCAGTCACATCCCTAGGGAGGGAATCATTGAAAGGCCTGCAATGCTAGGAGGTCCATCCACATCTCCAGAACACTCACGTAAAGACCAGCTTCTGTAGAAGAACACATGCCCTGGACGGTTTCCCAAGAAATGCCCCCACACTCCATTTGGGAAGCATTCATGGTCACTGTGTTTCGAGGATGGGGGAAAGGAGAACAAATGATCAGTCCTAAGAAACTATCAGAGAGTCCAGCCACTGATGAATATGGTTCCTGTTAATCTGAATGAAAGACAGGAAAGTTCATTGGCTGGCATCTCATAGAATAATGAATTGCAAGGGTCCACTGCAACACTCGTAAAATCTGGCTGGTGTGACTAAAGTAATGGAAGCTGCCATAGAGCCTAGAAGATGCAGAATACCTTGTTTGTAGTTCTTCAGAGACTACAGATAATACTTGATTTTGAAGGGTGTGAATCCTTGACTCGGGTAATCTGGCTATCTGCAGCTTGGTATCTGTATGGGCTCCAATTAACTCTACCATTTGGACTAATTGCAGTTTTGATATTGTGAGGCTGACAGCTTTCCCCAGCTGGGAACTAAGGTGGAGCAAGGAGTTCCTGGCTTGTGTAAGAAAATTCCTGGAGGTAGAAGGTATAAGCAAGTCATCCAGATATGGAAACACCCAGAAACCCTGCAATCTGAAATCAGCTGCAAACACTGCCATGCATTTAGTGAACACCAGGAGGTTGTGGTGAGACCAAAAGATGGGCCTCTGAACTGGAAGTGATTGGGTCACAGCCAAAAGTGGAGAACCGTCACGGAATCTTTCCTTTTTTTATATGATTGTTCTCGATAGACCTGCAGGATGCATACTTTCAATCATCCTTTCTCAATAATAGTAGGAGGGACTAAATTGTGACCATTATGAACTATGTCTGCTTTACATAATGATTCAAGTGACTTAAGCCTAGAATGGCACTGACATTCCTTGTTTTTCTTTGGCAGCCAACAAGAACCTTGGCTAGACTACAGATTTGTTTGTCTGGCATTTTTTTTTATTTCCTGTGCAGCCGCTTTCCAGTGTGAGGATGGAACATTGGACAATGTCCCTGAATTGGGGGAATGGCAAAGGAAGAGAATCACTTTGCCTCTGGTTATGATTCTCTGCACCCATACATCTTGGGTGATGGATGTCAAGGCTGTGGCGGTGCAGAGACAAGCACCCCCTGGAATGCCTCCAGAGTGCATCAGTTGGGCAACTGTTCAGGAGTGCTGAAAAGGCCTGATGGAAAACGGACCCCAAACGCCTTGATTCTGTGGTCCACCTCTGCTACAAGGATGATCTCCATTATGATTACTCCCATTTCTACCTTTGGGGGAATCTATCACTACATGTCCAGTGCAAAGCCTTGGGACTTGCAGAACCACAACTTCTTAACTCCTTTCTGGTTTCCAAAAGAAAAAAAAAAAACATTACCTAATGGCAGACAAGGTCTTGCTCTCTTGCTCACTTTTATACAGCATCTATTTCATTTTGGGTCCAATTAATCTGGATCCATCAAAATGAGCATTAATGAAGGACATCTTGAATTGTTCTGCAAAGTCATGCAGATGCATTCAGGTGAGCTGGAACCAACTATTCCTGTGACTGGCACTCAATATACACTGGCTGCACTGGAAATAAGGCACATAGACATGTTTGACAGGGACTACAGGGTAGCCAATTGTGTATCAACTGATTTTCTATCTTCCATAACAAGGACCCAGAGAGGGACTTTGACAATCGTTAGTCAAATCACTCTGAAAGCATGCATCATGCCAAGTAATTCAGTGCCCTGAGTGCAAAGGTCACTGATGCATACACCCACTTCCAAAACCAGTCCAATGCCCTGGACTCCCTCTTAGGGGGATGGACACTATAGCTCCCCTTAACAAGCACTTTCCTCTGGCTGCTACTACCACCACAGACTCTGCAGTGAGACCTTTGCTCCAGAAGGCCCTATCTGTCAGGTTTTGGGTGGGACAGGTTCAACCACATCTGGTTCACTCCATGCCAGCCTTGAAAACATTTCAACCAATTCACCAGCAGGGGAGACCACGCAAAAGGTAGACTTATCCCGGGATAGGGCATCAGTGGACTACTCCCTTTCTGTCTGAGTAGTTCAAGAATCTCACCAAAGGAAACATCTTCAAGGGGGGACCTAGGGGACCTCTTTCCGTATCAGATTCAGTAACTTCGGTAAGGGAATCCTGATTTGAGTCTATGTGCCTCCTTTTGCATGTGTGCTCTCACTGACCATCTCTTGTGGGATTCTCTGGGGAAGATTCCAAAGTAGATGGCAGAACACAATGTGGACTGCCTCAAGACTCAAAGAGGCTGGCTGTCCCAACATGATGGGAAGCAAAGACAGAAGACCCAAAGAGCTCAGTGGAAGCAGAAGAAGATCAGACCAGAAAAGGGCAGCCTGCTCCCTGAACTGCAATAGCACTCGCTTGAAGGCTTTTAATGCTGATGCTGAAACAGGTCCAAATGACAGCCCTACAGAATCCAAGGAACCCAACAAGGACAAGCTCAGAGAACCCATCTGGCTTAGCTTTGAAGCAGACACTGGATATAAGCTAGGTGCAAAGAGGAAAGGATAACTCCAAAAGTTTTAGAGTCGACCCATACATCACAATGCCTGCTCCTAGACCCATCGAGATCCAAACGGCTCAGTCAACAGATCAGAGAAATTACTGGCATTGGAGAAGTCCAACCCTTTAGATCCAACATGGGCATTCCCCAGCTTTCACTCAGATCCAGGTGGCCTGAACCCACAGGTTGGATAGGGAAATGATAAATAATCATCAGGGGAAAAAGGAGCAAGTCCCTATCCTCTGAGAGAGACTGGTCATGGGAGAATGCCCAGCTGAATCTGGGTCATCAGGTACTTCCTTATCATTTTGTCAGTGTCTGCCTCAGAGAGGCTCCAGGAGGACCACACTGATCTCAAGGATAAAGCCATAGAAATGGGAATTGACACCCTGTGGAAAGATCTTTCCTGAAGAAAAGGTGATATGAACCTGGAGCTAATCAGCTTCAGAGACAACCTGGGCTCTGGGAACACAGGAATGGGAGACCTAAGCTTGACAGGCTCCAAAGCAGAGGCTGGATTCAATGGCTTAAGAAAATTTGGAGTCAGACAGGACAGACAGACCCAATCAGTAAAGGAATGCTTCCTAGTGGAATTCTTTTCTTTTTGCTTCTGCTTATCCCATTCATTGTGTTTTTCCATAACCCTTTCTCCTTTGCTCTTATCAGATGTGTTTCTGGACAAAGGGGAAGAAGACAACAGTGACTAGGAAGGCTGAACTTCTCCCACTATGGCATGGTGGAACCCCTTAAGCACAAGTTTATTGTGCTTCTCAGTAACAGCTCTGGCTCTAAAAGCAGAACAGCTAAAGCAGCTGTCTTCTAAATTGGGGCCAATAAACAACTGATACAATTTGCATGGACATCCTGATTGGGGATTTTGTGTCCATAAGAAATACATTTTTTGAAGCCAGAGAGCTTCTGTGTTATCCTGTCACCAAATGGGAAAAACCTTAGCAAAAAAACAAAACAGTAAGCAACAACAATGACTACTACAATCACAAAACTACTGCAAAACCAAGACAAAAAAGCCCTAAAGAATATCCAGAGAGAGAAACTGAAAGTAAAACAAATTCAAAAAGACGGAAAAACCAAAAGGGCACTTACCTGATACCGAAAAAAGGCCTTCCAAAGAACCGAGGCAAGTGAAATGCATCCATATTAATAGAATGGCAAATGAAATATTAGGTAATTCAGAGTCTTGCACCCGAAATCTGAGTGGCTGAAGTCAGATTTGAAATGCTCAAATGTTGAGGATGGACAGAAGAGACCACATCGGATCAATTATTCTCTCTTCTAGTTCTGTCCTTCAATTTGACCAACTTTTGCTGTAGCAGCTCTGTGGATGCTTCCAGCTCTGCCAGCTTCTCATGAATAGCATGTCAGATTCATATGGGCTTACAGCGTCTATATTACAGCATCAAACGGGCTGTTAACCAAATAACCTTTTATCGACACATATTAAGCGAAATACAAAAACCCTGAATGGCCACAAAAGTGAATTTTTTCCCAGGGGAAAAAAAATCGTTTGGCCAATACAAAAAAAAATTTTCAGACTTTACGAAGTGGGGGGGGGGGGCTATGCCCCCACACCCCCTTACCTAAATATACCAACTCTGAGATTGCACTACAGTGGAGAAAAGGGCAAATCAAGCATTTTTTCCCCTGGTGAAAAAAATCACTTTTGTGGCCATTTGGGGTTGTTGCATTTCATTTAATATGTGTCGACAAAAGGGCGTTCGGGTAACAGCCTGTTTGACGCCGTACTATAGACCCGGCTTACCAGTGTATTAGATTGACTGGACAGTGAATTCTCCAGCTGTTGAACTTTTTGTTGTTACAAGATATAATGTACTCTAGTTTGTTAGTGTTCCAATAATTTTAAAAATTTTCTGTACGGATTTCAGTATTTTTTGTTTTGAGAGGTTGTAGTTGGGCATTTGCTGGTTCCAACCCATGCACAGCAGATACCTCATGACCCAGTTCTCAGTCTGAATTACTCATCTCTGCACTTCTGTTTTGGACAGACTGGAGACCTCAAATAAAATCCAAATGGGTAGGGAGTTTAATATAAGTGAATTTCTAATTGTTGTACAGTTTTTAACAGCACTGCAGTGTTCTGTGCTTCTACTGTAATACTCCCTCCTGATCATTCTGGAAATCATCTATTCTTTGCATTCTCTTATCCTTGCTGTTTGCTTCATGGATTATAGAAGGTCCTTTCTTTAGAGAAAGAAAAAAGGAAAAAGGTGCATTTTTCGACATTAAGAAGAAAAAAGTTTTCTTACCTGCATGCATATGGGTTTTACAATTTGGCCAGTCTATTTTGTCTCATTTTGGCAGCAAGACCTTTGTTCAACTCTGAGATACCAGAGATTCTCATTTTTTCCATACTGCTCAGTTTCTTGGTCTGTGTTGTCCTCTTTCATCAGTCTCAACTTGTGCGTTCCTTGGATCCGACACTGGCCATACCAAGACTTTCGGAACCAAAAGTTTTGCCTCCTCTCCTATAATGCCCCACAAGTGTACTACTCCTTAGATCGAGTTTGCCCCTAGAAGCCTAAGTTCACAGGATAGAAGAGAAAAAACAAACCCCTACGGGAACAATTTAAGAAAAAGGAGAGACCAAAGGGGCCCAACAGGTCCTCAGGCTGGTGTGTTAGCCCCTTTAAAGAGGTCTCTGTATATAGTAAAGTGGCAATTTGGCAGGGAGAACAGAGGTTGAGATTGCTGAGATGAGCAAAAGGCAATATGAATCTAGTGTTATGGTAAGTACAAAACTTTTGCAAACTAGGTTGTCTTTTCTGTCAATCTCAACCTGTGGGCTAGAATCCACAGCCAGTCAGAAAAGGGCAGTACTAGGAGCGAATATTCTGCAACACAGTGGAGCCAAAAGTAGATCTAGACCTGGACTGAATGCCAAGTTTGTAATGAGAAACAAAGGCATGAATATTTGACCATGTTGCCACTGAACAAATCTCATCCAAGGAAGCACAATCAAAAATGGCTGTAGAAGCAGCAACTGCTCTGGTGGCGTGAGCCACAGGCTTGCATGGGAGAGACAGACCTTTATTAGCGTAAACAAAGGAAATATAATGGGATAATCTTCTCGACAAGGTAACCTCGTGGACTAGCTTCCTTAGTTTGGATTTAGAAAAGGACACAGAATCAATCAGACTATGAGGTCTTTAGTCCTGTCCAAACAAAATCTTAGTTGACAATGCACATCTAGGCAGTGAAACAAATATTCCCTCTTGTTATTGGTATTAGGAAAGAAAACCAGCTGCTAAATAGACTGATTCAAGTGAAATTTTGATGCTATTTTAGGACCAACACCTAGACTAGGGCCATAAGGAAACCCAGTCCTTGTAAAAGACTAAATCCAGCACCAGACCAGACACATTAGTAAAATCCTTTATTGAAGAACAGAGATATCAGACCGGTTTCTGCTCAGAGCCTTCATCAGTTATCCTCAGTTACAAAATTCCTGAAAAATGCATCTGAAGCCAACAGCAAGCCAAAAGAATGAATAGTCTTTAAAAAACTGCAGCTTGCAGGTATGGTAGGTGCAACGGCAAAAGTGTAATCCCAAACAACAAGCACAGCCAGCACCAGACCAGACATATTAGTAAAATCAATAACTCCAAAAGTACGGAAAACACAGGAACTCAGTTGGTTAAATTCTAGGGTTTATTCACAACTCCAACCACTCGACAACAGCAATCCAGTTAATACAGTCTCCAGAGCAATCCCTCATTACAGTCTCCAGAGCAATCCCTCATAATTAGTAAAATCCTTTATTGAAGAACAGAGATATCACACTAGTTTCGGCGTACAACCTTCATCAGTGAAGAAGGCACTGTGCCGAAACTGGTCTAATAACTCTGTTCTTCAATAAAGGATTTTACTAATGTGTCTGGTCTGGAGTTGGCTCTGCTTGTTGTTTGGGATTACACTTTTGCCATTGCACCTGCTATACCTGCAAGCTGCCATTTTGTGTGGACACTAGATAATGCCTGACATTCTCCTGGCTTAAGTGACAGCCACCAAAATGAGTACTTTCCAAGAAAGCAACTTTAAATCAATTGTGGAGGATGGCTCGAATGGAACAGTTGCTAAGCCTTGAAGAAGCATGGAAAGGATCCAAAGGGGACCAGGTCCTCCTATAAGGGGGCTCTATAAAAATGTGCTTTTTATTTATTTAACATTTGTTTACCGGGAAAGTCCGACTTGGAACAAAGCCAATTTGCAGTGGAAGCCTGGGGAGAAACGCTCCAGATGCATGTCTTTACAACATGGGAAGAAACCCACACGAACACAGGGAGGACATGCAGACTCTGCATAGAAGGCATCCCACCCAAGAATTGAACTGGAGAACCTCTTGCTGTGAGGCAACAATGCTAACGCTGCACCCACTGTGCCGTACGTTTTAAAACAGCTTTAGCTAAATGTAAGGGTGCGAAAGGGGTCTGAACCTGATCAACACTAAAGCTGGAAATGGCAGCCAACTATGCTTTAATGATGGCGTTAACTGGAACCAGGCCATCATTGGAAATGGAGAGACCATGCATTCAACTTGAGGGACTTCAGGATTGGGTGAGACTCACCCAATGGGTGAAAGGTCAGATACGGACGCAAGTCCAGAACACAGGGAGGGTAACATTAGGTGAGGACATATGAAGGAGAACCAAACTTGTGGACAGAAGGGAGCGATGAGAATTACCACTCTAAAATGGACAGCTTTCTATAGGAACATGGTGATCAGACATGTACAGGAAAGGCATACCGAAGCCCATGAGACCAAGCATGCAGAAGACCATCTCTTGATCACTGCCCCCGAGGAGGGACCAGGGCAAAACAGCTTGCTGCATTTTTAAGCAGGGTGTAGAAAAAAGGTTGCAGCTATGCTGGCCTCAAAGTTGGAAGATCTGTGCCACCGCAGAAGGATTGAGAGACCACTCGTGAAGCACATGATGCGACACTGACAAATATCTGTCAGGCGAATGGGAAAGTCTGACTGTGCTGCCAATGACCACTTACTGGACAAGATCCACTGTAGTAAGTAGCCTCATGTGAAATACGGCCAACAGTACTAAGGGAATGGCTGTGACCATAAGGCCTAAGAGATGCAGCAGAAGTGAAGCAGGCTTTTTTAAGATTTGTACTGGAGATACTTGCACTTCTAATGAATTCAATTGAGTTACAGGAAGGCTGGCAATCTGACTGCTGGTATTTAGATGGCATTCAATAAACTCTATGGCTTCAAAAGGCTCTAGATTTGATTTCTGGAAGCTGACACTGATCCCAAAAGAAAGACACCAATGGAGTAAGAAGTCCCTGGCCTAGATCAACCATGCTTTTGAAGTTGCTCTGAGGAGCCAATCTTCCAGGTATGGGAAGACCCAGCAATCATGCAAGCATGAGGCAGGCTGCTACCACTGCCATGAATCTGGTAAATATTTGGAAAACTGTGGTAAGATTAAAGGACAGGGCACAACACTGAAAAGCAAAGGAAACCTGTGGATTGCTTTTGCTATCTTGATGTGACAGTAGGCATCCTTGAGATTCACTGAGCACATCCAGTTGTCCTTCCTAAGAACTGTAGGAAGGTTTCGAGGGGTGAGCAGGTACCTAATAAGAGGTCAAAGTAAAAAAAGGTACCCTTCAATAAGGTTTTAAAGAAACCCAGTGATGGCAAAGGGATTTGTCCCTGACCAATATGAAAGCTGGAAATGTCCAAATGGAGAGATGAAATCAAGGAGATAAGGAGGGGTAGTATCAGTGTATGACTGGTACAGAATTCACCCTCAAATCTTGGTGAGTACCCTGCCTGTTAAAAAAAAAGAGAAGAATTTAAGGAATGGGTAGTGGAAATTATTTGGAAGTTATTAGGGAAGATAGAAAGTACTCTAGAAGTTATAGCTAGTGAGTGGGATACAATGAAAGTCAAGTTTAAAAAACTAGGGTAGAGATTAAAAAAAAAAAAGATCTGATTAATAAGTAAGACAAAATTATTTAGAGGGGCTGACAAACGTTCAAGTACTACAAAATAAGGAGAATCTCACATAAAGTACAGTTGTGTAAAATCCTGCCATAACAGTAGATGTCCTTTTCACTGCTGCAGTATTCCTTATATAAGGAATCTCCTGCCATAGACAGTCCAACATCTGGCTAGTATACCAAAGCTTTTAGGTCTTACAGGTGTCGTAAATAACACATATGCTCCCTGCGTAAGGCATAGGGAACAAAGGTGTTGCACAGACACAAACACTGTGAACCAAAATGCCCCAGGAGGAATAGAATACCTGCAGTGACACAAGAGAAGATGTACATCTAGAAGGGAAAAAAAAGGATAAAGGAAACAAAGACCCCTCAGTGAGGAGGGCAACAAAAACACTGGGCAAGAAAAGAAAGAGAAGGAGAGAAGGACTGAATACTGCACCAGTGAAAAGAAGGAAATTGACTGCTATGGTAAGATTTTACACAACTGTGCTGTGTCCTTCCATATCACTGTTGCAGAATTATTTACATAACAGAAAGTACAATAACTTAAGAAGAAGCCTGAGAAGAGAAAGGCACAAAACAGCCCTCTACAAACCCATGCAGAATAGCCCTAGCCCTGTAAATAACATCCAATTTACAATGTTTAGTGAAGTTATGAACAGAGGACCAAGTAGCAGCCTCAAGGATAGAATGTGTCCAATCCCTTAAAAAAGGCACCAGTGGAGGTAAGAATCCCAGCAGTATGAGAATTTACTGATGAGGAAGATATTTGCCATGAAAAGAATAACAAAAGGAAATGGCCTTAAAAATCCTGAAGGAGATGGATGCTTAGGAAAAAACAAACCCAAACCCAGAGTCCTGGAATGAAAAGAAACAAAAAGCTGCTCACACTTGTGAAACGCTTTTGTTTTATATAAATAATACATGAGCTGTCTATGCATATCCAAGGTGAGAAGAACCTTTTCACGGGCATACTGCAAAGAAAGAAAAAAGGAAGGTAGAACAGACTGACTAAAGGACAACTCATTGACCACCTTGGGCATAAAAGGACTAGTTTGAAGAGACACCCTGTCTCTGTGAAAAACTAAAAAAGGAGGAATAGCCATGATAGCCTGAAGCTCATTTGACTGGTTGAAGTGAGAGGCCAAAGAAGAGTTTCACATGCAATGTTGCATGGAAACTGAAAAAATCAAGCTCAAAAGGAGCCTGAGTCAAATTTTCTAGTACAAATTGAGGTCTCAAGAAGGCAGAATACCCTTTCTGGGAAGCTTGATATGAAGGACATACTTAAGAAATTGTATGACCTTAAACAGAGAGACCAGAAGTAGAAATTGTTGACAGGTGAGCTTTAACTGAAGAATTTGCCAACCCAGCAAGGAGCACATCACACAAATAGGACACAACTAGAGGAGGGGATCCTGATGATGGGATAAGCATTAGACATAATATTTCTTCCATTTGGATATGTATGATTTTCTTGTAGTGGGTTTCCGACCTCCTGCAGAACCTGGAGCATCTCCTCAGAAAAGAGGCACATAAAAGGAATCAAAACCAAAATACCCATAGTGTCTGAAGAGCAGACATGTGAGGATGGATAAGAAATCGCTTGCCTTGTGTGAGAAGATCAACCCAGTGAGGTAACTTGTGATGACTGCTCCTGGCCAAGTGAGAAAGAGGGGGGAACCAATGCTGATTAGGCCAAAAGGGAGTCACCAGCAAAATTTTGGGAGAGTCCTGCCTGACCTTGTGCAGAACTCACAGTAACAAAGGAATGGGGGAGGCATACAGAAACATTCCTTTCTAATGAAAATATAGGGTTATCCACTTTCCAAGTTACTGGACTTGGGACTCTGGAACAAAACAGAGGAAATTGCCTGTTCATAGGGGAGGCAAAAAGATCTATCGGAAGAATACCTCACCAATGATGCATGTCCAGGAACCCATCTCTTTGAAGCATCCATTTGTGACCCAGTGTTCTAGACCTGGAGTCTGCTACTAGATTGTGCTCTGAAGGAATGTAAACTTCCTGACAAGTCATATCTACATCCCAGACCTGAAGAGCTAGTCTGCAAAGGAGATAGGACCTCATACCTCCTCCTCCCCAGTTTGCTGACTTTGAGGGGTCTGATTTAGAAAATGGAATGAAAAGCTTGCAGAGCCAGAAGCAGAACTCTAACCTCTTTTACACTGATACTGTCTGACATCTGATGAAGACGCAAGAGAATCTGGACTTCTAGGGGGCCACAAGAAGCTTCCCACCCCAAATCAGAGGCTTCTGTGAATAACTCCTGATAATGAACTGGAGCCTGAAAGCCTTGGATTGGGAGAGAGTTGATGAATCCACCACTGAAGCTCAAGTTTGAGACGAGCAGGAAAAGGAACAGGAAACATCAGGTGTGGCAATATTGGAGCCACACTGATTCAAAATACCATTTAAATTTCCTCATATGGAGCCAATTCCCTGGCTGTGAGACATGACAGAGGAAGAAGAGATTTGAAAAAGTTTGTAAGAGACAGAACCCTGGGAGCAGGGAGACACGCTAGCATGGGAACAGTCTGAAGCCTGCACCCGAGGAAAATATCATCCTGGAAAGGCATAAGGACTGATTTTCTTGAGGTTTATGGTGAACCCCCAGACTATGTAAAAGAAATGGTAAACTGGAGAACCTGCAACAGACTGCTGCAAGGAGGAGCTTGAATGAGCAGGAAAAAGCAATGACAGGAGCAAGGCATTTGGTAAATACCCCTGGGGCAGCAGAAAGGACAAAGAGCAAAGCAGAGAACTGAAAATGCAAGGAATATACAGAGAAATGTAAAAAAAACTTCCTAAATGAGTTCGAATGGGGGTGTGAAGGTATGCATCCTTGAGTTTTACAGAAATCAAAAAAGCTTGGGGAAGAAGAGGAGGAGGAAACAAGGTCTGAAGAAACATCTGGTAAGAAGGAACCTTGAGAAAGGTGTTCAGCAGATAAAGATCCAGAATTGGTCTCCCAGTGCCCTACTTCTAAGCAGCCCAAAACATTCTGGGGTAAATCCCTTTCCCACCTGGATGGTTGTAATGAGCTGAATGGTGCCTTGATCCAAGAAGGATTGCAGAACCACTGGAAAATTAGGTGGTTGCAGAATTCCTGAAAATGGGGGTGGGGTGTTCCAAACCATGAAATACCCCTGGCAAATAATAGCAGAGATACAGAAAGGTGAGAGACAAGGGGGACCTAATCGTGGGGAAGGGAAAGCCAAATGTCAAATGAAACAGGTTTGTCCTGAAAAGGAGGCTTCTGAGATGAAGCAGTCTGAGTGAACTTAGCAGGAAGAATGCACCTAGAACCTTTTATCCCTCTGAAATTTGGGGATAGGTTTTGCAAAAATACGTTCAAGTTCCTGCAAAGCCTTACCCTTATCTTGGAGGGGCTTATATAGGGTAAGCAGCAGATGTCCCAAATAATTTCTGTTTTCCAGATGTGCATCCAAAAGCTTGGCTTTGTTATCATTAGGTAAAGCCTGAAGATGTAGCCAAGAACAACACCTCATCACGGAACCAAATGCAGTAGCTCTGGGAGAGGCATATGCTGCATCATAGCTGCATTTTACAGACTGACGGGAAATGTAGGAAGTGGACCCAAGCAGAGAAAGAGGATAAGCCTTCCTATCAGAATCAAGATCATCAGATACTATATTAGTTACATGGGAAAGAACAGCCAAAGCATACCTGACCGTGTGGGTCTGGTAATTAACAGCCCTTAAAGACTGGGTGGCAGCAGTGTAAACTTACCTACCCAACCTTTTCATAGCTCGACTATCCTTAACTGAAGGAAGGAGCTTAGTACATGGCAGCAGCTTAGAAGGTTTATCAGAGGAAACCAAATCCACTAAGTATCAGCAGAAATACATTTATACAAAAAATTGCAATCCTCAGGCACCTTGCAGAACATATCAGGTTTCTTGGGGGCTGAAGGCTGAGAATCAGGATCTACAGAGGTAGCAGTAAAAGTGTCCAAAAGAGCTGCCCAAAACAGGAGGGTCATCAGTTGACTTGGAAGACCCTATCTGTATAAGCATATAATACCTCTTTTGGATATCGGAGATCTGGGAACAATCCCACTTAAAATACTCCAACATGCAAGCAATAGTATTATAACTCTTCCAAGGGGAAATCTGGACTCAAAGAATCCTTTTCCCCTAAACCATGGTTTAGAGGGGAAAGAATTTGAGAACAGTAAGCAATGGATTCCTCCCCAGAACAAATGTCCTTTATCTGAGGAATGCAATTCCCTAGGCCTCATAACAGGGGAGGAAGATCAGGGAGGGGGCAGGAACTGATACCCCTTAAGGAGACTTCAGGGACACTAAAGCAGTGAACAGACCCTGAGTAAAATCCTGCCATTCATGCTAGAGCTCTTTTGCAATGAGGAAAGATGCTTAGTTTTCTGCTTTTTCTTGAGTGGGATGTCCAACCTAAGCATCCTTGGAGGTTCAAACCCTTGGCAAGATTCAATAATGGTAGTAAGTATCTCCTCCGTCACTAAAATCTGAGTAAGCCCTCTTGGTCCTTCTGATATAATTAGCTGAGGCTCCCCCTCAACAACACGTGCAGATGTTGGAAATGCCTCCAAGGACATGTGAGAGTTCATATCCATGCTGGCCTCCAATGTGGTCGCGGCAAAGGAATCCGAGGCAAGCTTTGAACAGTCTTCAGGGTTTTCACTAGCTTCTAGAGAGACACCTGGGAGAAGCTGGACAGAAAATGGATCAAGTTGGATCATTCAGGCCTTCTTCTTGGCAGTCAGCTGGCCCTCAGGATGGGAGGATTCCACCGTAGCTCCCTGAGACAACAGCTTAAGTCGTTGGTTCTCAAGATATAAGGATATGTATGATAAATCACTACGTAGGGTCTTAGGCACAAACACTTGATAGACAGAGCACTGCATATGGTCAAAAGAAGCACTCAAGCAAAAAACGCAGTGGTTATGATGGACTTCACAGGGAATCTGCATTCCACACTATTTTTCCTTCCTGGGCAACATTAACACAAATATCACACAAAAGTGAAAAAAAGGAGAGAAGAAACCTCTATGAGGCACTTATCCGAAAGTGGCCTGATAACCAGCACAGCAGAAGGGCATTCAGACTGATGTTCAGCAATGGCATTTGGACTGGTAGCAAAGTTGTTCTCAGTGTTTGCATCCGTACATCATCTTTATGCCCTATGCCCTACATGGGGAGCAAACCTGTGATGTACGCCACCAATGAGACCTAAAGGCTTTGGTATACTACCCGGTTGTTAGGTTATCATTGGCAGGAGATCCCTTATGCAAAGAATACTGCAATAGTGATATGGAAGGGCATCAAGAAGAGGCACAACAGCAGAGTGCTAAAGAGAAAATTAGGGAGTACCTGGATAATATGCATGAGTTCAGAAAGATTGCTTTTAAGCAACTTTTTTTTTTTTTTTTATTACAATTCCAGAGCATAAAAACTTTTGGCACAATGACTTAGGCAACAGAAGGAAGAAAGGGTTGTTACCAAATTTAGGGAGCCTATAACAAGAAAAATAACCACAGATCCTGTAGAGGTATTATGAGATATTTTGGAAATTAAGAAAATTTGAATAAATCAAAGTAAGGAAATTAAGAAAAGGCACAAATAGGAAATATTTATGGAAAACAATCATGACATGGTTAGAGGTAGATGAGGCTCTCTAATTAATAGTTCACATAGGAGGTGATGAGATACAAAAGGTGATATATAACCAATATGTAGGAAAGTCTACAGGAATAGATGGCATTACGGTGGACGTCTGAAAACCAGGAGAAAAGAACGTTAAAGATCTGGAAGGTTTTGTTTATCAGTATTTCAAAAGGGGGGAGGCATCAATATACTGGGAAAAAAAGCTGTAATACCTAAAGACAGTACATACCCATCTGATAGAGCTTCATATAGGCCCATTTCAATTTTAAATCATGATTATAAAGTGTTTTTGTCTATGATAACCAAAAGAATGTCAGAGGTGATGCCAAAATAGATAGATATGGACCAGTGTAGTTTTGTGGAAGTGAGGCCAACTTTTGACAATATTAATAGAACAATGATGATCCAGAGGGAAGCAGAACATAAGAATGTACCACTGTTATTGGTGGGTCTTAATGCAGAGAAGGCATTCAACAGAGTAAGCTAGGATTTTCTGAGTAGGGCAATTGAAGTATTTGCCTTTCCTGATACAATACGGTTAATCAGATGGATATATGAGGGATCGGAGGCAGAAATCAAACTGGTTCCCCTCTGATAAGTTGCATCTGAAGAGAGGACTCAATCAGGGGTGTCCTCTTTCCCCTTTGTTATTTTGTTATTTGCATTACACTTAGAATTATTGGCAAAGAAAATAAGAGACTCAGAAACTCAAGGATATAATTGGTACAGTTTTCAAGAAAAGTTGGCTTTATTTGCAGATGACATTATTTTGAACCTGACAGAACCAGTTAAGGACATCTCAGTGTTGTGGCACATTCTGAGACGGTTATGTTTTTTTTTTTTTTTCAGGATATAAAATTAATGAAGACAAAGTACAGTTGTGTACACTTAACATAGAAGCAGATGTTCGCGTGCATTCACTGTTGCAGTCATCACATTTGGGTTATCTGCTTGCAGTAGCCCTCAGTCAGCCTGATTATCAAAGTCTTGGGTCCTGTGTGGGTTGCTGTCTCTTCTTCCGTGACGTCAGGTAGTCAGGGGTATAAAACATGTAGCCAATGCCATTACATCAGTTTTTCTTGCCCCAGATGTCAGGTGCCCTCATAATGGGAAGCAATAAAATAAATATAAATATATACTACGATATACCTCCAATAAAAAGCAAATACACCAAAATGCTTTTAAGCATAGTAAAGGAGAGTAGAGGTATAGCCAAGAAAGTCAGGGGGCTGGGGGGTGGGTAACCAGGATTACAACAGTGAATACACTCGTTATGGTAAGTGTACACAACTGTACTATGTTCTTCATGTTTCACTGCTGCAGTCATCACATTTGGGTAGATTCCCAAAGCTATGGATGGGAGGAGGAATTTAGATAGCATTAGGGCCAGATATAAGTCCCTGCAAGACTTCAGTGGCAAAGCCAGCTCTGGATTTAGAGAATATTGGCAAATGGCAATGCTTGGTGAAAGTATGTACAGAACTCCTGGTAGCAGCTTCTAGGATGTCCCTGGTAGGGACACCTCTGAAAAAGGCTGTAGAGGTAGATGCAGCCCTGGTTGAATGGGGTCTGATCCCATGTGGGATAGGTTTTCCATGGTGCTTATAGCAGAAATGAATGCAATGGCCTATCCATTTAGAAATGGTTTGATTTGAAATAGTCTTCCCCTCTGCCCCTGCAGCAAAAGCCACCAGCAGTTGTTCAGATTTCCTTTGAGGTTTAGTCCTGCCAAGTAAAATCTAAGTTGTCTGTGCACATCTAAGGAGTGCAGTATCCATTCCCCCTTGTTCTGTGGATTAGGAAAGAAGGTTGGCAAATGGATGGACTGATTAAGAGCCACACTGGATACCACCTTGTGCATGAAGGAGGGATTGGTTCTGAGGGACACCCTGTCCGCATGAAAGATGATGAAAGGCTCCACTGCCATAAGGGCCTGTAATTCAGATACCCTCCTTGCTGAAGGGATTGCTAAAAGGAAGGCTGTTTTCCAAGAAAGGAAGTTTAAAGCTGCACTAGCAGCTGGCTCGAAAGGAGAAAGAATGAGTTTCTCCAATACAAAGTTAAGGTCCCAGGCAGGGGTTGGGGCTCTCCTGGGTGGTCTTAAATTTTTGGCCCCTCTGAGGAACTGCCTGAGCAGTGGATGAGAGAAGAGGGGAGGTTCTGTGTTATAATGAGCTGAAATGGCTGAGGTGTGAATTTTGATGGAGGAAAAAGAAAGGCCCTTCTGAAGCATCTCCGTTAAGTATTGTAAAATCTGAGGTAAGTTGGGCGTTGCTGTGCTCATCACTAGAGATTGGTTCCAGGTACAAAAGTTTTTCCATTTTTCAGCAAAAGACTTTCTAGTACTAGGCCTCCTTGCCTCTAAAATGATATCCATCACTGGTTTACTGAGGGATTGGTAAAGTAGAAATTAGGTAATTAGCCAGGCTGCTAGGTTCAGGGTTTGAAGCTGAGGGTGCAGAATCTGGTTCTTCTGCTGAGACAACAGGGTAGGGGTCTGAGACAGGTGCCATGGGGACAACAGTGACACACTGCGCAAGAGAGGGTACCAGTGTTGGTGTGGCCAGTCTGGTGCAATCAATATCATCCTTGGTTTGTCCTGTTTGATCTTTAGTAGTACTTTGGAGAGGAGAGGCAGAGGAGGAAAGGCATAAACTGATAGGTTTTTCCAACTGAAGGACAGAGCATCCACTTTCCAAGCTTGTTTGTGGGGAGTCCTTATGCAAAATTTGTCTAATTGGTAGTTCTGGGGGGAGGCAAAAGTACAGTTGTGTACACTTACCATAAATGTAGATGTTCGAGTGTATTCACTGTTGCAGTCATTACATTTGGTTTATCTGCTTGCAGTAACCCTCAGTCGGCCTGATTAACAAAGTCTTGGGTCCTGCTTCGGTTGCTGTCCCTTCTTCCATGACGTTAGGTCATCAGGGGTATAAAACATGCAGCCGAAGCCATTACATCAGTTTTTCATGCCCCAGATGTCAGGTGTCCCCTAATGGGAAGCAATTAAATCTATAAATACAAGGATATACCTCCAACAAAAAAGCAAATACACCAAAAAGCTTTTTAAGCATAGTAAGTGAGAGTAGAGGTACAGCCAAAAGAAGAAAGGGGCTGGAGGGAGGGTAACCAGGACTGCAACAGTGAATATACTCTAACATCTACATTTATAGTAAGTGTACACAATTGTACTATGTTCTTCGCGTTTCACTGTTGCACTCATTACATTTGGGTAGATTCCCAAAGCTAAGGTTGGGAGGAGGAATTTAAATAGAATTAGCACCAGCTATAAGGCCCTGCAAGACTGCAGTGGCAAAACCAGCTCTGGATTTAGAGAAAATTGGCAAATGATATTGGTTGGTGAAAGTATGTAAAGAACTCCAGGTAGCAGCTTCTAGGATGTCCCTAGCAGGGATGCCACTGAGAAAGGTTGTAGAGGTAGATGTAGCCCTGGTTGAATGGGGTTGGATGCCCTGTGAGATAGGTTTTCCATGCTGCTTACGGCAGAAATTAATGCAGTGGCCTATCCATTTTGAAATGGTTTGTTTTGAAATAGCTTTTCCCCTCTGTCCCTGCAGCAAATGCCACAAGCTGTTTTTCAGATTTCCTTTGAGGTTTAGTCCTGTCCAAGTAGAATCTAAGCTGTCTGTGCACATCTAAAGAGTGCAGTATCCACTCCCTTTTGTTCTGTGGGTTAGGAAAGAAGTTAGGCAAATGAATGGACTGATTAAGAGCCACACTGGATAATACCTTGGGCATGAAGGAGGGAATGGTCCTGAGGGACATCCTGTCTGCATGAAAGATGATGAAAGGTTCCAGTGCCATAAGGGCCTGTAATTCAGATACCCTTCTTGCAGAAGTGAGTGCTAAAAGGAAAGCTGTTTTCCAGGAAAGAAATTTTAAATATGCAGTAGCAGCTGGTTCAAGAGGAGGAAGAGTGAGTTTCTCCAAGACAAAGTTAAGATCCCAGGCTGGAGTTGGAGCTCTCCTGGGTGGCCTTAAATTTCTGGCCCCTCTGAGGAACTGCTTGAGCAGTGGGTGAGAGAAGAGGGGAGGCTCTGTGGTATAATGAGCTGAAATGGCTGAGGCATGAATTTTGATGGAGGAAAAGGACAAGCCCTTATGAAGCATCTCAGTCAAGTATTGTAGAATCTGAGGTAAATTGGGCACTGCTGCGTTCATTCCTTGAGACTGGTTCCAGGCACAAAATCTTTTCCATTTCATAGTGTCACTATACCAATTTATTACCAGTTATTTAATTAAATAAGATTATGATATCTAAGTTTTATTTTTAATTATCAATTGAAAATTTTGAAAAGCAGATTTAATATTGGTATAGTGACACTATAATAAATGTTTTTCTAGGTCTGGTTTTTAAAGGTTTCATTTTATACAAGTTTCTAAATATGGTCGCTGTCTTTTTTAAAATGTCAAATTTCTGGATTAATTGTATTCAATTTGCATTTAATTGATATTAATTTGTTTAATCGGCTTTTTATAAAATGGGCCTTTTTATTTTAATATGTGTCTGAAGAAGTGCGCATAGTGTTGTGCATGAAAGCGCTAACACAATAAAGCTTCGTTTGTGGACTGACTCCTGGTGTTGCCAACAGTGTTTTTCGTTTTTTACTTAGTTTCTTTGTGGTTCTACTTTTTATTACAAATGGTTAAAACTTTCTTGGACAATATAAGAATGACACTTGGTCTTGATAAATGTAACTATTTGAAATGAAAGGACCTGCTAGAGCGAGAAACAAAACACAGAGAATGAAAGGTTAAGGAATATTCCCTTTTCTCAGTGGTACAGTAGACAGTCTATTATCCATACTAATTGGGACCCAGGGTAGCTCGGATAATCAAACATATATTGAACAATATAAAAAAAAACTGTACAAATCTTGGTTTTTTCTGCATGCTTTTCAACCATTCAGTGATTCCAGTGGACAATAAAGAATATTTTTCACACAAGAGCGTGCTACAAGCTCAAAAAACATGCACAAGTGAAATATATATATATATATATATATATATATACACACGTATATAAAAACATTTACAGCACACAAGGCACCAGGCATTAATAACTATATTTCTCTAAAACCTATTTTAGAGCAATGAGGTTGTTTCACTTACATTAATGAGCTGGCTGTTCTTTTCATTATAATTTCAATTTTTATAGCACAGTAATTGACATTAGTGACGACTTAGTTTTTAATGACAGAATGATATGGAATCTGCAACTATGGATCACATAATAGATGAAACATTTAGCATTTTCAGATTTTTATGGTTTGTTTATATAGTTTTTTAACTTTCATTATATTTACATATTTATACACGTTCTTTGTTTATAAATTATATTCATTGCACCTTGATGTTATAATGATGTATTTAGATATATAGCAATAATAGAATTCTTAGACTGAATTGTGTTAATTTGGTTTTGTTGACATACACAGTCAGTCACTTTTAGGACTTGTCTTTTTGTCTTTTAGTCATGTTTTGCGCTCTGATGCTGCAATTAATGAGCGAGTGACAAGAGGAGGTTTACAATATACACTTTATGGATTTAGGCTTCTGTCGATCTGTAGTTTTATGAGATTATTTTTTCACGCATCACATTGATTATAGAAACATAATGATGCATATCAATTTATGTCATGTTTATCCTTATGATTCATAAGCTATAAATATTTTTAATATGATTCAGTATATGTTTTTTATAGTCATTTTACACAGTCATACTTCGTATGGTCATACCTTTTTTGCAAATTCATAGTTAAGAGATTTAAATATTTCATTCTAATATCTTGTTTTTTAGGACATATTAGTGTACAACATATATAAACTAAGTAACCATCTACAATATTTTGTTACGCAACATTAATAGCGTTTTTTATGAGTATGACACTTTGTATTTCAAACACTCGTAAATGCTGTTACCAGTCATAGACAGTGTTGTTTTGCTTTTTTGAATCATGGTTCCAAGAAATCTAGTGCCTATAAAGTAGTTAAAAAGTTTTTAAATTTATGTTAGTAGATAGATTTCTTCAATATGTTGTTTTTAACTGTTCCTATTTCAAGGGATTTGATACGATGAGCACTTTAGTAATGAGAAACCAAAAGACTTATATCTTTTGAATGCACTAGGACACTTTAATATTTAATTAGAGAAAATGTTTATTGCTCTGATTGTTTAATTGGACTGATTAAATGCTCCATTTAGAATATATAAAGTGATGTTAAACTCTCATTAAGTAGATCTGATGAAGCGTGCATGGTGCACGCGAAAGCGCTCATCCTTAGTTTTATGTTTCATGTTAAAATAAAGAAGAACGTTTTTACAACTTTGGACTTCTCGTGGTGTATCCTACAGTTCGTTTGGTTATATCGTTTGGCTTTTGCTTGTTGCTGAGAGGATACTTTGGGAGCATTTAGCGGTATTATTTCTACACACACACACACACACACACACATATATATATATATATATATATATATATATATATATATACATACACATATATAAAAACATTTACATATTCAGACTTCTTGATTTTTCCTCCCCAAAAATTATGGAGGGCTGACCTTTCTGATAATAGACGTTTGAAAAGTTGACGCTCTACTCTATAGCAATCTTAGAGCTGGCATATACAAGTTCGGGGGGGGGGGGTGGCAGGGAAGAAGTTCAAAGGATAACAGCAACCTTCAAGATTTGTTCTCCTGTAGTTCTGGTCTTTTTTTTTTTTCTGGCTTCTCAGCACTTAGCATTTCAAGTCCCAACATTACAATATGGAGCCCTTGATAAATATGCAAAACAACATTTAACACAGGAAAGCTGCAGTGCCAAAAAAATAACATGGGATGGGAATGTGATTATAAAGTAACTTGAGCAGGAGGGAGAATATAAATATTTGGAAACAGATGAAAAATCAGCAAAAAAAAATAACAAATGAGAATAAAATTTGGTAAGGAATACTCCAGAACATTAAATCTAATACTGAAAACTGCTTTAACATCTACAAATACAGTCCAAGTTATAAATCAATTTGCTTTTCTTGTTTTAACTTACAGTTTTGGGGTGACTGACTGGGTCCATAAAATACAGGATCAAATGGACAAGGAAAACAAGAAAAATGCTTCATACTTAAAAATGATATTCAAAAATCAGTGTATATCAAGATTATATATTCCTTGCTCTGTAACGGATTACATGTATTGATCTGTAATCATGGAACTGCATACATATTTGCTGACCTCATCAGACTCAAACATGAACATTTTAAAACATGAAGAGAAGTTGTCTAAGATGACATATTTGCTTAGTTTAGCAGAAGCATTTCAGTTTTAAGTGGGAATGGAAATCAAACCAGAAGTAGACAAAATTAGACAGCAACTGAATATGCCAAAAACCAAAAGAAAGGATATAAGGAAAATGATCAGATGAGAAGGAAAGAAAATTGGGGAAAAAAAACATAAGTACAGTGGCAGGTACAGAGATCTCCTGGAACTACTTCATGTTGACCAAGTTTTGATACAGGAATGGTTAAGGAGAGGTGAACAGAAAGGTTAATGATGATGGATCAGGATAGTGGACTATGTACATGCTGATTTACAAAATCCATTGAAAAAGTGGGAGAAAGACAAATGCAGTTTCTGTATATATATATATATATATATATATATATATATATATATATATATATATATATATATATATATACATATATATATTTCTGTATATATATATATATATATATATATATATATATATATATATATACATACAGTGGCACATCTTGTCGTTGAGTGTGATACACTTATCATGGTAGAGGGCCTGCATACTAGAAGGCACAATAATGTAGCATGACTGCTGCACTGGGGATTGTGAAAACACTGCAATATAGAAGTAGCTGAGCAGCATTGAAAATATGAACCACAAAACATTACAGATGATGTTTATATTACATGGGAGCACCCAGGCAGAAACGAGAGCATTGTAGAAGACTCCCAGATAGTTCCAACAGTAATACGAGCAACAGGTCTAATGAAAAAGAATTTATAGACGTACTTAGATACATTACCAATACATGTAAACCCACATGAATTACAGGAGGAGGCAATGCTGATCACATTGCGGGTGCAGTGAAGAACACTTTTGCTCAAAAATCAAAGACTGAAACAAACTAATTTCATGAACTCTAATCATACCCTGACTTGCGAATGGGGTCCATTCCCATCATGGTACTAGAAATCCAAAAATACCTTGAGAAAAGGCTCGACCATCCAGCATTTGGTCTGTTTCACATGAAGGTTCAGGTTGCTTAGGCTCAAAATGGGCATGAGGCCCCTTTTCTTCTTTGGTACTAAAAAGAATTTTGAATACATTCCGAAACCTCTCTGGTCTGTTGCGGCTCCTTGGATGTCTTGATTTGACAATGGCTTGGAGATTTCTACTGTTCCTACACTTCATTGGAGGGATGGAACATCCAGAAGGGACCACTGATTTACAACAGGAGTAGAGAAAAAGGGAAAAGAATAGCCTCTGGCAACTAGTCTTAACACTAAGTCATCTATTGTGATGGCCTCCCAAGCTTCTGGATGAAGCAATATGTACAAACTGCCTCCAGAGTGCAGTAGTTAAGCAAACATTCAGGAATGTTGAAAAGGCTTTCCAGAGAAAGGTCATCTGAAGTCTTGATTCTATTAACCGCTTCTGCCATGCAGGCAGCATCTATTAAAGTTCCCCCCTCTGCAACAACAGGAATCATCCACCAGAGCACACCTTGGGAAAACAGCTGCGAATTTAAGAAGAGTTTTTTCTTACCTCCTCACTGGTTCCTACAGAAGGCTCATTATGGAATAAGAAAACTCCCATGGCAGTATGAGTTTTCCTATCCTGTATGCTCCTGTTTAAAGTCTCCTTAACATCAGGTGCAAACAGGGTGGACTCAGCGAAGGAGGTATTGAGAAAGGATACCTTAAAGCACTCAGCAAAATTGCATAAACACATCCATGGGTCCTGGTGAACAACTATGTCTGTCCCTGCTGCATGGGTCCACCCATTGGCTGGACTGGAAATAAGCGCCATAGATATATTGAAAATAGAAAGCATGATGGGCAACTGAGTTTCCAAAGACTTTTTAACCTTTGCAGACTGTAGAGAAGCCAACAATTTGGACACCTCAGTAACAAAGTCGCTCTGGTCTGGAGTATTGTCAGATAAGCCATATAGGAAAGTACTGAAATTGGAAATGTTGTTGAAGTGAAGCTGCAATTACTCAAACAGTCCAATTTGGGGTACAGACTGATGTACTGTCTTCAGAGTTGTCTTTCCTAGGGGTTGCAGCTACAACAACTAAATCGACAGCGAAACCCTTGCTCCAATAGGCTCTATCTTTTGGAGGAGGGGGACTGGCTCCACTACATAGATCAACGAGGGCATCTGGCAGGGGTATTTCTCATGATGCAGATCCCCAGAATGGAGCTTTTGGAGGTCCATCCCCCACACTGCCACAATAACTTTCTAAAAGGTAACCAAAAGAGGCATCCTTGCAGGGGGTTCTTGGAAGAATCCTTCGTCTTCATCAATGTCAGAATCCTCAGCTAGTGACTCCTCTGGGTAGTGAAGGTGCTCCCTCTTTTACAGGCTCTTTTTGTGTGGCTCCCAAACCAGGGATGCTGCAGGGAACACAGAAGCTGAAGGGGGCTTTTAGACAGGGACCGTCAAAAGCCAGTCAGTGCATACTGTCCCAAGGACAGTTTATTAGTAGCACACCAGATGGATGTGGGGACTGGGATGGAACTGGGACTAGACAGCAGCCTCACTGCAAAATCAAACACCCAATGCCAAAGCTAGATGGGTATCACATTGCCCCTTCAATCCACCTACCTAAGGGAAGCTCTCATACCAACCGCTGACCAGGCCATGCCTGAAGAAGAGACTGGAGCCAAACTATCGAGTACTGGGATACTCGAGGGGAGAGAAAGTATGACACTAAGTGCTCAGTACCTACCTCTTGGTGCAAGGATGCCTCTACCTCTGCTCCGATGTTACTGGTGCCAATCATTGAACCACACCTTACACAATCATAACAGACTCCCTTGGAGTAAAGGGGGAGGGGGTGACCCCTAACTCCATCTGGGTCTTAAGGAAGGAACTCAAAAACTGGCCCAAATCAATGTCCAACACTTCCAGAAAGCCTTGCAGACCCAGACAAGGCCGACAACAACAAATGCCCAGGTCCAGACACCAAGAAGGCAAACTCCTGTGTCCTAAAGGGAGAGTCACACACTTGAAGGGGGGAGGACTTCAGGGAGGGCTCTGCAGGAGTAATGGGGTGAAAGGTCCTGCCTGAGAATGGAGGTGCAGAGAGCCATGGGCCTGAAAGATCCCAGCCCATGGAATCTGTTGGATCCAAAGGCAGAGGGCTGTGTCAGATCCAAATATGAGGGAGAACAGTGTCGGACTGGTGCCATCTCCAAGGGAGGAGAAATCACCAGAGCAGGTGAAGCCCTTGGGCTCTTTGGATACATGGAAAAAAACAGAGCAGGAATCTACTTACCGCTTCATGGATTCTTCCTCACTAAACTTTAGCTTTTTTCTTTCCTTCTTTCTCTGTAGCCTTATCTCACTCAGGTTTCTTAGCAGAAGTCACAACACTTTACTAAAATTTTTTTTTTTTTTTTTTTTTTTTTACAGGGAGAAGGTGATGGAGAAAACAAAGAAGGGGAAGACGAAGCAGGCAATAACACCTTCAAAATGAGCTTGACCCCCCTGTCCACAAGGGCCCTAAAACCAAAGGCTGCAAAGGCCTGACAATCCTCATCAAGATGGAGTGGCACCCACACAGACCATATACCTACTGTGATATTCCTGGGGGGAAGAAGCTTGTGCCCAAAAGCCCAGACACTACCTGAATCCCAAGGATTTATACACTGGTAGCAACACACACAGCAAAAAATATGTTAGAACGATACACTGCTAAGAACTCTCAAAGTTTAGATAAATCAGTAAAGACAATAACCACAGGAAAAAAAATCCTTACAAAAATGCTATTCAAAGCACAAACAAAGTATAGTTGTCTACACTTACCATAAATGTAGATGTTCGAGTGTATTCACTGTTGCAGTCATTACATTTGGGTAATCTGCTGGCAGGTTGCCCTCAGTCGGCCTGAATTCCAAAGTCTTGGGTCCCAAGGCCGGTTGCTGTCTCCTCTTCCATGACGTCAGGTCGTTAGGGGTATAAAACAAGCAGCCGATGCCATTTTCTTTAGGTTTTTCTTGCCCCAGATGTCAGGTGCCCCCAAAAAGGTAGCAAAAAAAAAAAAAAAAAAAAAAAAATTATATATATATATATATATATATATATATATATATATATATATATATAAACTATATATACATGCATCAATATAAACTTTACCTTCATCTACAAGCAAATACACCACATAGGTTGTAGAAGATAGAGAAGGAAAGATAAACTCCAGAATGAAAGGGGGATGGTGGGCAGGTAACCTGGACTGCAACAGTGAATACACTCGAACATCTACATTTATAGTAAATGTGCACAACTGTACTATGTTCTTCGTGTTTCACTGTTGCCGTCATTACATTTGGGTAGAATCCCAAAGCTATGGTTGAGGGGCTGGAGCTAAACAGCATTAGGTGCGGCTATACGGCCCTGCAGAACTACAGTGGCAAAGCCTGCCCTGGACTTAGAGTAGAGAGGCAAATGATAATGCTTTGTAAAGGTGTGAATAGAACTCCAAGTAGCAGCCTCTAGAATGTCTTTGGTTGGTACTCCTCTGAGAAAGGCTGCTGAAGAAGCTGCAGCTCTGGTGGAATGAGACCTCCTAATGCCCTTGGGCACAGGTTTGCCATGATGTAAGAAGCAGAAATGAATGCAGTGGCTTATCCAATTTGAAATAGTCTGCTTTGAAATAGCCTTTCCTTCTGATCCTGCAGCATATGTCACTAGTAATTGCTCAGTTTTTCTTAGAGATTTAGTCCTGCTCAAGTAGAATCGAAGCTGTCTGTGTACGTCCAAGGAATGCAGAATTCTCTCCCCCTTGTTCTGCGGATTTGGATATAAGGTTGGCAGATGAATAGTTTGGTTAAGAGCCACACTGGAAACCACTTTAGGCATAAATGTTGGATTTGTCCTCAGAGACACTCTGTCTGGGTAAAATATGATAAAAGGCTCCACCAGCCATGAGGGCCTGTAGGCTCTGAGACTCTTCTTGCTGAAATAATTGCTAGTAGCAGAGCTGTTTTCCATGATAAGAACTTTATATTAGCAGTAGCAGCTGGTTCAAATGGAGGCAGGGCAAGCTTTTCCAACACATAATTGAGGTCCCATGCAGGTACTGGTGATCTTCTTGGAGGCCTTAAATTTTTGGCTCCTCTAAGACACTGCTTTAGTAAAGGATGAGAAAAGATTGGTGGCTCTGTATTGTAATGAGCCAAAATGGCAGAGGCATGGATGTTAATTGATGAGAAAGACAGGCCTTTGCCAAGCATCTCAGTTAAGTACTGTAATATCTGAGGAATATTTGGTTCTGCTGTATCAGTTCCTTGTGCTTGATTCCAAGCACAGAATCTCTTCCATTTATCAGCATAAGATTTTCTAGTACTAGGCCTTCTGGCTTCCAAAATGACATCCATCACAGCTTTACTGAGAGGTGTTGTTTGTATAACTACATGATCAGCCATGCTGCCAGGTTCAGTGTCTGGAGTTGATTGTGCAGGATCTGATTGTTTTGCTGGGACAGTAGTTGAGGTCTTTGAGGTAAGGTCCAAGCTGGGTATTGAGACAAGTTCCTTAGGATTGGGTACCAGTATTGGTGGGGCCAGTCCGAGGCAATTAGTATAATCTTTGGTTTCTCTTGTCTGACTTTTAGTAGGACCTTGGGAAGAAGAGGCAGAGGAGGAAAGGCTTAAACTGACAGGTTTTTCCAACTGAAGGATAGGGCGTCCACTTTCCATGCTTGTCTGTGATAAGTCCTTGTGCAGAATCTTTTCAATTGATAATTTTGAGGAGAGGAAAATAGATCTATGTCTGGGCTCCCCCATTTCTTTATCATGCTGAAGACTTGTGGATCTAGTTTCCACTCGTGAGGATCCATAAGGTTTCTGCTTAAATCGTATGCCAGAGTATTTTGTTTTCCTGGCAGGAATTGAGTTTGAAGATGTATTTGGTAAGTCAAAGCTGTGTCCCACAGTGCCATGGCTAATCTGCAAAGGGGGTATGAGTGCGTGCCCCACTACTTGTTTATATACCACATAACCGTGGTGTTGTCCGTCTTTATCAGTAGTTGCCCTGGATGAAGTAAGTCCTTGAAGGCTGTCAGGGCATTTTGAACAGCTAGCATCTCTTTTTGGTTGATATGTAGATGCATTTGTTTTGGGGTCCATATGCCCTGAATGCATCTTCCCGCCATGTGGGCCCCCATGCATAATCTGATGTGTCTGCTGTTAAGGTTTGGCTGGCAGGGGGTAGAGTGAAGGCCCTCCCATGTTTTGGTGACATGCCTTTGCCCACCATAGAAACTCCTGTTGTAGGCAGGGAATGAGAAGCATCATTGCTTCCAGACTGTGACAATGTTGACTCCATAAACTTTTTAGGTACCACTGAAGTTTCCTCATATGCAGTCTTGCATATGGAAAGTACAGTTTTGTACCTACCATAAATGTAGATGTCCGAACAGGATAGCATCTGCAGTCATAACAAATGGGTTGTCCTGTCGTCAGGCAGCCCTTCGGTCGGCCGGATTCCAAAGTCTGGGTCCGGCTTCGGCTGATGTCGCACTTCACCCGACGTCATCTCTGCTGGTCTTCGGGTATAAAGGCATCAGCCGACGCCATTTTCCTCAGTGTTTCTTGCCCCAGATGCCAGTTGCCCTCTAGGAAAGCTAAATTTTGGATAAATGCCAATGTTTCCAAAATAGTAGAAGGCAAACACAAAAATAAGCATGTATGTACATATATACAAACAAATACACCATAAGAGACTCCCCCCCCCAGCTAGCTATTAGGAGGGTAAATACCCTAGGAGTACCACAGAGGGGAAGGAGGGTGGGTAATCCTGACTGCAGATGCTATCCTGTTCGGACATCTACATTTATGGTAGGTACAAAACTGTACTATGTCCTTCAAGGATGCATCTGCAGTCATAACAAATGGGTAGAATACCATAGCCAAACTAGGGGAGGAGGAAGAAGAATTATGGTGTAGTTAGGATCCCTTGCAATACAGCAGTGGCAAACCCTGCTCGGGATCTAGAGTATAGAGGTAAATTATAATGCTTGCCAAATGTATGCACGGAGGTGCAAGTAGCCGCCTCAATAATGTCCTTGGTTGCCACTCCTCGTAAGAAAGCTGTGGTAGTGGCTGTAGCCCTTGTAGAATGAGGTCTTATGTTCTGTGGAACTGGTTTTCCATGGTAGGAGTAACAGAATCTTATGCAATTTCCTATCCATTTGGAGATTGTCTGTTTGGAAATTGCTTTTCCTTCCCTTCCTGTTGCATAGGCTACTAAAAGCTGGTCAGTTTTTCTGTTACTTTTGGTTCTGTCCAGGTAGTAGCGTAACTGTCTATGTACATCCAAGGTATGCAGCAGCCTTTCCCCCCTATTCTGTGGATTGGGAAAGAAGGTAGGTAGGTGGATTGCCTGGTTTAAAGACACTCTGGATACCACCTTAGGCATAAATGTAGGATTAGTTCTCATGGACACTCTATCTTGATGGAAGATTAGGAAGGGAAGGGTTGTACTGCCATTAAGGCCTGTAGTTCCGAAACCCTCCTTGCTGAAGTAATTGCCAGTAGGAAAGCAGTTTTCCATGATAGGTGTTGAAGATCTGCTGTTGCTGCTGGTTCAAATGGAGGGAGTGTCAATTTTTCTAGCACAAAGTTCAAGTCCCATGCTGGTAATGGTGGTTTCCTAGGAGGTTTTACATTCTTGATCCCTCTGAGGAATTGCCTGAGTAGAGGTTGCGAAAAGACAGGTGGATCGAAGCTGTATTCTGCGGAAATAGCTGATGCATGTATCTTGATGGAGGAATAGGACAGGCCTGTATGTAGAAGCTCTGCCAAGTACTCCAGGATGTTAGCAATATCTATGTTCGAGACATCTTTTCCTCTTTCAGTACTCCAAATGACAAACCTTTTCCATTTTCCTGCATAGTTCCTTCTTGTTGAAGGTCTGCGGGCTTCAAGGATAATGTCTTTAACCCTTTGGGATAAGTCTGGGTTAGTAGCTGTTATGTGATGTTCCAGGCAGTCAGTTGCAAGGTTTTTAGGTTTGGGTGCATGATGTTGTAGTTGTTCTGAGTTAACATCAAAGGCATCAGGGGTATTGGCCACATTCTCCTGAGACATGCTCCTCAGCAAAGGATACCAGTGTTGTCTTGGCCAATTCGGAGCTATCAGAATTATCCTTGGACGTTCCTCTTTGATTTTCAGTAGTACCTTGTGCATCAAAGGAAGCGGTGGAAATGCATATGCTGTCAGGCCTTTCCAACTGAAGGATAGAGAGTCCACCTTCCATGCTAGTGGGTGGCATGTCCTTGTGCAGAATTTTTTGAGCTGGTGATTGAGTGGGGATGCGAATAGATCTATTTGTGGCATTCCCCATTTCTTTGTGATGGCCTTGAAGATGTCCGGGTGTAGCATCCATTCGTGAGCATCCGAGGTGGTTCTGCTTAACATGTCTGCTAGGGTGTTTTCTTTTCGCGGCACAAATATTGCCTGTAACTGGATGTTGTAGCTCAGAGCCATATTCCAAAGGTCCAGAGTCATTCTGCATAGGGGTATGAATGAGTCCCTCCCTGTTTGTTGATGTACCACATGACTGTGGTGTTGTCTGTCCTTATCATTAAATGGCCTTCTTTGAGGAATGGTCTGAATTTCTGGATTGCTAGTTTTACTGCCAGCATTTCTTTTTGGTTTATGTGCAGGTGCAGCTGGTCTGGAGTCCACAATCCTTGTATGCACTTGTCCAACATGTGCGCCCACCAGCCTAGGTCTGAGGCGTCCGTTGTGATGGTTTGGTTTGCTTGAAAGTTGTGGAAGGGCAAGCCTGGGTTTGACTGGCATGCTTGAGCCCACCATAGGAACTCTTGTTTCAGGCATGGGATTAGTGGGATTTCGGTTTCTAAGCTGTGCCTGTGTTGAGACCATAAATTCTTTAGGTACCACTGTAGTTTTCTCATATGCAGTCTGGCATGGGGACCAGGATTATGCATGATGCCATGAAGCCCAAGGCCTGCAGTACTTTTCTTGCTGTTAGTTTGTGCTGCTTTGTTAATGCCAAGAAGTAAAGAGGAGTTGTGCTTGTTTTCTGCAGTTAGGAATGCCATTTGTTTTACTGTGTCCAATTCCGCACCCAAGAATGTTCTTGTCTGGGATGGTATGTCTTGACTTTTTAAATTGACTGTGTATCCCAGGGCTTGTAGTAAGCAAATGACTCTTTGTAAATCTGTTGTCAGCTTGCTTTTGTTGTCCGCTTGTAACAGGCAGTCGTCCAGGTATGGATAAATTTGGATTCCCTGTAGCCTGCAATGAGCGATTACTGATGCCAGGCATTTTGTGAATACTCTGGGCGCAGTAGATAAGCCAAAGGGCAATGCTGAGAATTGATAATGCTCTGATCCTGCAAGAAATCTGAGGTATCTTCTGCAATTTGGTCGTATGGGGACGTGCAGGTATGCCTCCTTGAGATCTAGAGTTACCAGCCAACACTCCTTGCCCAGCATGGGAAGAAGTTGCTGTAGGGTCAGCATTTTGAATTTTGGTACAATGATGTATGTGTTTAAGACGGACAGGTCGAGAATAGGTCTCCAACTTTTCTCTTTTCTTGGTACTAGGAAGAGTCTGGAGTAGAATCCTTTGCCCTGTTGTGTTATTGGTATTCTTTCCACAGCTCTCATCTTTGTTAATTGAGCTATCTGCTTTAGAGCTTCTGTTTTTGATTTGGAGGTAGGTTTGGCATTCCTCTTTTTACTGGTAAGGTGTGGAAGTGGAACCTGTAGCCTTGGTCTATGGTTTGCAAAATCCACTTGTCTTTTGTGATATAGTGCCAATTTCTCGAAAATAAGGCTAACTTTCCGCCTAAAGGTGCTGCTATTTGCTCCCTGGTAGGCGGTGTCAGAGTCAAGTCACTGTGATTGTCCTGTTGCAGTGGCAGTGGTTGTGTCTGTGCCTCTCTGGTTATTGCCTTGCCACTGGCGTCCTCTATAGGCCCCTCCTCTGGATTGATTTCTGCCTCTAGAGCGTCTATTCCTGCCTCTTTGAGATTTTGAGGAGTCTGGAAAGGACCAATTTTTGGCAGGCCAGTTCCTGCTAAACCTTGGGGGCTGAACCTGTAAGAAATCCTTAACTGTTTGTACAGATTTTGCCTTCTCTTCCATTTTCTTCATTACATGCTGAGCAGGTGTACCAAATAGACTGGCCTTATCCATAGGAGCATCTAACAGCTTTGCTTTAACATGATCCGGCAAAACCTGTTCCTTCAACCATGCATGCCTTCTTATCACTGTGCCAGTCATGGCTGATCTAAATGAAGCCTCCAGTGCATCATAGCCACATTTTAAAAAATGGTTACTAACCTGCTGAATGTTATTCACCATTTCTAAAACATATTTCTTATCTAAGGAGTCATCAGAGGACAGCTTCTTAGTTAACTGATCAAGCATAAACTCTTGGTATTGTATCATGTGAAACTGACAGTTTAAAGCTCTAGCTGAGAGAGTAGCAGAGGTGTAAACTTTTTTACCCCATCTCTCTAAGGACCTGGATTCCCTTTCAGAAGGGAGAGGGGTTTTTGCTGAGGTCGGCTACTGCCTTAGGCCCCTGGGATATAGTCTCAGGATCTGCAAGTGGGGCCTTGTATAGGTGGTGATGAGTGTCTGGCACCCTGTAAAATCTATCTGGTTTGGCAGGGGCTGGAGGTAAAGTATCAGGAGCAGTGCAAACATCATTAAATGCATCATCCACAACAGGCAGAACTGGAGGTATAGCTAAGGGCCTATGTTGTGGTAAGTGCAGAAAGGTCCTAAGCCTTTTCTAGAATCTGAGAAATCTTGTCCCTGCCATTGGAATTGTTCTCTCATGGCATGTAAGGTTTCACCGAAGGAAAATTCCTCTGGTGGAGAGGCAGATGGAATGGATTCTTCAGCATCGGAATCTTCATAAGTAGAAAAAGGAGCCTCTGGCTGATCTGTAATGTCTGAGTCATCCGAAGAATCATCAGAGGACACTGGCTCCTGGGGTTCTGCTCTAGGTCTCTTTTCTGTAGCCTGAGTGGTCCTGTCTGGGTGAGATTGGGATCCCTAATTAAGGAGATTAAATCCTCTGCCAGAGTAAGCATTTGTGAACTAGAAGTGGGCCTATGTGAGGGGGTCTTAACAGGCACTGATTTAACAGTTTTGGCTGCTTTAGCCCTGGCAAAGGCCTTTATAGACATGGCTGCAGGAGGCCTAGCAGCACCACATGCTGGGGTAGAGACATCCAAAGGGATGGTGTCTGATAATTCACTAGGAACCACAGTAGTAGGCAAAACTTCAGAGGCCGATTCAACTAAGGTAGCAGGAGCCTCAGTAGTAGTCATGGATTCGGCTGAAGATTGACCCGTTTTCTCGGTTTCGGCCGAAACCGAGACACTCGCGGCTTGCTTAACCGTGGTTTCGGCCGAAACCGCGGACCGCGAGTGTCGGTCTTTCTTTGCGATTTTTAACAATTTGGGTAGTCGGAGGATCCGCCGGCATAATGTACGCAAAATCTGAGCCGAAAAACTGTTCAGCAAACTCCGACCGGCGCCTAAGCGTTCGTCGGTTGAAGGAAGCACAGGCTAAACAGGCTGCTACGTCGTGGTCTGGGCCTAAACAAGGTAGGCAGTAAGAGTGGAAATCTTTATGAGGTATTTGTTTCCCACAAGTTAAACAGTTATTTACTTTTTCTGACATCGGCTGAGGCAAGAAAGAGTCCCCAACGGGGTACTTAGCTTTTTAGAAGTCTTCGAAGTAGTATTCGGTAGTAGTAATCTCTGGATCTGACCGACCGGCACTTACGAACAGCTTCTGCTTCGGGCGCCACGCGGCAAGAAAGACTGAGGAAAATGGCGTCGGCTGATGCCTTTATACCCGAAGACCAGCAGAGATGATGTCGGGTGAAGTGCGACATCAGCCGAAGCCGGACCCAGACTTTGGAATCCGGCCGACCGAAGGGCTGCCTGACGACAGGACAACCCATTTGTTATGACTGCAGATGCATCCTTGAAGGACATTCAGTAAGATGCAGGATGCCATGAAGCCCAAACCCTGCAAAATTTGTCTTGCAGATAACTGGGTTTTTGTTGCCATCAGTTTGAAGTAAGTAGTCAGTTGGCTTTGTTTGTCTGGCGTGAGGTAAGCCATCTGGGCAGTTGTATTCAAGCTTGCACCCAGGAATGTTATCTTTTGAGAGGGTACCAGTTATGATTTCTTTTTGTTTATTGTGTACCCTAGGCATGTTAGAAGCCTTTTCACAAACGCCAGGTGTTGAAGAAGAATGTCCTTGTTCTCTGCTTGAATGAGAGAGAGTCGTCCAAGTAAGGATATATTTGTATACTTCTTTGTCTGCAAAAAGCAATTACTGGTGCCAGGCACTTTGTAAAGACCCTGGGCGCAGTAGATAAGCCAAAGGGCAGTGCAGAGAATTGGTAATGCATTAAGCCAGCCTTGAATCTGAGGTATCTTCTGCACGACTGCCTTATTGGAACATGCAAGTACACCTCTTTTTGGTCTATTGTCACCAGCCAAGCATTCTTGCCCAGCATGGGCAGAAGCTGCTGCAAAGTCAGCATTTTGAATTTTGGAATGTCCAGGTATGTGTTCAAAATCGATAAATCCAGTATTGGCCGCCAGGCCTTGTCCTTTCTGGGTACAAAGAACAGTCTTGAGTAAAAACCTTGTCCTTTTTCCTGTTCTGGCACTGGTTGAATGGCCCCCATTATCCATGAGGGACATAACCTGTTTTTGTGCCTCTGCCCATTGATTTTTTGGCAGATCTGGCCAACTGTTTGCCATTGGCAGAGTATGGAAATGGAATCTGTATCCCTGTGATACCATGTTTAGCACGCACTTGCCTGGGTTATTAACTTCCAATTTTAAGCAAAAAGTGCTAATTTTCCCCCTAAGGGTGCTGCCAAAAGGGAAGTGCTTGGTGAAGGCAGAGGGAAGTCATTGGGACTGTTTTCTGTAGGTTTGCGCTTTATCTCCTCCAGATTTGGAGGTTGAAGCGCCCCATTGCTTTGACCTGTATGAATCTTGAGCCTGGTATCTGGAACCCTTAGGGTGTCTGGATTTGCCCCTTTGAACTCTGACACAGGAAAGGACCAAATTTTTGTAGGCCAGTGTCTACTGAATCTTGGTGGCTGCACTTGTAAGAAGTCTTTTACAGTTTGCATAGACTTAGCTTTGTCTTCCATTTTCTTTAAAACCTCTTCTGCCTTAATACCAAACAGAGTATCATGCTGTAAAGGTGCATCCAGTAATTTGACTTTAACACGATCAGTCAAATGTTGCTCTTTTAGCCAGGCATGCCTCCTAATCACAGATCCAGTAACTGTGGCCCTGCAGGAAGCCTCTAAAGAATCAAAACCACATTGCAAAGTATGCTTTCCAACCTGTTCAGCTGCATGCAATAATTCCTGCAATTCCTTATTTTCTGCACAATCAGAAAAATCAACATAATTTTCTGTTTCAGCAATCCCATAACATGTTGTTGACACTTGAGCATATGAAACTGGCAGTTTAAGGCTCTAATTGCCAAGATTGCAGATGTATAAACCTTTTTTCCCAATCTATCCAGAGCCCTTGAATCTCTGTCAGAGGGGGTAGGATTTTTTGCTGTTGAGGCCTTAACTCCTTTTGGACCCTGTGAAATAGTTTCAGGATCAGCAGCAAGGTTTCTAAATAAAATCTGTGCGAGTCAGGAACCCAGTAATATCTGTCAGGCTTGCTGGGAGCAGGTGGTAAGGAGTCAGGGGTCAAGCTTGACTCCGAAAACACATCATCCACAATGTCTAAAACAGGGGGTATGGCTAAAGGCCTGTGCTGAGGGAGAAGGAAATCCCTGAGCCTCTTTTTTGATTCTGAAAAATCTTGACTCTCCCCCAGTGAAAATGCTCCCTCAAAATATGCAAGGTTTATCCACATTAATAATCCTCAGGAGGTGATGCAGATGGTATAGACTCCTCTGCATCAGAATCCTCATAGGGAGGTATAGATAATTCCTGATCAGAAGAGGAATCGGAAGAAATAGAAACCTGATCTGAAGATTCATAATCAGTGTCTTGCCTAGGCCTCTTATCAGGAGGGGATTGGGAAGCCCTGATCAAGGTAATAAGGTCTTCAGCCATTTTGATCATCTGTTTTTTAGGCACAGCGGCCTGTGCACATGGCTCATGCATCGGTAGTTTAGTTTTAGAAGGGGCTTTTGTCTTCGGTTTTGCAGCTGTTGTCGGTTTGATATAAAGATGTTGAGGCCTGAAAACACCCTCAGAGGCCGGTGCCTGCTCAGTGGCTCCGACCCATCCGAGGGAGACACATCCGTGGGTCCAATACATTGAGTATCTCGCAGCATGCCGGACTCCACATGGGTCTCGGTAGGGGCCTGCGACTCGAAAGTAGCAGGTATCAGGGGTTGCGAAAGCACCTCCCTGAGCACCGGCAAACTGGCTTAGGAGAAGCTTCATCGTCAGTTTTGGACCTCGACGGTCTGTCTCTGTCCTTTTCTTTGCGTTTTTTATGCACTCCGGTAGTCAGATTGCTATCAGACAACATTTCTCGGTAGTTAAATCTGTTTCCAAAAAACTTTGAGGCAAAAATATACCGACGCTTAATAGTGCGTTGGTTAAATCTAAGACAAAACTGACAGCCAGGCACGTTGTGATCAGGGCCTAGGCAAGGAATACAGTATAAATGGAAATCCTTATGAGGTATTGGCTTCCCACAAGTAATACAATTATTAACTTTTTCTGAAATTGGTATGGAGCATGAAAAAAGTTTCCCCAACGGGGTACTTAGCTTTAGTGAGGACTTTGGTTCTGAAACTCAAACTCAAATATTTCAGGAGTCGGCCGACTGGCACTTGCGAAATGCTTCTGCTTCGGGCACCGTGCAGCAAGAAAGACTACAGAAAATGGCATTGGCTGCTTGTTTTATATCCCTGACATCATGGAAGAGGAGACCGCAACTGATGCAGGACCCAAGACCTTGGAATTCAGGCCGATTGAGGGCAACCTGCCAGCAGATTACCCAAACGTAATGACTGCAACAGCGAAACACGAAGAACATCAACAGGCAATACAGCAGGAAAACACACTGCATTAAGAAAAAAACTCTCTGCAACTACAGAAAGGGAAGACTATGAAGAACACCAATCCTAACCAGCAGTAAAGGAAGAGAAGGAATGGGATAAAATATTATCATAATGCTGAAAAAAGTAGCACACTTAGCTGGAATTAATGCAGCACATCTGGCACACACAGCAAGAAATAAGATCTGAGAAGTAGCAGGCTTATGGGGCATTATGGGTGAGGAGGACAACTTTAAGTCTTGGTATGGCCAATGTCAGAATCAATCAGATAAGAGGAACCCACAGGCGATCCCTCTACCTAATAACGAGAATCCCCACATACCAAGGTGTTCTGAGAGAATTAGACAAAGGAATAATGGATGGGGGGCAGACAAATAATCAGGTATTTTGCAGTCCCCCACTACAGAATCAATACAGAGGTAGGAACTATCAATGTGCCAATCACAACAGGTACTATCAAGTGGGGACCCTAAGAACAAACTTAAGTATGGAGGAGGAGGAAGAAGTAGACATTAATAATAGTTGTGAGATGGAATTTTCTACACCTTGTAAAATTCTTATGGATGAAGAAAGTGATTTCAAGACTTACAATTTTTCTAATAAATTCATGTGAACATGAATGGAATTTTCTACACCTTGTAAAATTCTTATGGATGAAGAAAGTGATTTCAAGACTTACAATTTTTCTAATACTCCACTGGACAAAAATGTGGCAAATTTTAAAGTAAAGGGCTGACATTTCTCTTTTCTTCAAGGACTAATTTGGCTAGTACCTTGATAGATGTTAACATTTTCTTGAGAAGTTGAATTTGAAGATACTACTTGGAGCAAACTTTAGCAGGCAACAAGATTTGAACGTAGCCAGTACTTACGATGACGCTGCACCCAACACTTCTACTACTTGAAAAGATTTGTGATCTTGATATAAGAACAATGTTGAGTGCTGGAAGAAAGGAAGAAAACAGTATCAGTTTGTCCACTACATTAATACTACTACCTCCTCCTTAAAATGTATATCTGCACATCATCTTGAAATACTTTCCTATTTGGATGTTTTATTAGAAAAGGATAATGAAGGGCAGAAATACATTTCTAAAATCTACAGAAAAGTATGTATTCCAACTCTTTTTTAACATTTTACAAGCTCCCACCCATTTCACCAGAAGAGATCTGTAGTGAAAGGACAACTAGTTTGGGCAGCCAGAATGATTTCCTTGGATTATGAATTCCGTCAAGAATGTGCTAACCTTTGTATGATGTTTCTCAGAAGGGGATATCCAGAATCATTGGTTTAGGACTTGGTGGAGGAGGTAACATTAAAAAGATTGGTCACTTCAATCCTATCCTTTTTAAGGAAGGAAATCAACATTAAGATGAAGAAGCTGCGATAGGGACTCCCATTTCCCAATCCTCTGAGGAGAGCACATCGAAGGTGTTTGACATGAGTCTTGCGATCACCCTTAATGCTAATAGTTGAGTCCTGAGGTCCATTTTCAATAAGAATTGGGCATTGTTATATGATGCTGTGAAAATTTGTGACAAAATCCAGAAAAATGCCTCCATTAGTATATCGGACGAGCAAAAACCTGAAACCTTTTTTGTAACAGAAAAAAACAAGTTCATTAAGAGGAAGGTCTTTTATGGTAAAATGTGGAGCCTGCTCATATTGTAAGTTTATTTACGAGGGCTCCACATTTCAGGTAAGGGGTGCTACCTATCTCATCAAGGGTATTTTTACCTGTGGATCTAAACAAGTTGTCTATCTAGCACAGTGTCAGAAGTGTCCCTGTTTTTATGTTGGAAAAACGGAGGGGAAACTTGGAGACCGTATTTATGAGCATGAAAAAAATTATGAAAAAAATGAATTTAACGTCTTAACTAAACATGTGAACATGAATGAGCATCAGCATTAAACATTTGGTCATAGATCATGTCCCAGTAAATGTGTGTGTGTGTGGGGGGGCTTTGGGAACTTTATTTACAGAAGAAAGAGTTAGTATAGCAACTAATTTTTAATGCCTATTTTTACCCTGGGTTGAATGACTGCTATAGTATGAAACATATTTTAGCATTAAAAGCTTTGACTAGACAGGTAATATTTTAGATAAGTGTTAACTACCCTTTTGGTTTAAAACAAATTATTTAAATAAGGTAGTTTGGTCTTGTACCTGTCTTTGCTTCTTTTTTATTTTTATATTTAAAAGTTAAAAAAAAAACTTTTATTATAGAAAAGGGTGGTTGGACCTTTAAGACACTTGAAGTGATGTAATGATTACATCTTTGTAATGGAGTTTTTTTAAACAGGGCTGTTACTGAAGGTGAATAGTCTGAAGTTCACATATGGTTTAAGTGAATGAAAGTGCTTATTCTTATTTTCATTTTTACTGGAATAAAGTTTACTTATGGACTGGGCAGCTTTTTTGCTGTATGTCATTGCTGTCCAGACCTATAGCAGCATTTTGGATTGTTTAGTAGTTTGTGTTGTGAAACTGGAAGTTTGAGATCTGAGAAGTAGTAGGCTTGTGGGGCATTATGGGAGAGGAGGACAGCTTTAAGTCTTGGTATGGCTGATGTCAGAATTAATCAGATCAGAGGAACCCATAGGTTAAAATGGATGGAAAAGACTGCATCAGATTGTACAGTTGCATGTACAACTTACCTGACAGTAGATGTCGGAGTAGGAAAAAAAGCACCATCTTAATACTCCTTACACAAAGGATACCCCAGAAGGCTGGATATGTCTAACTTCCCGACTGACCTCCACAGCTTTCTTCAGATATGCCCATAAGCATGGCTTCTTCTTGAAATAAAGTCAGACTGACATCTGGTATAATGGGAACCATACTCATGCCATTACTTTAGTTCTTTTGGTAGTAAAAGGCACCACTGCATTCCTTCACTGTACTGGGGCACTGGAAGCCCAAACAACCTATCTCAAGTGCATACCAACTGCTAAATGAAAATTCCCAATACTACACTGACTGCCCCTCCAATGCCTGGAAAAGTCTGCAATCTCATCCCATTTTTTTTACCTACAGGAGATTTCAGATGTTATGTCTCACAGAAGATGGATGGAGGGAACCTGTGCTGCAGCAGTAATCTCTAATTCAAAGTTGTACACACACGTTTTCCTTTTGCGAAATCGAACGTTAAGAATGCCGAATTGAAGGACGAACTTGGTAGTTCGAAAGGTGAGAATGTCGAAGCTGCGGAAACCCGAATTCTTTCCCAGGGAAAGAATTCAGTTGGCCGTTTCTGCGACTTTGGCATTTTCGGACCGGGTCAAGGTAAGTGTACAAATGGGTAGTGACGGAATTTAGAGTTAGGGCGCGGGTCAGGTAAGTGAGCGATAGTGATGGACTTTAGGGTTAGGGCTGGGTTAAGGATAGTGGTGTATTTTAGGTTTAGTGTAGGTTTTGAAGGTGTTTGGTGTGATTGTGTTGTGTGTGTGTTTTTCGGAACAGCGAATTTTTTCCCTGGGAAAAAATTTGCGGTTTTGAAGTTTCAATGTTATCCGAATTCGATCTTCCAAGTTCGAACTTATGGTGTTCGACATTTTGTAAGTTCGATTTTGTGATATAGACCCACACGTATACTATGTTCAATGTAGTGATCACCACAAAAGTAGTGCAAAAAGCACAGTACCATAACTATATCAGGAATACAATGTTGGTAGTATACAAAACACCTTGCTGAATGTCTGCAGGGAAGACCACACTGATCTTGGACTGTACTTCTACCACAGAGAAGGTATGGATGGACATCTGTACGGCTACTTTGAAGAAGTTGTGGATGAATGCCCAAATCACTAACTTGTGGATATTCTGGGATGACTCATTGCTTAGGAATCCTTCCATAATGGTGAGTTTTTTTCCAAGTGGAATGGAATCCAACTATAATGACCCTTTTTTACTTTACGAGTCAAAGCAAAACTACATTGAAAGCATTTGTCTGGGATCTGGCTCATTCTCTTTCCAGCTAAAAGAAGACAAATAGTTAGACCTCATTTTCTAAACTGCACAGCTCTGTCACTGTAATATCTCACCTGACTATGGACATTAAATAAATACAAAAATCCTTTCCCCCTTGTTCTGCAGGTTAGGAATAATAGTAGCTAACTGAAAGGTCTGATTAAGGCTGATGACTGAGACCTCCTTTGGAATGAAGATGAGTCCTTAGACTAACTTCAACTCTTCTAGCCAATATAATGGCCACCAAGAATACAAGACTTTCCAGGAGAAGTCATTTAACAAGACTAACATGTGAGCTCAAAGCGGTCCACTGTGAACCGCTACAACATAACATTCAGCTTACAAGGAAAGGGAATCTTTTTCCTAAGAGGGCATATGCATACAACTCCCCAAAGGAAATGCTATTCAGGGATACTTCAGAATAAAAAGACATGGCTGAGAGGCAATCATCTACAAAAGTATGGGGAAAGTCTAGACAGCAGCTCTTTTAAGTACTGCAGGACTTTGGCTGTTGTGCAAAACAATCTTGCTGCTGTACCATATACAACACATAATCCATTTGCAAGGCATGCTTTTCTCGTACCATGTCTCCTGGGGCTTCCTGTAAGAGTTTACCACCTCATCCAGAAGCTCCTCCATGAATAGAATGAAATGTAGACAATCTGCATAGTTAACCTTAGGTATGGGTACAAAAGACTGCTCACAGTTGAGTCAAAACTGTGCTGTGAACAGGAAGAAAAAGATAAAAAGGAGTTCCTGTGGTGCCATTTGCTTCAGTGTGGAAAATCAAGTTTGCCTGTGCCAATAAGAAGCCAACAGAATTAGTGTTGCTCTTTTCTCTACTGGTTTCATGAATACTCTGGTGATTAGGAGAAACAAAGAAAAGGTGTAAAATAGCCTTTTTTCTATGGTGTGTCACAAGCAGCTGTGGCCCATGCTTTGTGACTTAGAAATCTGGAACAAAAGAAATGGGAGTTGGCTGCTGTTACCCGATTAACACATCCAGTAAGCAGCTACGCAAGTTTTGAAATGTCATGAAAAGCCAAGGGTCTGATCTCCACCATTCCTGAAGCAGGAGTGACTCAGTCTGTCTGCTGAGACATTCTGATTTGAGTGGAGGTAGGCATCGTGAACATGCAAGCCCAGATATGTAACTTTTTTCCATACAATCATGGTTAGCCCACATAACTAGTAGGAATGTGCCTCCCATGTCCGCAGACACAGGACATCATTGCGGTGTTGTCCACATCAGAATGCCCAGCTTGAGATTGCCTTGGAAGGACTTTAGAGTAAAATGGATGGCCATAATTCACTGACATTTTTCTTAAATTTTTTTCTCCTGATCCCGTTCCAGTAGCCACAGATCTGGAGGAGATTCAGATAGGCTCACCCAGCAAAGTCCAAAGCTTCTATGGTGGGTGTCTGCCTTGGGACAGCCTAGACTGTTTTCTACTTTTAGCTGTTCACCAGATCAGTACTTTCCCCAGGGAGGAAAATAAGAGGAAATTGCTGATCCAGTGTGTGCGCTGACACTGAAGCCAAAACCTCTCCAGGCACCATGGGATCTTCCTCATACATAATCAGATTAGTCTTAATATTAGAACACATACTGATACATGGCCTAATGTTCTCAATACTTCCTTGACCTGCAGCTGATTTGTTAGTGGCCAATCTGAAAGATAGTCATAAGCATTCGAGAATTCTCTCTTGGAAGAGGCAAATGGACTCTCTCCACGTTCAGCAGGGCTCCAAGGAACTCTCAAGTTATAAGTATAAATCCCAGGAGGGATAGTGGAGACATGTTGGTTAATGCTTCAGCATTTCTTTCAACAAGGACCTGTATGCAGCAATCATCCAGGTAAGGACAAATGTGCACTTTCTTTGTTCACAAGAAGACACGGATTAGGACTACTCAATTTATACATTCCAGCTGATCCAAAGGAGAGCGATATGAACTGGCAATGGTTATTTCCCACAACAAACCTTAATGGACTATGATTGTACAGATGTGGGACCTTCAGGTCTTTGGTGGACAGCAAGGTATCCTTATAGATTAGAGGAATGAGTGCCAGTTTAGTCTGGACTGGTTTCTATGGGCCATCTTTCACTGTCACTAGAAACATCTGATAGTAGAAATCTTTCCTTTCTTGTAGTTTGAGTACTTCCACTGCCCTCATGGGTAAAAAAGGATTCCGCTATATCCAATGCCACTATCAGGCAGTCTTCAGCCACTGAGAAGAATCTCACTAAAAGGAGGTTTGGAAAAACTCCACCCTATACACCTGACCAATAATGGACCTCTCTCACTGACTCTCCTGGAAGGCAAAACAAAAGGAATGACCCTGGCCATGGCTCTAGATAGGAATCTCCTGTTTGCCTTCAGAGGGGTTACGATAGGAAGGGCTACATCTTTTGATTCTTTCAGAATTGAGGTGGCATTAGGTTGTTCATCCCCCAAGGCTGTTAGACACAAGCCTGTGCAGGCCTGGTGGAGTCAGAATGGCCTATTGCTTCCAACCAGCAGTTTCGGAAATGGGAGTTTTGAGATCAACTCATCGTCCAGTTTCTACTGAGAAGCCAGATGCCAACGGTCAAGCTAGTGAGCAACCTGCCTACATGAAAGTTTGAACTCTTTCCTAGTCTAAATAAGCTTTGAGTTTTCTGGACCTATTCTGCAATGGTTTCCTCCACAAAGTACTGTAGTGAAGTGCTCACAGAAGAAAAAAAAAAGACAACTTGCGGAATTTGTCTCCCACAAGCATACTTATTAGAGAATTTTTCTGGTGATATCAAGGACCTCAGAAATTTGGTTCTGTGTACATGCATGGGCTGGTTTCATTACTCTTCTGGCAAAATACTGAAAATGATCATATCTATTACACTGGACACTTCTTGCAAGCATCATATTTGCAAACCTTTTAAATAATTATGAACATAAATACATACTTAAGATTTCAATAATGGAAGCAGACTGTTGTCTATCACGTCAATGTCCAGTCATTTCCATCATTACCACAATGTTTATACATTAAAATTCAATTCATATACATTTATTGCATAATGTCTCATCCATGCAAGACTACTGTGGGACACGTGTCTCACTGGTTCTATTGCAAGTACAGCACTGCTGGTTTATCAGAAATTTGGATCTATGGCCAGAAAAGGTTCCAGACCCCTGAGTTAGCCCATCTGATGCTTGGAAACATTTTGCAACTAATTTAATCTTTGACATTTGTGATAGCTGTGAAAAATAAAGAATTATATATGACCTTCCATTATCTAGTTACTACATGAACATACAAACAGAATAGTGAAAGGCTACACATTACATTTTGGACTCTTGAGTTAATAAAGATATAAACTAGTTGCATAAATCACTTTAAACTCCAGATGTCAACCAAAAAGGTTCTTTATTTAGGTTTCCAGTACAAAGCAGCATTTGTAATGCTTAGGTCAAAGCCTCAAAACTGTTAGAAACAGTCACATGGATAATAAAAGATGTAAGAATGGTTTGCACCCCCCACAAAAAAAAAAAAAAAAAAAGAAAAGAAAATGCAAATGAAAATGGAGAGATTCAGCATCAGATGACCTATTCACCTTCAATCATCATTTTCTCATGAGAGACCACTTTTACATTTCCCGTGACTACAAATTCAATATAAATTATTCTGAAGCATCACATTATGAGAATTAGTCTGATTTTAGATACCATTTCTTAGGATGGCTAAGATTTCAGACTAGGGGATGATTAGCAAAAACTACACAGAGACACAGACACACACCTATGCATGTAGTTTGCTATGCCTTGTGTACCTCTGTAGGCATATTATACATTACTCCACAGAGCTTGTCAGCACACTGGAAGTAACAGAGAAATGTGCAAAAATAACCACATTTACTACTTCAGCTAAGCGCCTTAACCAGATAAGACACAACACATTCCATCCCCAGAGAGGACAGGTAAGGATCTTGGCTTTGTAGTTGGTTATATGCTGCAATTCCCATACCACCCTCAGGTCAGGTAACTTTTAACTGCAACAAATCTGCTCCCTCATTACCCAAAGATGGACTTCTACAGTCTGCTGACCAGCATAACAATGAAAACACAAAAACAGGCTTACATCATCATTATTTTTAGTGTTAAGTCAGTATCTCTCTAAATTCAAGCCAGACTTTGCATTGTACACTGTTTAAGGATCATCGCTTTGGCAAATAAATTACTTAAAAGAAAAATTACTAAGACGACAAAAGGAAGTTAAGATTTGAAAATATACGAATGTATGAGCCATCTGTGCCTTAATAGATTCAATCACAACTTAAGCATTAATGTGATCACATGAAGGAGGTGATGTAAACAGTGAAAACACTAGAAATTACGTAAAGTTAACAACTGCATCCAGTCTAGCATAATGCTGTGCAGGAGGTCTTAAATGTGAATGTTGCTAAAACAGTACCAAACATAAATGGCTGTAAGGTACAGGTGCTACCCATGAAGGACATACTACTAAGGTTCTGTCAGGCTACTAAACAGAAATGTTCAAGCAGCATTAGGGTCAAGTGGCTACTAGAGCCAATCTGACTTTTTTTGGAGGGGATGGTAAATTACTGAAATTACAGACAGCTCTAAGTAGGCCTTGTAGCTTGACGTGATCTTGAATAAATCAGCCAATGTGTGTTGGGATACAGCAGTCAAATGGCAGTACAAGGAGAAACGTGTAATGTTTCCATTCAGCTGCTGCAAACAACAATTTCTGGAGTTTATTCTTGTACTTTAAAATAAATAAATAAATAATGAGAAATTATTAAAAGGTGTATTGTACTTGACATAGTACTGGCTTTGTCATACTAAAATCCCACCACTTCCCTCCCCAAATTCTAGCCATGTTCCCAGTGCTGCTGCTACCACCAAGAGTGTGTTGTTCTGGTCCCTCTTGCTTCTGCATGCCTCAGGCTGTATCTTATTTGCTGGTGAAGAGGGCCCCCACGGTCATCAATGCTCCTAGGGCCACTGCTCCCGTGAGGACTGTTCTCACTGATGACCAGTGGCCTTCTCTCAGTTTCCTGGCTTCTGAAACTGCCCCGTTCCCGTAGAGAGACACAAATCCATTCTGAGAATAAAAAAAAAAAAAAAAAAAAAAGAAAAAAAAAAAAGAAAAAAAGAACAGTATTTAGAAATACAAAAATAAAAGCCACACGGCCAAACAAAAACAACTTTAAAGGAAAAAAATACAAGCTGTTTATAGCATTAAGCTGAATGGATTAGTTTTCAAAGATGACATCAGTGCAAATGACCTCACCACTCCCCCAGCTACTTGTTTCAAGTCACTATTTAGCAGCCACTCAAGCATTTTAGACAAATAGGTATATAAAGCTTAAATAGTTCCTCTCCATGGTTTCCCACCACAGCCTGTACTCCATTTCAGCTACATAAACCTGATCTTCAGGCTTAACATCATGTTACTTGTTAAGATAAGGGAGTTTCCTTCTCCACCTGCAGGAGGTTGTTCACTATAACAATGGAAACAAAAATTGCACTCTTACCTTAATCATGATAGTCTTAGACAAGCTATACCATTCAATTTCTAGTGAATGATTTGGCAACACAAGCAGAAGAATCAGAGAGAAGCCACATTTCCAAGTGTCACTCATGGTTCTCAATACACAAATGCACTGTAACCTTGCAGCACCTTGTATAAAGTGGTCATTCTCAATGACAACCTCAGCTACCGCAACAACTTTCTCTTCAGTTAAAACAGTGCAAAAAGTACCATCCTAAAGTATAATTTTTTAAATTCTAGTCAGTCAGAACAGCGTCCTTTTTGTTGACTTAACAAGGATGACAAAAATGCATCTTCACAACCCTTAGGTTATGGATTAAAACTAAGAAAAGACGTGGAGACATACAAGCCCAGCAGCTGTGGCAGGGACAGAAAAACAAAGACTATTCAAATAAAAAAGGAATAAGGATAAATTACTACTTTTTGTTAGCTCTTCTCAATTCATAATCTTCCCCACTCACTCTTCATATCTACATGCAATACTACAATGAGGAAAATAAAATTAAAGTGATCGATACTCACTCCACAGTGGTGGATTTATACACAAAGAACCATATGTAGCAATAGAAAGTAAAGTAAAAACTGACACCAAAGGCACAAAAACCTCTTGGCACACAACTCTGCACAAACCACCCTCCAAAATGACACTTCTGCTCTAACCAATACAAAGATAAATCAGAGACAGAAAATTGTGTGCGCATGTGAACAGTGTGAGGGTGGAGTGTGTGTCCTACAGCTGGAGCTCTAATCACAGCCTCAGTGTTATGGTGGGTATCACAACTTTAACTGATTTTGCAGAGAATCAGCTGCACAGACAAGACAGATTACTCACCAGGTCAATTCTCCTTGGTGGCTGTCCTAAGGGAATATTTCATTGATATCTGTGGCTTTTCTGCACCTGCCACAACTACTGGGTTTGTATGTCTCCACATCTTAGAAGCTGAAAAGTAAGGTGTACAAAACAGTGATTCGACCAGTACTACAATACTGTATGGTACAGAAACCCGGGCAGTAAAGGCAGAGCAGTTGAGGAAGCCAGAGGTGATGAAGCTGAAGATGAAGGGCCTGAGACTGATGGTAGGATGCACACTGTGGGACAGACAAAGAAATGACACAACAGCCAAGCCAAAGTAGCGCCAGTTGCAGAAAAGATCAAAGAGAAGAGATTATGGTGGTTCGGGCACATGTGCATGAAAGCAGAATACAATCTGGTGAAGATTTGGGACAGAAAGGAAGAAGGCAAGAGGAAACAAGAGCATCAAAATAGATGGATGAACTGTGTGAGAAAAGACCTGTGATAATTAGGCATGAATGTCTAAGAAGGTAGGACAGTGGCACTGAATGGGAAGAGATGGCAACAAGTGACATGACACCCTGACCCCATGAAGATAATGGTAAAAAGGAGGATGATTATGATGATGATGATTTGTGGCCAAAGAAGAAAACATGAACCCTGAGGTTACATCTCATTTACAATAGTCTGCAAGGGTATTAACAGATGACCAGTTTGCAACTGCACAAACGTCCATGAAGCACTAAGAAAAATGTGGGGAGCAACAGAGGGACAGGGAAGTGTTTGCAGCATGGTACTGCCTTAGGATAATTTGTCAGGCATGACTGCTTGTATGAGGCTAGAGAATTTTGAGGACAGTGGATAAAACCACCCGCTATAAATAAGCATCATAATAAGAGTCTGTTATTAAAAGAGTAGAATTAACTTACTGAAGATAACAGATACAAGTATATTTAGCATAAACATGCATATGGCAGAACAAATACAAAAAAGTAAAGATAAAGGATCAAGAGTCTTTTTCTGCCTGTTCTTATAGGATGCATACATTTGTTTGTGCTGCAATAGGACTGGTAAGTCAAAATGACACAATGTGACCTTACAGATATTAATAAATCATCCAACACTACATTTTAAAGGAAAGGCCCGGCTAGGGAGAAATAAATACAATGCACAATGCTGTATTTTTAACGGCACCAAAATAAGAAGAATGTGGTAGCTAGATAAGGGACTGTCACAGTCTTTTATTCAAGATTCTGAGAGGTGTGGAAAACCCCTAAGTCTGGGAAAACGAAAGTTGCTTACTTACCACGATAGAGCTGTGTTGTCAGTGTCTGCCTCGTTCAACCTGTGGGTTACTGGATCCCACTCGATCCGACACTGGCCAAATCCTCCAGACTTCAACTTGACGGGTTCCATCTTCCCTACCCACAAACCCAAAAGATACCTCAGATTGAGTTTGACCCATCTTAATATAGCTCTAAAACACATTTCTCACATAAAGGAGGACAAAAGCAAGAACAAAGGAGAATTGAACCTCATACACTCGCTCATTTTAGACAAGGGAACTCGATAAACAGACAGGGACAGGAGGAAGGGAAGAGAAGTTGATCCTGACAAGAGGCAGGCAACACAGTTCTAGCATTATGGTAAGTACATAACTGAGGTCTTTAATGGCTGCCTGGCTTCAACCTGTGGGACAGAGTTCCCAAACACACAAAAATCCCTGGTAGGATCCAAGGACGGATATACTGCAACACAGCAGAGCCAAAGGAAACCCTTGAATTAGACAATGTCCAGCTTGTAATGAGAAACAAAGGTGTGATGGCCCACCCAAGTAGCTGCTGCACAGACCTGATTCCAGGAAGTTTTGGAAAAGAAAGCCATTGCTCTAGTACAGTGACCCTTAGGTTTACCATGCAAAGTCTTGCCTCTCAAGGCATAAGCAAAGGAAGTACAGTCTGACAACCATTTGGATATTGTCACTTTCGACACATGTCTGTCCAGTCTGGATTTTCTAAACATTTTTGTTCTGTCCATGTAAAATCTCAATTGTCTACGCCCATCCAGACAATGCAGCAATTATTCACCCTTATTCAAAAAATTACAGAAAACACAGGAAGGTAAAGAAATCTATTCAAATTACTGTTGGAGGCTACTTTGGGTAGAAAAGAAGGACTGGTGTGGACTGAAACCTTATCTTTGTGAAACACCAGATAAGGCAGTGAAGAATCCAGAGCTTCTAGTTATGAAACTCTCCTAGTCAAGTTAACGGTCACCAGAAACAAAGTTTTCCAAGATAACAAATTTCTGTACCATATAGTAGTATTGGTCAAACCACTGTTTTGTACATTAAGAACGCAGTCCGGAATGTCATCTGGTCCCGTGGAGGCTGTATTCTTAAGCCTTGGAGAGAGCATTGATGACTTGCTGTTTGGAGATGGGAGGAGGAGATGATGAAGACATGGTTTGTAGTATGGTTGGGGGATGGGACGTGACATTTTCACCAAACCTGTCTGCTAGCAGGTTTGCAATTTCTGCAGGGTCAGTGTATGCGATGCCATCCACAATTAGTTCAGCACACACCAGAGTCCTACCTTTTAGGTTGTAGATGTAGCTGAAGAAAGCCTTATGGTTACCTTTGGCAATGGTTGCTAAATTTTTCTCACTGTTGCTCTTTGAAGATTTTACAAGTTGTCTTATTTGCTTGTTTAATCTGAGAAGGGTACTCTTCCAGTTCTGGGATCTCACTTTTGTATTTTTAGAAAACAACTTCTTTCGCTTACTGTATAATTTTTTAAAACTAGACGTCCACCAGGATGGTTTGTTTTTTCTTGAGAATCTTGTTTTAACCCTATCGGGCATGGCCGTGTCTATACATTTGTCTGGATGTTTATACAGGGCATCAGTGTATACCTTAGTATAGTTGTCAATGCCATCTGTGGAAACTGGAGCTTGGAAGTCGATTATACCTTCCCTTAGGAGGGTATCCTTAGCTTTGGTGAAGTTTTTTAGCCTGATTTCTCCTTTGAAGAGTTCTGGTGCTATTGCCACTTCCAAAATTACTGACTTATGGTCAGATTTAACAAGCGCAGGCCCTATACTTGAGTAGCTACATCAATCGCTCATATTGATGAGGACCAGGTCTAGAATACTGGAGCCCCTTTGTAGGCTGGTGTATATTTGTTCCAGGGTGTTTTAAAGTCCAGGAACTTTTCTGTGAGTTTGGACTCGTAAAAGTTTCCCAATTAATGGAAGGACAGTTGAAGTTACCCATGACTACAGTGTTAGGTTGTACCTTAACTATCCCAAGTAGGTCTAAATAAGCTGTGTGGGCATCTTAGTTCAATGAAGGGGACCTGTAACTGACAATGACCTGAATGGGGGTCTTAGCCACAGTAATTTGGACTAGGAGTAGCTCCATAGCATTTTCTTGTCTAACCAGTCTAGAGGTGTAATTATCTTTAAGGAAGATAGATACTCCACCTGCTCTGGTTCTCACACCTTCAATTTGCGGTCTGAAAGTGTGGAAGCCATTGTAGCCTTGCAAGGCTCGGGTGCTTTCTGTGGCCTTGAGCCAGGTTTCTGTGACTGCACAGATGTCAACATCTTCTGGGGAGAGGAGTGCTTCCAGAGTGTGCAGTTTATGATTTAAACTCCTAGTGTTTAGCAGGATGACCATTAGTTTCTCTGTGCTGAATATTTTCACGTCGAGAATTTTGTTGTTGTAACTTTGCCTAAAGAAGGCATTATGGAGGAGGCAAATGCCTTAGCCAGCAACTGAAAGCCTAGAGGTTCCAGGTGAAGACCATCTCTGGCAAAGCAGTGTGGTCTATCCACCATATCGTCACAGTCTGACAGGAACTGGATCCTCTTAGAATGACACCAGAAACTAAGCCAATTATTGAAGTCAATCATTTTCTGTTTGCAATGTGGTATCATCCTAGGCGAGGGTAAAATGTTGCTCAAAGCTAGGGACATACCTGAATGGGACACATACTCAGAGAGCTCAACCATGTCTCTCTTCATATAGTCCAGAGAGATAAGTCTCAAGTTGTTTATACCACGACGAACTATGACAGACGGTACTTACTGAGAGACCTGAGTGCATGTATGATCTGGTGAATTCTTGTACCAGACAGGCAGCTGACTGTAACTTTCTTCTTGTTCAACCTGGTGAGTCAGGCATCTGTATGTCTCACTATAGAGTCACTTATAACTAAAACATTTGATAGTTGTGCATTGCCTTAGGGGTTTATTTGGTGAGACACAGGTGTTAATGTTTTTGTGTACATTGGGTGCTTTGGGTTTTGAGTTAGATGTAGCATGTTTGTGTTTTGGAGGTCTCTGGTGTTTAGGCAGGTTTCTGGAGAGTACCTCTGCAGATGAAAGTTTATGTGTTGGGTGCATATTACGAATAGGAGGAGTTGTGTGTGAGGTAACAACCTGTTGAGTGTTGCTGTTCTGGGTACAAGAGAGCAGTGATTCCAGATGCTTAGTGTAGGAGTATCTCTCACAAACTGTACTTGAGTGATTTAGGAGTAAGGGGTCGTCAGTGTATATGAAGCAGTTACTATACTGCCTAAAAAAAACATGTCCACCAGGATGGCAGGAGAAACAGAGGGGAAACTGACAGTCCATAATGTAAGTTATGAACCTGCTATCTCAGCAGATCAGGAGAAAAAGATGGCAGGGAGCTCTTTTAGGGTGACTACCTATGGTGTGTACAGTAGGAGGTTTATGTTAGAGGGGATCTACAGGGTCTGATGTTGATAGATATGAGGTAAAATCTCTGCAGGGTCGTTCACTAAACAGCTGAGAGCTATTCAAGAACTGCTCTGCTACATAACAGCTGCTTCTAAGGGAAAATACTTCTATTGGTGCATTTGGTCTGTAACCGCCAAGAGTTGCCCTCTGTGCAGTGGTGCAAAGCAAGCAAGAACACAGCAACTAATACAAACAAACCGATAAAAAAGCTCAAACTGAGCCCTGCACCAATAAAATAGCTCAAACTGAGCCTTGGACCAGTATTCTTCAATTAGACAGTTCTACTGTACACGCCTGCCATGAGGGTAACAGGGGGGGGCTTCGCCAAAAAAAAATATGTCTGGATTTTTAGTGCTCACTCTACAAAGAGAACTGAATCACTCAATACTGAAACTGACTTGTCCAGGTAGTTTAAATTGTTTGTTGTAGCACTGCACTTGCAAGCAATTTTTTTGTTTTTTTACATTAAGACATTAGCAGTGATATGCACAGATGCAAATGCCTAGATAGTAAATTTTTATTATTTATTTTATTTATTTGCAGTTTGCCAGAATAGTCCAATTGGGCCACAAGGCGCCCGTTTTCAATGGAGTCCTGGGGAGGAAAGCTCCAGAAAAATACAAATACATAGTACACATTGCACATTTACATTACAGATTATCTCATAGGAACAATGACAGAATACATCAGTATAGTTTGTAAAACAATACAAAAAACACTTTTTTCTTTTTTTTTTACAAAAGTAGCAGCATAGGGTAACTGTTAAGTAGTTGGTCAAATAGATTCAATAGAGCTGTGGAATTACAGGAGGCAGTGATGGCATATTTAGTTCTTGGAGAGTAGGAAGTAGTATTACAAGGATCAGGTAGGATGGGAACAGGAGCACTTCCATTGTGAAGTTAGGTGTGAGTGCAGCAAGGTTTTAAATGAGGAGAGACTGCTGGTGATCCGGACAGGAGATGGTAGAGAATTCCAGAGGCGTGCAAGAGAGGAGGATATTAGGTAATTCTCAGCTGGATGTGTGGGTTTGTGCAATGTAATTAGTTTTTGGGAATTAGATCTTAGAAGTCATTCTGGTTCATACATTTCAAAGGTAGTGGCTAGGGAGGGACAAAGAGAGGGGTTGTAAATGAGTTTGTGTGCTTGGATGAGTTGAGTATAAGTGAGGAGGTTAGGTAGCTCAAGCCAGTTTAGTTGGAGAATTACAATGGTGACAAACGGCTCTGTGACCTGCTGCAAATTTTGATATCTTGTTATAGCAAGAGGAAAGCTTTGTTTTGAGGGAGGATTGCAGGTTGGTGAGGATAGATGCACCATATAGGAGGGATGGGATGACAAATATTGGCTAGTATGAGCCTAGTGGAAGGAGAGCTATAACGATTATGGCAGTAAAGCATACCAAGTTTTTTTGACATTTACTTGTAAATGTTTGTCGAATTTTAGTTGATCATCTATGAGTACTCCTAGTAGTTTAGTGTTAGAGACTCTTTCTAGGGGAGTATTATTTTTGCTGGTGATTATGAGTGTTTATCTAGGGAGGAGGTTTTGGAGGCAGTGAATAATATAAGTTTAGTTTTGGTTGCATTAAGAGCCAGATGGTTGTCTAGCATCCACTGCTCAGCAGAGGAAAAGGCGGTTTGGGTAAGCTTATGTAGAATGGGGGGGATAGAAGTGGAGGAGCAGATAATGCTAGAATTATTGGCATATTGGATGAGGCTGGAGTTTGGAATGGCTTGGTAGTTGCTGTTAATGAATATGTTGAACAGTAGGGGGCCTAAAACAGAACCTTGGAGGACACCTGTGGGAGTATTAAGGAAGGGTGAAGTGGCTTTATTCCGTCTGACTGCTTGTTGTCAGGTAGCTGGAGAACCACTTGGTACAGGAAGGGGATAGGTTTAGTTTGGAGAGTTTTCTAAAAAGCATGTTATGGGAATAGTGTCAAATGCCTTGGAGAGGTCGAGAAGGGTGGACATGAAATGGCCGGAATCATGAGCTTTGTTGTTTCAAGGAAGGAAAGGAGAGCAGTGGAGGTGCTATGACTGGGTCTGAATCCATGCTGAGTGGGGTTAAGAAGCTGGTTGTTGATGAGATAAGGTAAGAGTTGCTGGTGGATACATTTTTCAAGAAACTTAGAATTAGGGGCTAAGATAGCAATAGGATGAAAGTTTGGAATGTCATTATTATTACCTCCTTTATGTAGAAGAATAATAAAGGCTTTCTTCCAGAGCTATAAAAATAGAAGTTATGTACTTACCATAACACGTTCCATGTGAGTTGTTTATCTCACCTTTATTCTCACTGATGGGTTCGGAGCCGATCCTTGGCTCCGACACGGCCAATAGCAAGCTCAAGGTTTGCCAGTAGCTCGAGACCAGCACCTTATCCCACAATGCACTGCTGGAATTACCTCAGATCATTTTTGCTGCGCATAACAGACTATACATATATATACATATATACAACCCATATATACTCTCTTATATATATCTACGAAGAACAGTTCCCACAGGGAAAGAAGAAATATTGAATAACCAGGGTGATACTAGCCTCTATGTCAACAGTCAGCCAGGAGGGGGAAGGAGGGAGGGACATGAGAATAAAGGCGAGATAAACAACTCACATGGAACGTTATGATAAGTACATAACTTCTATATGTGAAGTTGTTAAATCTCGCCGTTTATTCTCACTGATGGGTAGCTCCCCTAGCACCCTCAACCCTGGGTGGCTCATGGGAGTGTACTCTTCAGTACCACAGAACCAAAGGAAGACCTGTCCCTAGAAGCCTTATCTACTTTGTAATATGTGAAAGGTATGAGGTTTAGACCAAGTAGCTGCAGCGCAAATATCATCAAGGGACAATTTAGCTTGAAAAGCAGAAGAGGTAGAGACAGCTCTGGTAGAATGAGCTTTTGGTTTGTGCGTTAAAGGCATGTTCGCATTTTCATACACAAAGGATATACAATCGGATAACCATTTAGAAAAGGTTGTTTTAGCCACTGGATTGCCTTTTCTTGCTTCTGAAAAGGATACAAAAAGTTGATCTGATTTCCTAATATCCTTAGTTCTGTCAGGATAAAATCTGAGCTGTCTGTGAACATCAAGTTTGTGCAGCATATATTCCAATTTGTTAGAGTGGTTGGGGAAGAACACTGGTAAGTTCAATGACCTGATTGATATCTGACTCAGAACAGACTTTAGGTAAAAATGAGGGGTTTGTTCTGAGAGATACTCTATCAGCATGGAAGATCATGTAGGGTGGTCTGATGGATAATGCTTGAAGTTCTGACACACTGCAGGCAGACGTAATGGCCACAAGAAAAATTGTTTTCCAAGATAAAAATTTTAAAGCACAAGAAAAGGCTGGTTCAAAGGGAGGAAGAATAAGTTGAGACAGCATAAGGTTTAAATTCCAGGGAGAAAAGGGAATTTTGATCTGAGGTCTCATATGAAGAACACCTTTAAGGAAGGTTTTGGATAATTTATGGCTCATAATATTTGAGCCATCAAGACCAAGGTGAAAATTTGAGATAGTAGCTAACTGAACTCAAACTGTAGCAGCTGCTGCCCCTTCCTTAAAAATTTCGTCAAAAATTTCAAAATGGTAGATAGCGGAGCTTGAAAAGGGTCAATGTTCTGCGTGTTGGCCCAAATTGAGAACCTTTTCCATTTACTGCCATATAGTTTCCTGGTAGCTGGCTTGTGAGAAGACAAGAGAATCTGTCTTGTGTCTTCTGAAATTGAATGAAGCCTGGCAATTAAGGGAAGTGGATTAGCCAAGCACTCAGTTTCAGGGACTGCAGAGAAGGATGAAGGTCCCCTGATGGGTGAGTCAGAAGGTCCAGAACTGGGTCCAGGATCCATGGATCCTCCAACAGATGATGGTGGAGAAACGGTAACCAAATCTGTCGAGGCCAGTAGGGGGCTATGAGTATAACCTTCCTTCCCAGCGATTTTGCTTTCTGTAAAAATCTGGGTATTAATGGGAAGGGTGGAAATGCATAAAGGAGACCCGGGGGCCAATCGTGTATCAGTGCATCTCTCGGGGGATGACCCGAAGGTGGTATCAGGGCAAAGTAGCTTCTGCATTTTGAATTGAAGTGGCTAGCAAAAAGGTCACAGCAAGGCTGGCCCCATTTGCGGAAAATCAACTCCGCAACCTGTTGTTTGAGAGACCACTTGTGAGGGAGTAATACTGCCCTGCTTAGCTTGTCCACTATGATGTTGGATTCCCCGGGATATGCGTTGCTAACAGAAAACGCTGGGACAACACAGCCCATTGCCAAACCCTTTGGGCTTCTCGACAAAGGGGGTAAGACTTGGTTCCGCCTTGCTTGTTCAGGTACCAGACTACTGACATGTTGTCAGTCTGAATTGCAATAGTCTCTAGAGGGAGAGAGTCCTGAAAGTACTGCAACGCCAGAAGTACCGCTCTCAGCTCTAGAACATTGATGTGCAGATGTGATTCTTGATCTTTCCATGTGCCTTGGGCAGTCCTTCCCTGAAAATGCCCCCCCACCCTATCAGGGAAGCGTCCGTGGTCACAGTGGCTACTGGGGGTGGGAGAACAAAGAGTCTTCCTATTGTAACATGAAGAGACATCAACCACCACCGAAGGTCTCTCCTGCAAGAATCCATAAGAATCATGTGGTGCACTGGTAGTTTCTGGTAAGACCACTGAGCGAAGAGGAGCCATTGAAGGATTTGCATATGCATCCTTGCCATTGGTATAGCCAGGATTGCTGCCGCCATCAAACCTAGTACTTTCAATACCTCCGCTGCTGTAGCTTTGTTTTTTGACACCAGTGAGCTGACGTTTTGGTGGAGAAGAGAGACTCTTTCGAAAGGGAGACGTAGAGTGGTGGTTGAGGTATCTACCTCTGCTCCTATAAAAACGGTATGCTGAGATGGCAATAAGGCAGACTTTTCGAAGTTGATCGTAATGCCTAATTGATGGCAGAGTGTCAGAGTGTATTGTGTTGCCTGAGTCAATTGATGCCTGGTGGTAGCGGTGAGGAGCCAATCGTCTAAGTATGGAAACACCTGGAATCCTAGACGCCTCAGGTGAGCCGTGACCACTGCCATACATTTGGTGAACACTCTGGGGGCTGAAGTGAGACCAAAGGGCAGGGCTCGAAACTGGTAATGATTGGCTCCCAGCCGGAAGCGCAGATGATCTCTGGAGCGTCTGTCCATCTTTATGTGATAGTACGCGTCCTTGTTATCTATGGAGCACATCCAATCACCTTTCCTTAAAAAGGGAAGAATGGACTGAAGCGTGACCATTTGGAACTTCTCTTTCTTTATTAAGCTGTTGAATCTGTTGAGGTCCAAGATAGGTCTCCAGTCCCCTGTTTTCTTTGGTACCAAAAAGAATTTTGAGTAAGTTCCGAATCCAACTTGGTCTGCTGGGACTGGTTGGATGACTCTTTTTTTTCTAGCAATCTGTGGACTTCTACGATTGCTTGTTCCCTGAGATTGGGTGGAACATCTGGAATTTTTTTGATAGGAATGGGTGGGGTAAAGAACGGTATGAAATATCCTCTGGAAATGATGCTTTGTACTCAAGTATCCGATGTTATGTTTAGCCAGGCTTCTGGGTACAAAGACAAGCGACCCCCGACTGCCTCCAGAGCCGAAGAGCTGGGCCCCCTTTCAAGGGCGCTGGTAGGACTGACCGGAGAACTGACCCTTGTCACCCTGTTGCTGCGGACCCCCTCTGCCACGGGGGCAGCATCTTCCATTATAAACCCCTCCACTGCCTCTAGAGGGGGTTTCACCATGTGTGTCCTGAAAGGCTGCCTGAGTTTTTTGGAACCACATCCCCCCCCCCCCCAGGGCCCATGGGGTAGGGCCGAGTAGGAGTAGAAAAATGGACCCCAACAGCAGATAAAGTCTTGCCTTCCTGCTCACACCTTGTTAAAGTTTCCTTTACTTTGGGCCCAAACAGTGATGAGCCATCGAATGGGGTACTAATAAAGGAAGACTTGAAGGGTTCCGCAAAGAAACAGAGATGCATCCAGGCTTGTCTGCGAAGAGCAATGCCCGAACTAGCGGCTCTACTCGAACCATCAGCTGCATAGGATATGAGATGCATGGACGGGTTCATTACTGAGTTTACGGTAATGAGCTGGGCGTTGACTTTGTCGGCCACTCCTGTAGCTACTGTACCCTGGAGAGTATCTCCTAGCTCTTTCAGGAGATCTCTCTGTAGTCTTGTAAAATGGGTCAAGTAGTTCAGTGATCGCAGAGAAAAAGTCGCTGAACTAAACATGCGCTTCCCATATCTATCCATAACCCTAGAATCTCTGTTAGGGGGATAGATAGAAGAGGATGTCTCAGATACTTCCTTTTTGGCGGCTGCAGCCACCACCATGGCATCCACAGGCACTCCTTTTGTCAGAAATGGCTTATCTACTGGGGCAGATATGAATTTGTTGCGTCTACAAGGGACAGGTTCCATGGCCTCCGGTGACTCCCACGCCTTACGAGAGATCAGTTCTATGAGCTCGTTGTAAGGCGGAGACACCCAAGAAGTGGAAGGTTGAGACCCAAAAGCCTTCAAGAGTACAGACTCATCTTCAGTAGGGGTCTTGGACTGCCAATCGCCCCTCTGACTAAGGATCTCTAGTATCTCTGCAAAGGAGATATCCTCAGAGGGGGATCAAGCGGACCCTTCTAACTCATCTAAGTCCGTGTCAGATGTCAAAGACTCCTGTGAGGAGTCTAAGTGCCTCCTCTTGCACAGTCTCTTCCTGGGCACCTCCTCAGTGGGAGGATCTGGGGAGGTCTCAGAAGAGCAGGGGACACCCTGTGGGGGTACTTGAGGCTCAGGGTTTCTACGGTTGGAGGGGTCAGTAGATGCAGAAGTAGACCCAGGAGCTTGAGGGGAGAGGGAAAGCTGAACCAATGCTGACGTTGTCTTTGGAGACAAAACTCTCCTCATAGCATCGAAGGCACCACGGCTCCGACAAGTAGTAGACGGACCCGACAGCACTGTCCGATCCTCCCACACCGAAACCCTGCACTCCGAGCCTGATGTAGGAGCTGAGCTCATCCGAGCCGAAGCCCAGAGAGGAAGAGTCAGCACCGACAAGTCGGAGAGACTATCCTCCCCGAACCTGACGGGAGAGCGTCTGCTCCGAGAGCCCTCGGTCAGCGCAGAGGACATCAGAGTAGATGGAGCTGATAACCCCGGTGCGGGTATTGGCTCCAAGGGTTCGACCACCATCGGTTCAACTTCCTTTGGCTCCGAGAGTCCAGTACAGCTCGGAGGAGGAGTAAACAAGTCCGGTTCCATGATCTTCGGCACAGACGAGCTGGTCAGGGCCGACAACAATTTGGCAATTCCTGGTGCCTGTAAAAGCTTCGGCACTAGCCGATCCATGTCCAAATCTGAAAGGCTAACTGAGGACTTAGCAGAGTGCACCGAAGGTGCTGACTGGAGCAGACGTGAAGAAGGAACTTCAGAGACCGGCTCCAATACTGAGAGCTGGCTCCAAATCAAAGGTACACTCAGCTCCGATGACTGTGGAACCAATGACCTTCCTTCTGAAACTTTAGCCTTTTTGGAGACCTTATCTGATGACTTGGATTTTGAGGATTTGGAGGATGTACTAGCACCTCATGGCTCCTCAAAACTTCCGAAAAAGATTGCTGTAGCAATCCCCTGTCTATAAGTTTCCTCCTTCTCTCCAAGAGGAATCTTGAAGAGAAGGAGTGACAAATGCTACATGTGTCTTGGAGGTGCTTGGTCCCCAGGCAGTAGACACACTGTATGTGTCCGTCAGTGACTGACGTTTTCTGCCCACAATCTGGGCATTTTTTGAATCCCGACTTGGGATGGGATCTCTCCTTATCATCTGACATACTGAAGAGAAAAACAGTAAATTAGATTCACAAACAACTAAGCCCAAACTGGGCACTATCCACAAAACTATTATTTATATATATGTATATGTATATATATATATATATATATATATATATAAATATAATACAAATATGGGGCTAAGAAGCCCACAGAAAAAGCCTAACTACTAAAGGAGTTAATAGTAGGAAAAAGGGGCTAAAGGCCCACACAAACTAAGAAGCCAACAATGCCCTAATTCTTAAAGTATTTAAACTATCTAAACTATCTAAATATAACAGAACTAATGCAAACTAGATATATATGTAACAAAAAGAAAACTTTTTAAAGACTTGCTGTTGATTTGTTTCTAAAATGGTCTGAGCTAGCTGGATCACCGAGATCTCTCTTGCCACGGCAAACTAGATCAGAGGAAATTCCAGCAGTGCATTGTGGGATAAGGGGCTGGTCTCGAGCTACTGGCAAACCTTGAGCTTGCTATCGGCCGTGTCGGAGCCAAGCATCGGCTCCGAACCCATCAGTGAGAATAAACGGCGAGATTTAACAACTTCACATCTATCCCTAGAACTGAAACCTATACCTTAGTGTGGCTAAATAAAAGCATTGTGTGTAGACAAGCTTAGATTAACTAGTTGGCACATTAAAATCACTACCATCATATCTTAGCACAATCTAACCTAATCTAGTGTCAAGCCCCAAAGACCACCCAAGCAGACCTCCAAATAACCTAATCCATAACCTACAGTAGTCCACCTAAACACAAGTCCAGATGACATGGACATGCAATTTCCATACGTCTCCATCACCAGCTTGGTAGATGTGGTCATCTTGAGGCAATACAGCAATTGTCTCTTGTTGACATATAACCATTTAATCCTTAAATAAACAGTGTACAAGTCATGTACATACACAATTTCACTGAAGGCAAAACTCTTGCATACAAAACCATCTTGTCAGGAACACACACACTACATCCTCCACATACAAAGACCAATTTACGCTGAGGCACTAATAAGCAATCTTCCCAAAGATGACACACTAAGCCTTTAAACTGCAATGCATTTTCTCAGCAATCTCCAACACACACACCAAAAGCAACACCAAACACCAGAAAATGCCTACACTCAGTGCAGCCCTAAAAACAAACCCATAAGGCAAGTAAACACATTACCAAGGATTATTGTCATATAGGACTCCATTGTGAGACACACAGATGCCCCACTCACCAGTCTAAACAAGAAAATAATGGTTAGTTGCTTATCTGGAGTCAACATCTGCCAAGTTATGCATGCACTCAAGTCACTACACCACAGGTACCAGTATGAATCTATCATAGCCCATGTGGGCATTAACGACCACAGACACACATCCTGGACTACATGAAGAGAGACATTATTGACCTCTTTGAATATGTGCTGCAGGTAAAAATGTACCTTGCACCAAGTACATTCTACCCTCACCAAAACTTATGCCACAGTATGAACAAAAATTGATGGGCTTAAATAACTGGCTTTGCTTCTGGTGCCTTTCCAAGGAAATTCAATATTTATCAGCATGGGAGAGAACATGGTTAACAAAACACATTGCTTTGCAAAGTATGGCCTGCACCAGTCACCACTAGGTTTTTGAATATTGGCTAAAAGTTTATCCACCCCCTTAGGGTTTAGGCAATGCTGAAGTGACAAAGCTACCACCACAGCAAATAAAATCCAAAGAAACAAAGGTGTTACTGCTCAGTGCTAGGTGCCTAAACAAACGCCACACCCTTCAATCTCTCCTCACTCAAGGGAACATATACATCTGTGCAGTTACTAAGACGTGGTTTAGATCTACAGAAAATACTCAAGTAGTGCAAGGCTTTGGTGTCTTCCACACATTAGACCATTAGCTGCACAGACAGGGACAAAAGGTAGAGGAGTCTCAATCTACATGAGCAACAAGTATACCTCTATTTTAGTTAAACAGGACAATGCCCTGTTGTTTATTCACATGCAAATCACAACAGACAAAGTCTCAAACCATATCCTAGCAAGCTATAGGTCAGCCTCTATGTTCCAAAAATCCCATGGCTCATAACTAGACCTCCTGCAGACATTTACCATCAAAACCAAATACCCCATTCATGGGAGACTTCTAACTACCCATCTATAGACTGGGAAACGTACACTGCTTCAAACTCTCAGGCACAATGATTGCTGGACTTCATTAACACCAATTTGCATCTACCCCAAACTTTTCTATGTGCTGGTCAGCCCTTAATGGTGTAATGATTATGTACATGCAGGAACAAAAGCAGCAAATAATGATGCTGGAGAAATCTAAGTCAAGTGGCATGGCTACCAGCAAAGTTACAAAAGGGTCCAAAAATGTCTTGATGCTTGTAAAACATGACTTCCCAAAAAGCTGGATTCACTGCTTTGAATTAAAGTATACACACACACACACACACACACACACACACACACACACACACACACACACACACACACACACACACACACACACACACAATCATGTCAGAAATAAAGCAACATTACTCAATATGCCTAGAAAAAAAAAACAACAGGTAAGTTGAGATGAAGTGTACACCAGTACTAAAAACATTAAAAATGTTTTATGCCTACTTAAAAGACTTCCTGGTCCTGAAATTCAGGCAAATGCATTAAAAGTTTACATAAGAGGTACAATTTTAACACTAAAACAGCCTCCAAATGAAAAAAAGATGCCCTTAGCTAAAGACAGTTCCCAACAGGAAACTTCAGATATTATGAAAAATACTAGGCTTCTTTAGCAAAAATACCACTTTTGTTTACAGGAAATAGCTTTTTTTATTAAAAGGGCAACAATTTCTTCTTGGAAGAGTTCCCTTGTGGGGACTTTTCTGAGAAAAGAAGCTTGAAGAGAGACAAACTACTAGATCTGCTAGCTAAAGTGATTTTATCTGGAACTAATCATTTGTTCTGTTTCTTGTACTTTGCATGTTCATAGGAAAAGCAAAATGAATGGCAAGACACAGCTATGGATTAGTCTTCTTTAATAAAACAATAAAATCCAAATGGTGAGCGCTTTCGGGTACAACAACCCTTCATCAGACAATTGAAATGAGAAATGACTCCACAATTTAAATCTTAAAGCAACCAATCAACATTCAATACACTACCCGCCTTTTTTGTAAGGCAGGTTTTAAAGGCGCAACCTCATTTAGACCTGGATATCTATGTGATGAAAGTGTAATAATCCATTTTGTCTCAAGTGTTTCAGTGAGTAACCTAATATCTCCCCCTCTAATGCCTAGTCTCACATTGACAACTGCTTTAAACAAAAATACATGTGTTGGATTATCTACCAAGTGTCTATACAGGGCATTATGCTGGTCCTTATTCCTGATGGAACTTAAATGTTGCAGTATCCTAACCTTCAGCATATTATTTGTCATCCCAACATAGAACACCGAACATTGTGAACACTCAGCTAGGTATACCACATTAGCTGTTCTACATGTGGCTCTTGCCTTAAACTGAAAATGTTGGCCATTCACTGGATGTATAAAAGTAGAAACCTTATTTATACTATTGCAGGCCTTACACATGCCACATGGTACTGTTCCTAGTCTGTCCAGCAAGGGTCTCTGTAAAGATACAGATTTTTCTCTACACAGCAAATCCTTCAGATTTGTGTTACGTCTGTAACCAAAGTTCGGTCTAGGACCTACCAAATCATATAACCTGGCATCACTCCTCAGTATATTCCAATTTTTACTAACTATACTTTTTATATCATTGATGTTACTACTGTATGTAAAGTATAGCCTAGTATTGTTGGATCTCTTACACTGCTGAGAGGTGTCCCCCTCAGCCCTACTTTGTCTCAGCCAGGGTTTGTACCTATTAATTCTCTTCTTCGAGCTGGAATCTACTACCCTATTCACCATGTTCTCATTATAGCCTCTCAAATTGAAACATGTCTTCAACCCCTCTATCTCCTTCTCATATCGTTCATCTTCCAGGCACAGCCTAGATGTTCTGCATACCTGGCTCTGTACTATATTAGGAAACATAAATCTGGGGTGCATGCTATCAAAAGATAGTAAATGATTCTTCCAGCAGTCTTTCCTAAATAAACTGGATGAGAGTCCTTGCTGGGTACGTTCAATCCTTACATCTAGGAAATCTATCTGTACACTAGAGTATGTTAAGGTAAATCTGAAAAATGTGGTCGTAGAGTGAAGGTATTCTATAAATTTATGTAGCATATCTACAGTGCCCTGCCAAAAGATAAAAACATCGTCCACAAAACGCGTGTATGCTCCTATGTACTGCATCCAATCTTTGTTATTAAATATAACCTCCCTCTCCCAAAAGAAAAGGACCAAATTAGCATAGGTATTGGCACAGGGGGTGCCCATGGCTAGCCCCTGTGCCTGCCTATAGGCTTGTTTACCCCCTATAAACACATTGTTCTCCAGGACTAAAGATAGTAAAATCGTAACCAATTTCACCTTATGTGATTCCTCACCCATATCTAATAGGACCTGTTCTATAGCTTGTATGCCATAGCTATTGCTGATCACAGTGAAAAGGCTTTGAACATCAAGGGTAACCAATATGATGTGGTTATACTCTGTCTTCTGTTCAAATTCCCTCACTACCTTCAAAAAACCTCTGGTGTCCTTCAATATAGTAGGTATTCTTTCTACAAAAGGTTTTAAGGTAAATTCAAGCCATATCGATATATTTTCAGTGACCCACCCTCGACCCGAGACTATGGGTCTAAAGGGTGGGTCTATGGGTGATTTGTGTATCTTAGGTAGAGCTTTGAAAATGGGAGTGGTTGCCTTATCTATCATCAAAAATCTTAATAAGTCATCTTCAATCATCATCTCAAAGTTTAGCTTCCTTAGTTCTTTATGTACCCCTTCTATCACTCTTACTATAGCTGTCGGATTGATAGGAATGTAAGTGGCTCTGACAATAAAACTTGCAACTTATTATTATACACTTCTGTGTCTAGTACCACCACAGTACCACCTCCTTTGCCTGCCATCTTTATGACAATGTCCTGGTTGTTAGACAATAACCTTAGTGCTGCCTGTTGTTTACTGGTGAGGTTATAAAACTTGTTGAATTCCCCTTTATTGAAATAGCTCAACAAATCTCGTTCACAGCTATTAATAAATAAGTTCATCGCTGGAGTAAATGGCGGTACATAAGTGCTGGGTTTTTTCAAGGTGCTAGCGACAGATACATCAGCTGAATTATTAGCACTGTTATGAAAAACACATTTAAGCGCCAAACCCCTACAAAACAACATAATATCCATGATAATTTCATTAAAAACGCTGGCCCTCCCAGGCACAAAAGTCAAGCCTTTGTTTAAAACAAATAGTTCATCCTCGCTTAAAATATACGATGATAAATTGTGTACCATACCAGCAAAACAATAATCAGTCAGTCCAAGACCTTGCGCCTCTTGTTGGGATCTCTCCCCTCGCTCAATGACCTCTTCCAGGCTCCGCGTTTTTTCACCGGAGCTGGTAGCCTCTCGAAAAAATGCTGCCGGCCCTGCAGCATCTTAGGACGTACTCCCTGCTCTTTAAATTCCTCCGACAAGTGTCCTGCTGAAGTGCTTGTTGAAAGCGCCGTAGATACAAATTCCACGGCTGGTACAGGCAAATTATCCTTGGGTGCAGACTTAATAACGGATGACCCACTCTGTAGGTCATCTCCCTTGCTCAACGATTCAACATGAAGTGTTGTCGATTCCTCAGGAGTCATTTGTATTAATTCTATGGTAGTTGACTCATTACGCTCCCTTCCTACACACCCTCCATGCTGACGTCTGGCTGCTTTACCGGATCCACTAACGTGAGCGTTGGACAAGGACCCCTTGTTTCTCGGCCAGACAAAGATATTGCCTGACGAGAAATCCTCAAAATCTCGTTTAAGCTTGCTGATTTTTTGACTCCGCAACCTCTCGTTGTTGTCCATGAGGTCGCGTTGTAAAGCATTAAGTCTATTATGGTGGTCACTCTCTTTAAAGTCATCTGTCAACTTATTTTGTAATACTTCCACTTCCTTCTGTAGCTTTGACATCTCCGGAGCAAAAAACTTGATCAGATCCATGTATTTGAAACTAGTTTCAATATTCAGTGTCTGCCATTGTGCTAGCAACTCAGGGTAACGATCACCCTGAGTCGGCAT